>NC_040090.1:70511029-70814059 GCF_003369695.1 Bos indicus x Bos taurus
TGGCCTCGGGCGTGGGGTGGCTCCTCCTCCGTGAGATTATAGTCTCTTATAATCCTTTGTATTTCTGCATTGTCTGTTGTAACCTCTCCTTTTTCATTTCTAATTTTGTTGATTTGATTCTTCTCTCTGTTTTTCTTGAGTCTGGCTAAAGGTTTGTCAGTTTTGTTTATCTTCTCAAAGAACCAGCTTTTCATTTATTAATCTTTACTATTTTTTCTTTCATTTCTTTTTCCTTTATTTCTGCTCGGATCTTTATGATTTCTTTCCTTCTACTAATTTTGTTTTTGTTTGTTTGTTCTACTTTTTCCAGTTGTTTTAGCTGTCTTGAGGTAGGATTGTATTGGTATAAACTTCCCTCTTAGAACTGCTTTTTCTGCGTCCCATAGGTTTTGATTTGTCGTGTTTTCATTGTCATTTGTTTCTAGAAATTTTTTGATTTCTCTTTTGATTTCTTCCATAACCTGTTGGTTATTTAGAAATGTGTTGTTTAATCTCCATGTGTTTGTGTTTCTTAGAGTTTTTTCTTGTAATTGATATCTAGTTTCATTGCACTGTGGCCAGAGAAGATGCTTGATATGATTTCAATCTTAAATTTACTGAGGTTTGATTTGTGACCCAAGATGTGGTCTATCCTGGAGAATGTTCCACATGCACTTGAGAATAAAGTATATTCTGCATTTTGGATGGAATGTCCTGAAGATATCAGTGAGATCCATCTCATCTAGTGTATCATTTAAGACTTGTGTTTACTTATTAATTTTCTATTTGATGATCTGTCCATTGGTTTGAGTGCGGTGCTAAAGTCTCCTACTATTATTGTGCAACTGTCAATTTCTCCTTTTATATCTGTTAGTGTTTGTCTTATATATTGAGGTGCTCCTATGTTGGATACATAGGTATTTACAACTGTTATGTCTTCATCTTGGAATTGATCCCTTGATCATTATGTAGTGTCCTTCCTTACCTCTTGTAATCTTCTTTATTTTAAGGTCTATTTTGCCTGATATGAAGATTGCTACTCCAGCTTTCTTTTGCTTCCCATTTGCATGGAATATATTTTTCCATCCTCCCACTTTTAGTCTATATGTGTCTTTAGGTCTGAAGTGGGTTTCTTGTAGACAGCGTATATATGGATCTTGTTTTTGTATCCATTCAGCCAGAAGCATTTAAACCATTTACATTTAAAGTAATTATTGATATACATGTTCCTATTGCCATTTTCTTAACTGTTTGGGGTTGATTTTGTTGGTCTTTTTTCTTCTCTTGTATTTCTTGGCAATGTTAAGTCCCTTTAACATTTGTTGTAAAGCTGGTATGGTGGCACTGAATTCTCTTAACTTTTGCTTGTCTGAAAAAGTTTTTATTTCTCCATCAATTTTGAATGAGATCCTTGCCAGGTACAATAATCTTGGTTGTAGATTTTCCCCTTTCGGTTCTTTAAATATATCCTGCCATTCCCTCTAGCCTGCAGAGTTTCTGTTGAAAGATCAGCTGTTAAGTGTAAGGGGTTTCCATTGTATTTTCCTTGTTGCTTCTCCCTTGCTGCTTTTAATATTCTTTCTTTGTGTTTAGTATTTGTTAGTTTAATATGTGTCTTGATGGGTTTCTCCTTGAGTTTATCCAGTATGGGACTCTTTGTGCCTCTTTGACTTGATTGACTATATCCTTTTCCATGTTGGGGAAATTTTCCACTATAATCTCTTCAAAAATTTTCTCTTTCTTTGTTTTTCTCTTCTTTTTCCAGGACCCCTACAATTCGAAAGTTGGTGCATTTGATATTGTCCCAGAGGTCTCTGAGACTATCCTCAGTTCTTTTCATTCTTTTTACTTTATTCTGCTCTTCAGAAATTATTTCTATCATTTTATCTTCCAGCTCACTGATTCATTCTTCTGCTTTAGATATTCTGCTATTGATTCCTTCTAGAGTATTTTTAATTTTGGTAATTGTGTTGTTTGTTTCTGTATGTTTATTCCTTAATTCTCCTAGGTCTTTGTTAATTGATTCTTGCATTTTCTCTATTTTGTTTTCAAGGTTTTGATAATCTTTACTATTATTATTCTGAATTCTTTTTCAGGTAGATTGCCTATTTCCTCCTCATTTATTTGTTTCTAGTTTGTTCCTTCATTTGTGTAGTATTTCTCTGCCTTTTCATTATTTTTCTTTTTTTAACATTGTGTTTGAGGTCTCCTTTTCCCAGGCTTCAAGGTTGAATTCTTTATTCCTTTTGGTTTCTCTCCTCCTAAGGTTGGTCCAGTGGTTTGTATAAGCTTTGTATAGGGTGAGATTTGTGCTAATTTTTGTTTGTTTGTTTTTCCTCTGATGGACAAGGCTGAGTGAGGTGGTAATCCTGTCTGCTAATGATTGGGTTTGTATTTTAGTTTTGTTTGTTGTTTAGATGGGGCGGCCTGCACAGGGTGCTTCTGGGGGTCAGGTCATGCTGGGTCTTGTATTCAAGTGGTTTCCTTTGTGTGAGTTTTCACTATTTGATAGTCCCTAGGGTTATTTCTCTGCTAGTCTCGGGTCTTGGAGTCTGTGTTCCCACTCCAAAGGCTCAAAGCTTGATCTCTGCTCAGGAACAAAGATTCCACAAGTTATGGCTGCTGTTGCTGCTGCATTAAGTGAAATTAAAACAAATATCCATAAATAAGAAGCCAGAGATGAACCCCAGACAAATGGCAGTTACAAAATCAGGCAAATAATAATTAAAATAATGGAATATACACGTGTACATATACACCCATGAACAAAGTCAAAACAGTCCAACAAAAATAAAGTACAATAGCTTGACCTGGTGAACAAAGGAAATAAAAATTACACTTACCAGTTAAGAACAAAACTAACTAAAGCAGAAACTGTAAAACAAAACTAAATCAAGGTGACAGGTTGGGGAATAACGCAATGAAAACTAAGCTAACAAATATGTTGAGAGGAAAGGAAAGGATATACATGCAAAGTTAAATAGAGGAAGATGAAGAAGATTTATATACATGAAAGATTTAACTGCAAGGGGAAAAGAACAGTAGGAAAGGCAAACAAAGGAATAAATGTAGAAAAAAATATTGTAGGCTTAAAAAAATTAAAATTATAAAAAGGAGAAAGGAAGAAAGAAACAGAAGGAGAAAGAGAAAAAACCCCCAAAAAACCCCAACTCCACAGAACTTCAAAAGTCCAACGTAGAGGGAGTGGTTTATAACAATAATAAGTGTGACTGAATATACACATATACATATACACCCATAAACAAAATCAAATCAGTCCAACAAAAATAAAGTAGAATGATTGACCCAGCAAACAGAGGAAACCATAAATTATATCTACCAGAACAAAACTAACTAAAGCACGAACTGGAAAAGTAAAGAAGGTGCCAATTCGGGAATAAGGCAATGAAAATAAAACTAACAAATATGTTCAGAGAGAAGGAAAGAATAGAAAGGATGGAATGCAGAGTTGAATAGAGTTAGATAAAGAATATTTATATACATTAAAGATTAACTGCAAGGGAAAAGAACAGTAGGAAAAGCAAAGGAAAGAATAAATGTAGAGAAAATATTAATAGGCTTAAAGAACTAAAATTTAAAAAAGAGAAAAAAAAGGAAGGGGGGAACTTCTCAGAGCAGCAAAAGCCCAATGTAGAGGCAGAGATTTATAACAAGAATACAAAAATGTAACTTAGAAAAATAAAAAGCTCAAAATCTTAATTAGATATCATAGTGTCAATAAAATTGACAATTATAACAGAGGGGGAAAATAAAAAGAAAAAATCCAAAAGAATCTATAGAACAAGTCAAAACATCAGAATAATAAATGTTTTTCTTGAGTCACTACTGTCAGAGTCCTTCCCTGCTGGGAGTCACAGTCTATTCACCTCCCTAGGATGCCCTCCAACACTGCTGATCTCTGGACCTGCTGTGGGGGCAGCTCAGATTCTAATCTGGTCCTA
The DNA here is from genome assembly GCF_003369695.1 of Bos indicus x Bos taurus. NCBI lineage: Eukaryota > Metazoa > Chordata > Mammalia > Artiodactyla > Bovidae > Bos > Bos indicus x Bos taurus. The sequence continues at coordinate 70,514,971 of NC_040090.1, forward strand.
CTCCCGTGTGTTCTTGCCTCCAATGTCCACAGCCATCAGAACTAGTGTTTTCTTTTGTGGGAGCTCTCAGTGGCCTTTTATATTTTCCATAGACACAGTGTCTGCCTAGTTGATCGTGTGGATTTAATCTACAGCTTGTATAGCTGGTGGGAAGTTTTTGGGTCTTCTTCCTTAACCACACTGGCCCTGGGTTTCAGTTGTGGTTTTATTTCCATCTCTGCATGTGGGTTGTCCACTGGGGTTTGCTCCTGAGGCTGCCCTGGAGGACTTGGGTCACCCCCAGGGAGGACCAGGTGTGGAGGTGGTGCAGCTGCTTGGGTTGTAGGGGTTCTGGCAGCACCAGGTACTCAGGGGAGTTGGCGACTAGGGCAGCAGGAAATATAGTGCTCTAGAAGGGTGTGGCAACCAGTATTGGCCAATACTTTCCAGTATTCTTGCCTGGAGAAACCCCTGTCAGAGAAGCCTGGTAGGTCACAGTCCACAGGGTCACAAGGAGTTGGACACTACCAATATGACCCTGCACACATAGAAGCAAGAATTATTTTGTTTGTGGCAGCTCTACTCCAGTGAGTTGAGCATGAAGGTGGTGCAGCTGCTTGGTTTGCAGGGACCCTGGCATTGCCAAGTGTGCAGGGACACGGACTACCTCCGCTGCAGGAGTTATGGCCCTATCAGACTCTCTCTTTTTTTTTTTTTTTGAGCCTCCTGTAGCTGGCGATTAAAAGGCCTCCTTGGCCAGTCTTTCTCCATATCTCCTCCTGTCCAGACACTTAGAGGGCTCCTTTGCCCGGAGTCCTTCTCTGTTTTTCGGCGCATCAGTCACAAAGAGGGGCCCTTGGCTGGAGTCCTACTCTGTAGTTCAGTTCATCAGGTGTTTGGTGGACCAGCCTATCTACTGTTCAGCTGAGGATGCTGACGTGTGGAGAGAGAAGCTATGGTGATGGCTCCACCCCCTACTCGTGACTCAGCAGTATCGCCTTGCTTCCATGGCCGCCTGGCTTACCTCCACAGGTATTTCCCACCACAGTCTCCTCCTTCACGTCCCTTAGGTCCATCTCTCCACAGTCAACAGCAGCCCTCATCCTGGGATTGCTCCACAATTCCCAAACTGCAGCTTCCAGCTGCTGTCCCTTCCAGGGGACCTGCGTCCCTGACCTGCATATCTGTCCAGGGTATGTATGGCTGTGGCAAGGACTACCTGATTCTCATTCTATTCAGGCTGCCACGGATCAGCTGTTTCACTCTCAGCCTTAAATGTTTCTCCTCTGGCTCAGATAATTGCCCCGATGTGGGGATCGGACCCCTGCTTCAGTTCCCCCGCCCACCAACGGCAGGTCCAGTCTTACTAACACTCCAGTTTTCCCCCCTACTTCCTTAGTCCTACCGAGTTTTGTGTGGTTCTACATATTCTTTTGCGCTGGTTAGATACTCCTGTCCACTCTTGGCTGGTGTTCTGCATGCACTTCTGTGTCTGAAGGTGTATTCCTGATGTATCTGTGGAGAGAGATGAACTCCACGTCCACCTACTCCCCCACCATCTTGTTCTCTCCATTGTAACTTAAATATATATATATTTTTTTATTTCATGAATTTGATAGTGAAATCAAGCAACTCAGTCTATGTTAGATAAAACACAAAATTTTGATCAATAGATAACTAAGTCAAATTCTCCCTGCAGACTGTGATTTCTGACTGGTATAGTAGATCAAAATGAGATTTACTTTTCTGCTTAAGTCAGTGTCCACAAATCATGTAACTCAATTGAATAGGAGACTCCTTTTGTATCAACTTCAAGGCATCCAGAGGAACAAAAAATATTTATAAACACACACTCTCTCTCACACACACACCTATACCTTACTCAGGGAACATATAAAACACATAAAGTGTTTTTCTATATCTTAATTTGGTTTAATAATAATGGCTACTTAAAAAATCAAACATTTAGTGAATGTAAGGGAGAGAAATAGGAGTAGTTAAATAGAGTTAAAGGGTAGGGAAAAGAAAGAAATATTTTTGAGACTGTGAACTACCTGGATCTTCTGCTATCTTAAGATTTTTTAAATGGGAAAAACAGAAGGGATAAGGAAGAATAGAAACAGAAGGGAGGGCATACACACATGTTCCCAAGACAAATGCAGACGTGACTGTTTGATCCTGGGATGGTAACATGAGCTGGACACAATTTAGAGAGATGATTATAGTGGTAGCAGAGTCACAGCATGGGAGCTATGCATACAGAACAATAGCGTAACAGGAAGAAAGGATGGCCAACTCCTAGAAGATAACACACACACAAATGTGCATAAAGAGAGAAGAGGCAACAGAACTCATACTTCCCGGACACATTTTAACTGGAAATCACTGTTACAATTTTGTTATTTAAATAGTTTTGATTCAAACTTTATTTGGAACTATAGAAGATCTTGAACTCTTGATTTTGAGGAAGTATTAATTAAGCCCTATGAAGAAAGTTTAAAGGGAGAAAAAAGGCCATTTTAAATGGAGTAACATCCCCATCTTGTGGTGTTTCAGAATATTGACTCTGCTTTTTAATGGCATTTCGAGTTTACATAATTAAACTATAGCTAACTTGATTATTCTTGGAAACAGGGGAGAGTAATTAAAGAGAAAGCGGAATCTGCAATTTCTGAACCTATTAAAATTTTAATGGAAGAGTTACATTAGTAAACAGTAGGTGCTAATTATTTAATAGTTCACTGTTCAGTGTTTGCCTTAACTTACCAAGGTCAGAGCAAGAGTCAAGAGGTAATCCACATTTGAATTTACCTTTTCTTAAATCTATTGTCTAGAGGTTTCATTTTTTAATATTACAAAATCTCATTTTCTTGCACGTTATGATATAATGAAAAGCTAGGACCACTGGTGCCGCCGACAGTTCTTACATTCAGTTCATTTCAGTCACTCATTCATGTCTGAATGTCTTTGAGATCCCATGGACGGCAGCACGCCAGGCTTCCCTGTCCTTAACCAACTATTGGAGCTTGCTCAAACTCATGTGCATCGAGCCGGTGAGCCATCCAACCATCTCATCCTACTGCATCCCTTTTCCTCTTGCTGTCAGTCTTTTCCAGTATTAGGGTCTTTTCTAGTGAGTCAGCTCGCATCAGGTGGCCAAATTATTGGAGCTTCAGCTTCAGCATCAGTCCTTCCAATAAATATTCAGTATTGATTTCCTTTAGAACTGACTGGTTTGATGTCCTTGCAGTCCAAGGGACTCTCAAGAGTCTTCTCCAACACCACAGTTCAAAAGCCACAATTCTTCAGTTTTCAGCTTTCTTTATGGTCCAACTCTCACATCCATACATGACTACTGGAAAAACCATAGCTTTGACTAGATGGACCTTTGTAGGCAAAGTAATGTCTCTGCATTTTAATATCTAAGTTGGTCATAGCTTTTCTTCCAAGGAGCAAGTGTCTTTTAATTTCAAGGCTGCAATCACCATCTGCGGTGATTTTACAGCCGAAGAAAATAAAGCCTCTCACTGTTTCCATTGTTTCCCCATCTATTTGCCATGAAGTGATTGGACCAGATGCCATGATCTTTGTTTTTTGAATGTTGAGTTTTAAGCCAGCTTTTTCCCTCGCCTCTTTTTCTTACTTTACTACACTCCATTCCCTTAGCCTGGGACCCATCTGGTTACCTGTAATATGGAGTGGAGTCTCTGAAAATGCATAGTTAGGAATGTAAGTGTATTCTCTATTATCTTACTTTTTGTTGATTTGGTTCTTTAGCATAAGAGGTTTTATTTTTAATTAATCCATGATTTAAAGCATTCACTGAAATGCTGCTGATGTGCCAAAACTGTGTAACTAGGAATATAAAAGTAGGGAAGGTGAGATACAGCCCCTACCCATTAGATGCTTATAGTCTAATTAGGGACATAGACAAACACACGAATCGCATTGAAAAGTAAGGTGATGTGGATGGGGATTAAGATGGCAGAGGAAGAAGAGAGGATGCGTAGCTTGCCTCCTCCCATAAATATGTCAAAAATACATCTACATGTGGAACAATTCTCATGGAAAACTATCTGCAACCTGGCAGAACTCCTATGTAACCCAGGCTGCAAAAAATATTCCCACATAATCAAATAGCGAGGGAAAAAAAAAAAAAAAACCACCCAAAAACATTGAGTTGGGACCTGTGCCTCTGGGAAGGGACTAAGATGAAAAGAAGGCTGTACAGGGACAGACGCTTGTCCAGGGGGATGAGTGGGTTAAGGCAGGAGCTTAATGTCCCAGTTTTGGGGTCTTATGCAGGGAAGACAAGATATCCTTGGCTGCTTGGAGAATTGCTAAGACAAGTAGAAAGGCTGGAGAAGACTAGACATCACTTGTGGGCATGCATGGGTGTGCCTTGCCCCCAGAGAGGGTGGAGAGAGATCTATCCTTGTTGTGGCCGTATTGGTACACCCCCCAATCTAAGATAAGCAAATGTATCTTCCCTGCTCAATTCATGCCACAGCTTGGCAGCAGATCTAGCATTATCAGCAACTGGAAAAAAACTTGAACTAGGCATGCAGAGGCAGTCTGGGCATCTGGGATGTAGTCCAGGTAGGGCAGTGGTGGCCACTGTTAGCATTTAAGCAGTGCTCCAGAAGCAACCCCCTTCTGTTAGCAGCACAGCCACCTCAGTTCCTACAACCACCATGAACTCAAGTCCCAGCCAACTGAATGCTCCAGCACCATTCGCTCCCTACCACAGCACTGTTCTAATCTGGAATGACCACAATTGGGTAAAGGATGCAACCTTGGGGTGCATCTTATTAGAATCACAGATGTTTACACAGGCAGTACATTGGACCTCTGTAAGCACACAGGCCACAAATTACTTCAACACTCCCTTTCATTGGGGTAAAGGCCCCAGTTCAGGGAGAAGGAAAATTACACTTTTAACAGGGAACAAATCCTGCTTGAGTCCAACTTCAGGGCTCCTGCTCCAGCAACTTGGGAGATCACATCCCTGACAGGGCCACTGAGCAGAAAGGAAGTCCCACCTCATACCCTGTGCAGGCTTTAGCTCCCTCTATCAAGGTGATAGTGGCCAGTACACCACAAGGAAAGATACAGCTGGTGTCTAAATCAAATTTAGCCCTGGCACTGAAGACATTTAGCACATACAACCTATGTGGGGATGATCCCATATAAAAACACCTCTTCAAGATCATGATAGATACATGTTTCACCTAAGTTCATAGGAACAGAGAAAGGTAAATAAAATAAGGCAGAGCAACTACTCCCAATTGAAAAAGCAAGAGAAAACTCTCCACAAAAAACCCCTGAGAAACAGAGATAATCAGTTTATCATACATGGAGTTCAAAAAGTTGGTAGTAAAAGTTCTTACTGAACAGAGCAGACAGGAGAAGCAAAAAGAACTACAGTCTTACAGCCCATGGAACAGAAAACACAATCACAGAAAGTTAGACAAAATGAAATGGCAGAAGAATAAGTCCCACAAGAAGGATCAGGATAAACCCCCAGAAAAACAACTAAGTAAAGCAGAGATGGGCAATTAAAAAAAAAAAAAAAAAGAATTCAGAATAATGATAGTGAAGATGATCCAGGATCTCAAAAAAAAAATGGAGGCAATGATTGAGATGATACAATAAAAGTTTAACAAAGACCTAGAAGAACTAAAATACAAACAGAGTTGAACAATCCAGTAACTGAAATGAAAAACGCACTAGAAGAAATCAATAGCAGAATAACTAAGGCAGAAGAACATGTAAATGACCTGGAAGATAGAATGGTGTAAATCACTGCCATTGAAAAGAATGAAGAAAAAAATGTAAAAAGAAATGAAGACAGTTTAAGAGAACTCTGGGACAACATTAAAAACACCAGTATTTGCATTAAAGGGGTCCCAGAAGGAGAAGAAAGAGAGAAAGGGCCTGAGCAGATATTTTAAGAGATAGTTGCTGAATACTTCTGTAACAGGGGAAAGGAAACAGTGACCCAAGTCCAGGAAGCACAGAGAGTCCCAGGCAAGATAAACTCAAGGAAGAACATGCTGAGATTAATCAAGTTGGCAAAATTAAAGACAAATAAAAAGTATTTAAAAGCAACAAGGAAAAAACAACAAACATACAAGAGAACTCCTCATAAGGTTATTAGCTGACTTCTCAGCAGAAACTCTGCAAGCCAGAAGCGAGTGGCATGATATATTCAAAATGATGAAAGGGAAGAACCTATAAGTAAGAATACCCAGTAAGGCTCTCTTTCAGATTTGACATAGAAATCAAAAGCTTTACTGACAAGCAAAAGCTAAAGGAATTCAGCACCACCAGACCAGCTTTGCAATAAATGCTAAAGAAACTTCTCTAGGTGGAAAAGAGACCAGCAATGTAAAACAACTTTGTACATATATAGACTGCTGTATCAAAACCTAATGGGAACAGCAAACCCCAAAACTACAATAGATACAAAGAAAAAAGTAAAAGCTACCCAAACAGAACACTAAAGATGGTCATCAGACCCTAAGAGAAGAGACCAAGAGAGGAAGGGAAGAAAACTGACCTATAAGAGCAAACCCAAAAGAATTAACAAAATGGTAATAGGAACATACATATCAATAATTACCTTAAATGAAAGTGGGTTAAATGCTCCAACCAAAAGACATAGACTGGTTGAATAGATACAAAAACAAGACCTGCATATATGCTGTTTATAAGAGGTCCATTTCAGACTTACTGAAAGTGACAGGATGGAAAAAGTATTCCATAAAAATGGAAATTGAAAGAAAGCTGGAATAGCAATACTCATTATCAGACAAAACAGACTTTAGAGAATGTATTAAGAGACAAAGAATGTTTACATAATGCTCAAGGGATCAATTCAGGAAGAAGATACAACAATTGTAAATATATATATATATATATATATATATATATATATATAAAACTTAGGACCACCTTGATATATAAGGCAAGTCATAATAGGCATAAAGGGAGAAATTGAGAATCAGTAAGGAAACACTGGCCTTAAATGACACATTCAGTTCAGTTCAGTCGCTCAGTCGTGTCCGACTCTTTGCGACTCCATGAATTGCAGTACGTCAGGCCTCCCTGTCCATCACCAACTCCCGGGGTTCACCCAAACCCATATCCATCGAGTCGGTGATGCCATCCAGCCATCTCATCCTCTGTCGTCCCCTTCTCCTGCCCCCAATCCCTCCTAGCATCAGAGTCTTTTCCAGTGAGTCAACTCTTCGCACGAGGTGGCCAAAGTATTGGAGTTTCAGCTTTAGCATCAGGCCTTCCGATGAACACTCAGGATTGATCTCCTTCAGAATGGACTCGTTGGATCTCCTTGCAGTCCAAGGGATTCTCAAGAGTCTTCTCCAACACCACAGTTCAAAAGCATCAATTCTTCAGTGCTCAGCTTTCTTCACAGTCCAACTCTCACATCCATACATGGCCACAAAATGAGCTTCGGTGAATTTAATAAAACTGAAATCTTATCACACATCTTTTCCTATTACAGTAATATGAGATTAGAAGTAAACTAGAAGAAAACAAATTGTAAAAGCCGTGAACATGTGCAGGATAAAAAAAATACTAGAAAAAAAAAAGATCACTGAAGAAATCAAAGAGGGAATAAAAAAATACCTGGAGACAAATGAAATGACAATACAATAATCCAAAATCTATGAGATACAACAAAAGCAGCTCTAAGAAGGAAGTTTATAGCAATACAAGTTTACCTCAGGAAACAAAAAAAAATCTCAAACAACCTAACTTTTCCTTGAATGGATGAATTTAACTCAGATGACCATTATATCTACTACTGTGGGCAAGAATCCCTTAGAAGAAATGGAGTAGCCCTCATCATAAACAAAAGAGCCCAAAATGCCGTACTCAGATGCAATTTCAAAAACAACAGAACGATCTCTGTTTGTTTCCAAGCCAAACCATTCAATATCACAGTAATCCAAGTCTATGCCCTAACCAGTAATGCTGAAGAAGCTGAAGTTGAATGGCTGTATGAAGACCTACAAGACCTTCTAGAACTAACACGCAAAAAATATGTCCTCTTCATTATAGGGGACTGGAATGCAAAAATAGGAAGTCAAGAAATACCTGGAGTAACAGGCAAATTTGGCCTTGGAGTACTGAATGAAGCAGGGCAGAGGCTAACGGAGTTTTGCCAAGAGAATGAGCTGGTCATAGAAACACCCTCTTCCAACAACGCAAGAGAAGACTCTATACACGGGCATCACCAAATGGTCAACACCAAAATCAGACTGATTATATTCTTTGCAGTCAAAGATGGAGAAGCTCTATACAGTCAGCAAAACAAGACTACTGGCTGACTGTGGCTTAGAAATGAACTCCTTATTGCAAAATCCAGACTTAAATTGAATTAAGTAAGGAAAACCACTAGACCATTCAGATATGACCTAAATCAAACCCCTTGTAATTACACAGTGGACATGACAAATAGATTCAAGGGATTAGATCTGATAGACAGAGTGCCTGATGAACTATGGACGGAGGTTCATGACACTGTACAGATCAGATCAGATCAGTCGCTCAGTCGTGTCCGACTCTTTGCGACCCCATGAATTGCAGCACGCCAGGCCTCCCTGTCCATCACCAACTCCTGGAGTTCACTCAGACTCATGTCCATCGAGTCAGTGATGCCATCCAGCCATCTCATCCTCTGTTGTCCCCTTTTCCTCTTGTCCCCAAACCCTCCCAGCATCAGAGTCTTTTCCAATGAGTCAACTCTTCGCATGAGGTGGCCAAAGTACTGGAGTTTCAGCGTTAGCATCATTCCTTCCAGAGAAATCCCAGGGCCGATCTCCTTCAGAATGGACTGGTTGGATCTCCTTGCAGTCCAAGGGACTCTCAAGAGTCTTTTCCCACACCACAGTTCAAAAGCATCAATTCTTCGGCACTCAGCCTTCTTCACAGTCCAACTCTCACATCCATACATGACCACAGGAAAAACCATAGCCTTGACTAGACGGACCTTTGTTGGCAAAGTAATGTCTCTGCTTTTGAATATGCTATCTAGGTTGGTCATAACTTTCCTTCCAAAGAGTAAGCGTCTTTTAACTTCATGGCTGCAGTCACCATCTGCAGTGATTTTAGAGCCCAGAAAAAAAAGTCTGACACTGTTTCCACTGTTTCCCCATCTATTTCCCATGAAGTGATGGGACCGGATGCCATGATCTTTGTTTTCTGAATGTTGAGCTTTAAGCCAACTTTTTCACTCTCCACTTTCACTTTCATCAAGAGGCTTTTTAGTTCCTCTTCACTTTCTGCCATAGGGGTGGTGTCATCTGCATATCTGAGGTTATTGACATTTCTCCCGGCAATCTTGATTCCAGCTTGTGTTTCTTCCAGTCCAGCGTTTCTCATGATGTACTCTGTATATAAGTTAAATAAACAGGGTGACAATATATAGCCTTGACGTACTCCTTTTCCTATTTTGAACCAGTCTGTTGTTCCATGTCCAGTTCTAACTGTTGCTTCCTGACCTGCATACAAATTTCTCAAGAGGCAGGTCAGGTGGTCTGGTATTCCCATCTCTTGAAGAATTTTCCACAGTTGATTGTGATCCACACAGTCAAAGGCTTTGGCATAGTCAATAAAGCAGAAATAGATTTTTGCTTTTTCCATGATCCAGCGGATGTTGACAATTTGATCTCTGGTTCCTCTGCCTTTTCTAAAACCAGCTTGAACATCAGGAAGTTCACGGTTCACATATTGCTGAAGCCTGGCTTGGAGAATTTTGAGCATTACTTTACTAGTGTGTGAGATGAGTGCAATTGTGCAGTAGTTTGAGCATTCTTTGGCATTGCCTTTCTTTGGGATTGAAATGAAAACTGACCTTTTCCAGTTCTGTGGCCACTGCTGAGTTTTCCAAAATTGCTGGCATATTGAGTGTAGCACTTTTACACCATCATCTTTCAGGATTTGGAATAGCCCAACTGGAATTCTATCACCTGCACTAGCTTTGTTCGTAGTGATGCTTTATAAGGCCCACTTGACTTCACATTACAGGATGTCTGGCTCTAGGTCAGTTATCACACCATCGTGATTATCTGGGTTGTGAAGATCTTTTTTGTACAGTTCTTCTGTGTATTCTTGCCATTTCTTCTTAATATCTTCTGCTTCTGTTAGGTCCATACCATTTCTGTCCTTTATCGAGCTCATCTTTGCGTGAAATGTTCCTTTGGCATCTCTGATTTTCTTGAAAAGATCTCTAGTCTTTTCCATTCTGTTGTTTTTCTCTATTTCTTTGCATTGATCGCTGAGGAAGGCTTTCTTATCTCTTCTTGTTATTCTTTGGAACTCTGCATTCAGATGTTTATATCTTTCCTTTTCCCCTTTGCTTTTCGCTTCTCTTCTTTTCACAGCTATTTGTAAGGCCTCCCCAGACAGTCATTTTGCTTTTTTTGCATTTCTTTTCCATGGGGATGGTCTTGACCCCTGTCTCCTGTACAATGTCACGAACCTCATTCCGTAGCTCATCAGGCACTCTATCAGATCTAGGCCCTTAAATCTATTTCTCAATTCCACTGTATAATCATCAGGGATTTGATTTAGGTCATACCTGAATGGTCTAGTGGTTTTCCCTACTTTTTTCAATTTAAGTCTGAATTTGGCAATAAGGAGTTCATGGTCTGAGCCACAGTCAGCTCCTGGTCTTGTTTTTGCTGACTGTATAGAGCTTCTCCATCTTTGGCTGCAAAGAATATAATCAATCTGACTTTGGTGTTGGCCATCTGGTGATGTCCATGTATACAGTCTTCTCTTGTGTTGTTGAAAGAGGGTGTTTGTTATGACCAGTACATTTTCTTGGCAAAACTCTGTTAGTCTTTGCCCTGCTTCATTCCATATTCCAAGGCCAAATTTGCCTGTTACTCCAGGTGTTTCTTGACTTCCTACTTTTGCATTCCAGTCCCCTATAATGAAAAGGACATCTCTTTTGGGTGTTAGTTCTAAAAGGTCTTGTAGGTCTTCATAGAACCATTAAACTTCAGCTTCTTCAGTGTTACTGGTTGGCGCATAGACTTAGATTACTGTGTTATTGAATAGTTTGCCTTGGAAACGAACAGAGATCATTTTGTCGTTTTTGAGATTGCATCCAAGTACTGCATTTCGGACTCTTTTGTTGACCATGATGACTACTCCATTTCTTCTGAGGGATTCCTGCCCACAGTAGTAGATACAATGGTCATCTGAGTTAAATTCACCCATTCCAGTCCATTTGAGTTCGCTGATTCCTAGAATGTCGACATTCACTCTTGGCCATCTCTTGTTTGACCACTTCCAGTTTGCCTTGATTCATGGACGTGACATTCCAGGTTCCTATGCAATATTGCTCTTTACAGCATTGGACCTTGCTTCTATCACCAGTCACATCCACAACTGGTTATTGTTTTTGCTTTGGCTCCATCCCTTCATTCTTTCTGGAGTTATTTCTCCACTGATCTCCAGTAGCATATTGGGCACCTACTGACCTGGGGAGTTCCTCTTTCAGTATCCTATCATTTTGCCTTTTCACACTGTTCATGGGGTTCTCAAGGCAAGAATACTGAAGTGGCTTGCCATTCCCTTCTCCAGTGGACCACATTCTGTCAGATCTCTCCACCATGACATTGTACAGGAGGCACTAATCAAGACCATCCCCAAGAAAAAGAAATTCAAAAAGGCAAAATGATTGTCTGAGGAGGCATTACAGATAGCTGAGATGATTTGGGAGAATGGCATTGAAATATGTATAATATCATATATGAAATGAGTCACCAGTCCAGGTTCGATGCATGATACTGGATGCCTGGGGCTGGTGCACTGGGACGACCCAGAGGGATGGTATGGGGAGGGAGGAGGGAGGAGGGTTCGGGATGGGGAACACATGTATACCTGTGGCAGATTCATTTTGATATATGGCAAAATGAATACAATATTGTAAAGTTAAAATAAAAAAAAAATAAAGGCAAAGGAGAAAAGGAAAGATATAAGCGTCTGAATGCAGAGTTCCAAAGAATAGCAAGGAGAGATAAGAAAGCCTTCCTCAGTGATCAGTGTGGAGAAGGCAATGGCAACCCACTCCAGCACTCTTGCCTGCAGAATCCCATGGACGGAGGGGCCTGGTAGGCTGCAGTCCATGGGGTCGTGAAGAGCTAGACACAACTGCGTGACTTCACTTTCATTTCTCACTTTCATGCATTGGAGAAGGAAATGGCAACTAACTCCAGTGTTCTTGCCTGGAGAATCCCAGGGATGGTGGAGCCTGGTGGGCTGCCATCTATGGGGTCGCACAGAGCTGGACAGGACTGAAGCGACTTAGCAGCAGCAGCAGCAGTGATCAGTGCAAAGAAATAGAGGAAAACAATAGAATGGGAAAGACTAGAGGTTTCTTCAAGAAAATTAGAGATACCAAGGAAACATTTCATGCAAAGATGGGCACAATCAAGGACAGAAATAGTATGGACCTAACAGAAGCAGATGATATTAAGAAGAGGTGGCAAGAATACACAGAAGAACTGTACAAAAAAGATCTTCATGACCCTGATAACCGCATAGGTATGATCACTCATCTAGAGCCAGACATCCTGGAATGCGAAGTCAACTAGGCCTTATGAAGCATCACTACAAACAAAGCTGGTGAAAGTGATGGAATTCCAGTTGAGCTATTTCAAATGCTAAAAGATGATGCTGTGAAAGTGCTGCACTCAATATGCCAGCAAATTTGGATAACTCAGCAGTGGCCACAGGACTGGAAAAGGTCAGTTTTCATTCCAATCCCAAAGAAAGGTAATACCAAAGAATGTTCAAAGTACCGCACAACTGCATTCATCTCACGCTAGCAAAGTAATGCTTAAAATACTCCAAGCCAGGCTTCAACAGCACATGAACCGTGAACTTCCAGATGTTGAAGCTGGGTTTAGAAAAGGCAGAGGTACCAGAGATCAAATTGCGAACATCTGTGGATCATCATAAAAGCAAGAAAGTTCCAGAAAAGCATCTACTTCTGCTTCATGGACTATGCTAGAGTCCATGGTGACTCTGTAGATCACCACAAACTGTGGAAAATTCTGAAAGAGATGGGAATACCAGACCATCTACCTGCCTCCTGAGAAATCTGTATGCAGGTCAAGAAGCAACGGTTAGAACTAGACATGGAACAACAGACTGGTTCCAAATTGGAAAAGCAGTACATCAGGGCTTTGTATTGTCATTGTGCTTATTTCACTTATATGCAGAGTACATCATGGGAGATTCTGGGCAAATAAAGCACTAGCTGGAATCAAGATTCCTGGGAGTAATATCAATAACCTCAAGCTACACAGATGACACCACCCTTATGGCAGAGAGCAAAGAACTAAAGAGCTTCTTGATGAAAGTGAAAGAGGAGACTGATAAATTTGGCTTAAAACTAAACATTCAGAAAACTAAGATCATGGCATCCGGTCCCATCACTTCATGGCAAATTGATGAGGAAACAGTGGAAACAGTGATAGACTTTATTTTCTTGGGCTCCAAAATCACTGCAGATGGTGACTGCAGCCATGAAATTAAAAGACTCTTGCTCCTTGGAAGAAAAGTTGTGACCAACCTTGATAGCATATTAAAAAGCAGAGACATTACTTTGCCAGCAAAGGTCTGTCTAGTCAAAGCTATGGTTTTTCCAGTAGTCATGTATGGATGTGAGAGCTGGGCTATAAAGAAAGCTGAGTGTCGAAATATTTTAGCTTTTGAACTGTGGTGTTGGAGAAGACTCTTGAGAGTCCCTTGGGCTGCAAGATCCAATCAGTCCATCCTAAAGTAAATAAGTGCTGAATATTCTTTGAAAGGACTGATGCTGAAGCTGAAACTCCAATATGTTGGCCACCTGATGTGAAGAACTGACTCATTGGAAAAGACCCTGATTCTGGAAAGATTGAAGGTGAGAGGAGAAGGGGACGACAGAGGATGAGATGGTTGGATGGCAATATCGACTCGATGGATAGGAGTTTGAGTAAGCTCCAGGGATGGACAGGGAATCTGGCATGCTGGAGTCCATGGGGTCTCAAAGAGTTGGACATGACTGAGCAACTGAACTGAACTGTACTGAACTTTCCCCATAAAGCAACTAGAGAAAGAAGAACAAACAAAACCTAAAGCTATTAGAAGAAAAAAAAAATCATGAAGATCAGAGCAGAAGTAAATGAAATAGAGACAAAGAAAACAATAGCAAAGAACAATGAAACTAAAAGCTGTTTCTTTGAGAAGATAAACTGAAGTAAGTCTTTTGCCAAACTCATCAAGAAAAGAAAGAAGACTCAATAAAATTAGGGCTGAAAAAGGAGAAGTTGCAACTGATACCACAGAAATACAAAGGATCATAAGAGATTACTACAAGCAACCATATGGCAATAAAATGGACAACCTGGAAGAAATGGACAAATTCTTATAAAGGTAAAATCTCCCAAGACTAAACCAGGAAGAAATAGAAATATGAACAGACCAATCAGAAGTACTGAAATCAAAACTTGGTTAAAAAACTGCCAACAAACAAAAGTCCAGGACCAGATGATTTCACAGGTAAATTCTATCAGACATTTAGAGAGGAAATAACACCTATCCTTCTGAAACTGTTCCAAAAGACTTCAGAGGAAGGAAAACTTCCAAATTTCATTGTATGAGGCCACCATCACCCTGATACCAAATCCAAAGGTACCACAAAAAATGAAAATTACAGGCTAAGATCATGGATGAGCATAGACACAAAAATCCTCAACAAAATACTAGCAATCCAAATCCAACAGTACATTAAAAGGATCATGTACCATGACCAAGTGGGATTTGCCCCAAGGATGCAAGGATTTTTTGATATCTGCAAATCAATCAGTGTGATACACCACATCAACAAACTGAAGAATAAATACCATATGATCATCTCAATAGATGCAGAAAAACTTTTGACAAAATTCATTACCAATTTATGGTAAAACTCTCCAGAAAGTGGGCATAGGGGGAACATATCTCAACATAGTAAATGCCATATACTATAAACCTATAGCTAACATCATACTTAATGGTGAAATGCTGAAACCATTTCCTCTAAGATCAGGAACAAACAAAGATGTCTACTCTCACCACTTTTATTCAACATAGTTTTGGAAGTCTTAGCTATAGCAGTCAGAGAAGAAAAAGAAATGAATCCAAATTGGAAAAGAAGAAGTAAAACTGTCACTGTTTGTAAATGATACTATACATAGAAAATCCTAAAGATGCTACCAGAAAACTACTACAGCTCATCAATGACTTTGGTAAAATTGCAGGTTATAAAATTAATACACAGAAATCTGTTGCATTTCTATACACTAACAATGAAAGATCAGAAAGAGAAATTCAAGAAACAATCCCTTCACCATCATATCAAAAGCAATAAAATACCTAGGAATAAACCTATATAAGGAAACAAAAGCCCTGTACTCCAAAAACTGTAAAACACTTATGAAAGAAACCAAAGATGACACAAACAGAAGGAAAAATATACCATGTTCTAGGATTAGAAGAATTAATATTGCCAAAATGACTATACTACTCAAGGCAATCTATAGATTCAGTGCAATCCCTATCAAATTACCAATGGCATTTTTCAGAGAACTAGAACAAAAAAAAAATCTTAAAAATTTATGGCGACAAAAAAGATCCTGAATAGCCAAAGCAATCTTGAGGAAAAAAAATGGAGCTGGAAGAATCAGACTTTCTGACTTCAAACTACACTACAAAGCTGTTGTCATCAAAACACTGTGATCCTGGCACAAAAATAGAAATATATATACCAATGGAACAGAATAGAAAGCCCAGAAATGAAGCCACACACCTATGGTCAATTAATCTACAACAAAGGTGGCAAGACTATATAATGGAGGGAAGACCATCTTTTCAAAAAATGGTTCTGAGAAAACTAGACAGATATGCAAAAAAATGAAATTAGAACATTAACACCATACACAAAAATAGTGGAGTAAGGACCTAAATATGAGACCAGACATGTAAAACTCTTAGAGGAAAACCTAGGCAGAACACTCTTTGACATGAATCTCAGGAGTATCTTTTTGTCTCCCAGAGTAACAGAAATAAAAAACCAAAAACAAATAGAAATTAATTAGACTCAAAACCTTTTGCATAACAAAGAAGACCATAAACAAAATGAAAAAACAGCCCTCAGAATGGGAGAAAATACTTCCAAATGATGTGACTGATAAGGGATTAGTCTCCAAAATTTACAAACAGCTCATGTGGCTTAATAACATGAAAACAAGCAAACTTATCAAAAAATGGGAAGAAGACCTAAATAGAAATTTCTCCAAAGAATACATACATAAGGCCAAGAGGCACATGAAAAGATGTGTTCACCATCACTAATTATTGGAGAAATGCAAATCAAAATTACACTGACACCAGTCAGCATGGCTATCATAAAATAATCCACAAACAATAAGTGCTGGCAAGGGTGTGGAGAGAAGCAGACTTTTCTTAAGTGGGACCTCAAAAATTGAAGACAGTAAGCAAAGTTTGGTTGATTTTCTTATATAATTATTAATATTGACTGAATAAATACATGTTAAATAACTGTGAACTTTTTGGAAAGAGAAATGAGTGGTAAAAAATTGAAACATTTAGAGAAGCCAACTTATTTTTAATGTCTTCCATATAAAGGAGAGCTTACAAATCTATAAGAAAGATATCATCAGGCAATTCATAAATTAAACTCATAAATTCATAAATTAAAAAAAGTTCAACTTTGCATGTAGTCAGAACATTATATTAAAATATGAAAAATGATGTAAGAAAGTGAGAGTCCATATTTTTAGGTATCAAATTATAAAAGATTAGAAATTAATTAGGGTCATTTATTGCCAAAGATGTTGAAATGAGGGTAAATTGGATGAAATTTTCTTGAAAGCATTTTAGCAATGGTTGTTTTCTTAAATTAGAGATTTGCACAACTTTCAATCCAGTAATTCTGCCTTCAGGGATTCATCCCAAGGAAAGAACTATGGATATGGACTAAGGTTGTGTTACAAAGATATTGTTCATAAAAAGAGAAAATAAAGAACAACCTGCTTAACAATTTGGGACTGGTTATGTAAATTATTTTGATATACTATAAAAACAAGTGATCTTGTAGAAGACTGTTCATTGGCATGGAAAAATAATTTTGTCATAAGAAATGAATCACAAAACTTTGTAATTCTTGTTTCCACTTCTGTATTTAAAATGCATATATCACATAAAACAGTAGAGGGAAAGTTTACAATAGGATGTCTATAGTAAAATTTAGGTGATGACCTTAATGATAATGCCTTTTCCCTTTGCATAGATACATTTTCCAAAAGTTTTTACAATGCACAGTTATTAATTTTGCAACAAAAAAAGAAAACCTATGCAATTATTTTTTAAAAGTTCTCTTGTAAGAAACATCAAATTATGTAAAGAATGATTCAGGGTTAATAAACCTGATGTATCTGTAATAGCATTTCTGAGTCAAATCCAAAAGAAGACTGAAAATGCTTGACAGAAAGACTTGGCAGTTACTGAGAGAAAAGTCATTTGTTTCTGGAGCAAGTTGAAGTTGGATATGCAGAAGTCAATTTCTCTGATCATCTCAGAGCTGAAACTTTGCTCTAGGCTTGGTACTTAGGAAAAGCTTTCTGTTTGCAGATACTGCTCTGGAAGAACACATCATGGCCTGAGCTTCAGCATAGGTGGAGTTTGTTCTACAATATTTAAAACATTGGACAGAATAACAGTAGCTTTTAAAGAGCTGTCATGTCAGAGTTGCAGACTATTTACCTCTTGCAAGAGGCTCTGGTTTGGATTCATATTTACGGCAGAATGTTCTTTCTTCTGGAAAAGCCACCGTGTGTGTGTACAAATAGAATGTAATGAGAAAATAGAAATGCTTGGAAAATGGCAAAATAAACTGTTCAAAGGATTAAATTACTCTTTCAGTTCAGTTCAGTTCAGTCGCTCAGTTGTGTCTGACTCTTTGTGACCCTATGGACCACAGCACGCCAGGCCTCCCTGTCCATCACCAGCCCCCGGAGTCTAGTCAAACTCATGTCCATTGAGTCGGTGATGCCATCCAACCACCTCATGCTCTGTCGTCCCCTTCTCCTCCTGCCTTCAATCTTCCCCAGCATCAGGGTGTTTTCAAATGAGTCAGCTCTTTGTATCAGGTGGCCAAAGTATTGGAGTTTCAGTTTCAACATCAGTTCTTCCAATGAGTATTCAGGACTAATCTCCTTTAGGATGGACTGGTTGGATCTCTTTGCAGTCCAAGGGATTCTCAAGAGTCTTTTCCAACACCACAGTTCAAAAGCATCAATTCTTCAGTGCTCAGCTTTCTTTATAGTCCAACTCTCACATCCACACATGACTACTGGAAAAACCGTAGCCTTGACGAGATGGACCTTTGTTGGCATAAGTAATGTCTCTGCTTTTTGATATGCTGTCTAGGTTGGTCATAACTTTCCTTCCAAGGAGTAAGTGTCTTTTAATATCATGGCTGCAGTCACCATCTGCAGTGATTTGGAGCCCAAGAAAATAAAGTCAGCCACTGTTTCCACTGCTTCCCCATCTATTTGCCATGAAGTGATGGGACCAGATGCCATGATCTTAGTTTTCTGAATGTTGAGCTTTAAACCAGCTTTTTCACTCTCCTCTTTCACTTTCATCAAGAGGCTCTTTAGTTCTTCTTCACTTTCTGCCATAAGGATGGTGTTATTTGCGTATCTGAGGTTATTGATATTTCTCCCGGCAATCTTGATTCCAGCTCGTGAAACATTGTTTTTATATTGCAGGAAGAACTCTTGGTATTTTTTTGAGAGAGATAATTCTTGTGTAAATGAAAAATTTAATTTGCAATGTGCCTTCACTGTGTGTGAACATGTGGGCAAATGTGGGTGTACATGTGTTTATTTTTATGTATTCATTTGTTTATTTGTATGCTTGATATTTGTATGTTTGATTATGTTTGAGCAGTATTTTAGAAATTTAGGCCAAAAATACTGCAGGGATGAATGCTGGCAGGGAAAGACCATAAAACAGAACTAAACTAGTTTGTAGATGCTCAATCTAGTGAGACTGCCCATGGGGTCAAGGCTGGGTCCGCTACTATGGGTACCAAGCAGACTTTGTGTTGAAGGAGGTGGATTTTCCTATTACAAATTCTCTGGAATAGGAAATGAGGATGAGGAGGTAGTCTTCTGGATTGGTTACAGAAGGAGCTCCTTTTGTGACTGTTCTCTTGAATCTAGTCTAGATATTCTTGTAGACACTTCCAGTGGTGGTTGGAAGTTTTCTTTGCCACAAGGAATCAGCCTAGTAGCTACACCTGGAGGTTCCCTGCAAAAGCCTCATGAGAATGATATAGGATGCCTGGATTCATATAAAGTAGCCAAAGTTAAGGTGATTTTTAAATTTTACGTGTTGTAAATTCCCTTTACTTACTCCATAAAGCTCAGATGCAGAAACTGGCTTAGGTTCTGATAAAGATAATTAATCATACCTGTATCCATGTTTAGAAAGGATTTGAGATAGCAATCATTCTACTTGAATCTCTCTTCCAGAAAAAATCTGATTTAATTAGCCTGGAGCACCAGAATTTTTAAGAGTAGCCCAGCTGATTCTAATGTGCCAATTTGAGAACTGGCAAGGGAAGCCTGGTGCCTCAGATGGTAAAGAGTTTGACTGTAATGCAGGAGACCCAGGTTCGATCCCTGGGTCAAGAAGATCCCCTGGAGAAGGGAATCCCATGGACAGAGAGGAGACCGGCAGGCTACAGTCCATGGAGTCACAAAGAGTCAGACATGACTTAGCAACTGACACTTTCACTTCAATTTGAGAACTGCTCTTTTAGAGACTAGTGTGGAAGACGGAGCAGCCCCAGTGTTACCAAACCATGTGCGTTTGCCAACATGCAGCAAACCAAACGCTGAGATCCTGAGGCCTAGAAAGAGTTTACTCATATGGCAGCCAGTCAAGGATATGGGAGTACAATTATCAAATCTGCTTCCCTGAAGTTAGGGTGGTTGGGATGGGGTAAGCAAGATGGTCTTAGGCTTGGGGAAAGGTTCTTGGAGGCAGGGAAGAGGTGAAGTAATTGGTATTTTGAGAAGGTGCTTCTGGACGACAAGTTTCTGTATATTCACAAAGCAGGTGAACTGAGGGCAGAGTTTTCCAGTCCTCTGATATCAACAGGCCATTCATCAGACATATGTGAGGCCCAGGTTTAGGGTTGGTGGTCCCAACTGGCTGTAGCTGGCTCACACTGGGCAGAAGTGAAAGTGTGAAAGTAGCTCACCAGGCTCCTCTGTCCATGGAATTCCAGGCAAGAATACTGGAGTGTGTTGCCATTTTCTTCTCCAGAGGATCTTCCTGATTTAGGGGTTGAATCTGGGTCTCCTGCATTGCAGGCAGATTCTTTACTGTCTGAGCCATCAGGGAAGCCCCCACACTGGACAGAAGCTGACTCCAAGTTCCTGTAAAACAACTGGTCTGTGTGAAACTGGGAAGGCAATTTACAAGCAAGGGAGTTTTAACAAGCTGTTCCCTTATCTCCTCACCTGTAAGACAAGTTCAAGAATGTCTGTTGCTTACTATCTCTTGTTAATTGTATGGAGTATAGTTTCAGCAGCAACTCAGAGATGATTTGGTTGTTACCTAATTGCTGGCAGCAGAGTCCTGAGTCCAGGGAGGCCATGGTTAGAAGGGTAATTGCAGTACAGAGTTATGCAAGAGCAAAAGTCAGGCATTGACAGGAGTCTGCAAATACTGTGCTTCCTAGTTATAGGGTATTTCAAGGAGAAGGAACCTGAGATCTTGCTACTATGCAAGTAAGGGCTATTATGATCTTAGCATTACAGGCTATGAAATAGAGAGGAACAAATCTGACTCCATATTGGATCTGTTTCTTTTACTTTAAGTTTTGTATTCTAACTGCTTTTACTACAAGTTAATCACTATAAAGAGATGTTGTCTATATAAGGTATACATAATGGTGCATCTCTGGGAACCCTACCTCCCATGCCTGATGTTAAGCTAAGATACCTTTGTTTAGCTCACAGGAACCATTCTGACTAGGTCCATCTGTGAATGGCTACAGGAAATAAGAAATTAACACATCCCTTCAGAAGTCTGGCTGGAACCAGGAAACTTGTACAACAACTTATTTCCTTTTTCACTTTATCTCCTCAGTTCCCTGTCTTTGCTCTATAAAAGAAACTAGCATCCAAAACCTGAGAAAGATGGTTCTTAAGGGCACCATATTCCACCATATTCTTGGTTTGCTGGCTTTCCAAATAAAGGTGCTGTATCCCATCCCAACAACTCAGTTCTTGACTTATTGGACTGTCATACAGTGAGGTGTACAAGCTTGGACTTGATAAACACTTATATAACAATTCCTATGAAGAACAGTCTTTAGAAGAAAATATTTAAGTTCAAGGAATCTGAAGTCACGTGATGTTACAAACATTTATGCCTATATTTGATAGGTATAAAAGATATTTCCCATATGTTTAATGTATGAATGAGTAAGAAAGATAAAGCCTGAGAACATTTCCAGATAAAAAGGAGTAAAGAGATGTGACATGAAGCATTTATATGAGATAGTGGGCTGAAAAGCAAAAATTGTGATACAGGCTATCATTGGGACAACTGATGAAATTTTAACACTCAAAGTGGATAAGATAATAGCTTTGTATTCCTGTTAAGTTTCTTGATTTTTGTTAATTACATTCTAGTTCTGAAAGAGAATGTCCTTATTTTTGGTAAAGGCACATAAAAGTATTTAGGAGTAGGGGGCATAATGTCTCCAACGTAAGCTCTTATGGTTGAAATAAATGCCAAGACCATACAAAAATGTATAGGAAGAATAAAAAAGCAAATGGGGCAATTGAGGAATCTGGACAATTAGTATACAAGTATTGATTTTTCTATTCTTGTAACTTTTCCATAAGTTTAAAATTATAAGAATCAACACAAGAAGAATCTAAGGGAATGTGAGGCAAAGAAAACACCCTTGAGATGGGAAGGAACTTAACATGTTGTAGGAACTAAGAGATACCTCCTATGGCTGAAGAGTGTTGGCAAGATCATAGGATGGCAAGTGATGAAGAAATTGATAAGGAAATAGAAGTTAGATCATGAAGTTCTCATAGGCCATGGTAAGGGATATGACTTTAATTATAATGGGAAATCACTATAAATTTCTGAGCAGGGATGGATGTAGCAAGGTGTACTTTACAGTTGATTCCAGGGAATGATTCTGCCTGGGGCTATTTAGGCTACACATCAGCTTCTAAATAACTCAAACAATGTATCTACAGAAAGGAGGGAAATGAATAAGTAGGCTTCCGTGGGCCTCTTGCCAGGTGAAGAAGGATGAGGAAAAACCCACTGGGACCCCATGGGTTAGCCAAAAACAATAGCTGACATTGTTTACACCTTGCCATGCCTGGACTGCCTAGCAAACCATAGGTACTGACTCCTACACCAAGACTTCATTCCACTTTCCCAGTTCTAGAAACATTCCAAATCACATTATAAATTTTCCCACATTTAAGACCAAGAACAATAGCAAAATCCCACACCTAAACCCTCTCTAAAAGGAGATGACCCAACCAATTTCTCTATTCTGTTCCAAGTCCAGCATCTTTGGGTAGTGTTTATTACACCAGGTCAAGTTTGAATGGGCTCTTCTTGACCCTGCAGTTGTGGCTAAATGACAAACTTAATATGTATTGGAAGACAAATGGGAAGTTGTCCAGCAGCTTAGGTACAGAGGCTCGCTCCTTCTCTTCTGGAAGGAGTGGCTGTGTCTGGACCCACAGTAACAGAGGGCTTTTTCCAGCAGTCACAGCAGTTACTACTTCCAAGTAATAAAGTGATAGCAGCTGGCATTCTTAGACAATTCCCAACTGTGCTGGCATTTCTACTCAGACTCGTTGGTGCCTAAATCCTTTCAATTTATAATGCTTATCCCAACCTTATCATGATTGCATTTTAAGAGAGTCAAAAGTCAGGATCCTGCAATAGGAAAGAATAAGTCTGACTCCGTATTACAGCTATTTCTTTTACTTTAACCTTTGTATTCTATTGCTTTTGCTTTAAGAATTGCCTGTAGCCTAAAATATACAGGGTAGCCCATTTCAAGCCTCTGATCTTTATGGTTGTAACACTTCTCCTTTCAAATAGAAATTAAAAAATGCAGAATAGAGAATAACATTTGTCTTGTTTGAAGTTTACAGGAACATTGTGACATGACCTATATGGAGAGCTTTAAGAACAAAGGATTCTGGCCCAAGAAGTGTGCACAGCCAAATACACCCCTTCTCTATTAAGTATAAAAGAAGTCTGAAT
This sequence comes from Bos indicus x Bos taurus, assembly GCF_003369695.1. Lineage (NCBI taxonomy): Eukaryota > Metazoa > Chordata > Mammalia > Artiodactyla > Bovidae > Bos > Bos indicus x Bos taurus. Next base: position 70,538,371 of record NC_040090.1, read on the forward strand.
TCTACTTTGATAAGATGATTCTCTAGGACATAGTCCACCATCTTCTCAGACTCCTGGCTTTCTGAATAAAGTTGTTATTCCTTGCCCCAACACCTCATCTCCTGATTGTGCATTGACCAGAATGAGTTGGACTCAGTAGCAATCCCTCTCCTGCAGACAAGGACCTTGTGGTGTCAAGGAGTATGATGTGCTTATTTTTTCAGACTCCTCTTGGTGATGATGAGAGAAAGCAGACTCTATGCCTCTGAATTCTAATTCTTGATATCTATGTTTTTCCAGTAAATCCAGCTCATTATATTTTTACCCATGACACTAGAATTTGTCCTCACCCACCTTTAATTATAATAAAAATTCCTATTTCATAGAAGGAAATGAATTCAGTGAAGTTGCTGTACTGTTATACATATGACATTTGCTAGATAGATATCTAAAGGGTCTCCCTGCTCTGCTAGCAGACTGATTTCCTCCAGGTGACAGACTAATTTTTTTTTACAGGTTCTCCTTGCCAGGAGTATCTCCCTGGTCCACCATCATCAATGACTATCCTTGAGTCTGGTATAGATGAGTATTCCCCTTCTGAAGTGTAAAGACTCCTTCGGGTCTTTTATATTGTATCTTCTGGCATACAGTCCTCTTCTGATCACAGAACCTGACCTCTCTAAAGGAAATGAATGTATTTTGATTATAACTGCACACCTTGCAACCAAGCAGGACTCTATGGGGTTTTCTGGGACAGACATCCCCCACCTCCATGTCCTCTACCTGCCTCTTGTTTGTAGAAAGCTTTAGTCTCCCAGGCCTCCCCTGAGTCACAAAAGGCTGGCTCAAGAATGAACAATTGAAAGAATGTGAATGTGTAATAACAAAGAAAACAGCAGTTGGGCCAAGATACTCAGTAACCATTTAAACAGTAAATCAGCCACATGGCAGTCACAGAATCTTTAATTCCTTAGTGAAGGACATAGATAATGGTGTTTGATGCACATCCCTGAATTGTTCTGCAGATACTAAAATGTCCACCAGATGGAAGCAGGTAACTTCATGATGACCATGAGCATGTAAACCCTAGACTGGCTAGAGTCTAACAATTGATGATGTTAACCCCTGTGAAAGCAGCCTGTTACCTAACCCTCAACCAATCAGAGAATTGTGCACAAGCTGATCATGCACCTTGCAACTGTCTCTGTCAGCTTGCCTTTAAAAACATTTTCCTGAAATCCATCAAGGAGTTAAGGGTCTTTTAAATATTTGCCACCTGTACTCCTTGCTTGGTTCCTGCAATAAAGCCTGTGGTTTGCTTCACCACAACCTGCGATCAGTAGATTGACTTTATTGTATATGGGAGAGTGTCCCCAAGTTTGGCTTGGTAACAATCTTAGCCTACCATACACCTATTCCTTTCTTCTCCCAGCTACAGACATGGGCATATGCCCCCAAACCAGGGCTGTCAAGACTCCTTCTCAGAACCTCTTCAGGGGATTTGCAGATGTTCTCATACAATAGGAGCTGTCAGACTGGTACTTTGCCAGTCTTGGGGTGCTGGGGATGCTCATGCCTGCTCCATGAGGAGAGTTTGAGGGACACAGTATTTGTGCACTTCATCTAGCTGTGCCTTGGGGCAGTGTAACTTCTGGACTTTGTAGCTGACGTGGCCCCCAAATACCTTTTTATTGCTTAAGTGAAATTCTGTCAGGTGTAGTCAATAGTCTGCCTAATTTCATTAGGGCTTTACTGCTTTAGCTGAATACTTTCCTGGCAAGTTTATAAAGACTGGGAATTGCTTTAGGAGTTGAGCCATCACAGGACCTTCTTGGTCAAGTTTGTGTTTTCCCTGGCAATTAAATTCCTTTAACATCCAGCAAGTGCCAGAAATCTTACTGAGTCACGATTCCAGAATCCAGATTCTGCCTCTGATGTTTCAGTCTCTTGGCAACAGCAGTTGCCTGTCCCTGAAGCGCTAGGTCACAGTTGAATACTTTTGTTTTTGCTGCTACCTGTGAAACAATAGGTATGAGGGAACATATAGGCTTTATTTATATGAGTATTATTATAATAATATTTTGTACTAAATATGAAAGGATAGGATTTTGGGGGTATATTAAATAATGTTTTTAGTATATATACATTGTTCTAGTTATTCTATGAAAATCAACATTTTAAAGTTGAAATGTTTTGAATTTTGAAAAGCCTGTATTCTGATTAAAATTCTCAAAATACAAATTAGAATTTCTTTACATTTAAAAACTATGATGTTATATTTTAATATAGCTTTTTTCCTTCGAGTTCTGCAGAGGCTTTAAAAATGTTTAAATATATATATGGATTATATGTAGAAAAGTAGATATTGTTGATAATATGATTTAATAATTACTTTTTAAAGTTTAAGTGGCATAAACTTCATTAGCAAGTAAGAAAAATGGGAGATATTTTGAATAATGAGATCTATCAGAAACTACTGAGGGGTAGACTAATTTATTCACAGATGGTTTCATATTAATTAAATTGTAACATATTTACTGAAATCATTTTTAGAATTGTTTTCTTTGCTAGTTGATTCTGACTAAGTTTCATAATAAAACTTAGCTCTTATGATTCGCACTTAGCAACCACATAGGTAAAGACATAGCTTGCTTTAAGAAATGCCAAAATAGGAAATATTAACTTCTGATAGATGATGAAGATGAAGGAAAGTATCCTTGTGAAGAAAGGTTTTTTTCCAATGAATTAATCACATCTTAAATAGTTCTACTAGTGATTTATTTTCTAAAATGTACCTTTAGCAATTGTATTAGTTTTTTATCTCTGTAACAGATTACCATAAGCTCAGCAGAGGAAAGCAATCCCCGTTTAGCAATTCACAGTTCTGTGTGTAGAAAGTCTGGCATGGCATGGAGGTGGCCTGTGCTCTGGGTCTCACTGGTTGAAATCAGAGTTCTGGCCAGACTGGGTTACTTTTGGAGGACCTGGGGATGATCTCAGGTTGTTGGAAGACTTTGGTTCCTTGTGGTTATAGGACTTTTTTCCTGCTTTCTTACTGGCTGTCAGCTGAAGACTGCTCTCAGCTCCTAGAAACCACCTGCATTCCTTGCCATTTGGCTTCCCCCATCTTCAAAATGAGAAACAAAGAATTTCTGTTGCACCAAACCGCCACCCTACCCCGTCTTTGAACCTCTTTCACCAGGAGGAGACAAATTCCTTTTACAGCCTCAACTAATTAGGTCAGGCCTACTGAAGGCCCATTGAAGATATTTACCTGTCTTAAGGTCAGCTGATTTGGGACTTTTATTATCCCTGTATACATCTCAACTGGAGAAGGCAATGGCACCCCACTCCAGTATCCTTGCCTGGAAAGTCCCATGGACGGAGAAGCCTGGTGGGCTGCAGTCCATCGGGTCGAGAAGAGTCAGACAGGACTCAGCGACTTCCCTTTCACTTTTCACTTTCATGCATTGGAGTAGGAATTGGCAACCCACTCCAGTGTTCTTGCCTGGAGAATCCCAAGGACGGTGGAGCCTGGTGGGCTGCCGTCAATGGGGTCGCACAGAGTCGGACACGACTGAAGCGACTTAGCAGCAGCAGCAGCATACTTCTCAACAGCAGCACCAGATGAGTGTCTGATTGAGTCACTGGGAGAAAGTTTGCATACAAGGAGAGGGATGGGAATATTTTGGGAACTATCCCGAATTCTACCTATTACAGCAGTGAAGTGTACCATGATTATATTTTAAAAATTGACTTAAAAATATGATTTCTAGTTCAAAATAAGAGGTTACTTGGAAGACTTAAAAGCATTGAGGGCATGAAGAACTCTGGATGTTTATGAAAAGTGAGCTTGGGAATCTATAAGCACATGCCTTAGCTTGGAGCAGGGTAGGGTGCTCACTTGAGTTTTTCTGACCTCACATTTGGATTTGTTCTCTTACAGGAAAATGCCATTCATAGGAGAGCAGCACCCATGTCAGCCTCTTCTCTTTCATCTTTGTTTCCTCCTTCTCAGAAGCAGAAATGCAGTCCCCAAAGCCTAACTGTACTCTGAATCAATTCACTTTATCTCTCCTGAGGCTATGCTGCAAAAACACTGCTCATATTCTTCCAGCCACTTAGTCTCTTTTTCTCATTTCAAACTTCAAAATATTCTTTTAACAAAGAATCATACCCAAACCTTCCCCAAAGCCAGATGGCATAAGCAGTTCTGCTTTCTGGAACCCAGTGCTCTAGTAAAGTTTCATGTTGTCCCCAGCCATTACAGAAGTGTTAAATCACAATGTATATACTGTTGAAGAAGTAGGATAATATGTAAAACTGCCATATTTCTTGGAGAAGGAAATGGCAACCATTCCAGTACTTTGCCTGGAGAATCCCAGGGATGGAGGAGCCTGGTAGGTGGTGGTCCATGCGGTCTCCAAGAGTCAGACACGACTGAGCAACTTCACTTTCATGCATTGGAGAAGGAAATGGCAACCCACTCCAGTGTTCTTGCCTGGAGAATCCCAGGGACGGAGGAGCCTGGTGGGCTGCTGTCTATGGGGTCGCACAGAGTCGGACACGACTGAAGCAACTTAGCAGCAGCAGCCATATTTCTACTTAGCTGTCATCCCATACAGAATCACCTTGTGCCAAGAGATTCATTCATTTCAGAATCAAGTTCATTAGTTGTCACTGCTTTATTATGGATTTGCTGCCTTGGTGGTGAGTTAGGGACTGCTGCAGTTTAGAGGTTACTGTGATCCACCTTTGGTGCGTCAGCTCCAGGTATTTGTCCCTGAGTCACCAGATCTCAAGTCTATAAGTGTACCTTAACCAGCAAGGCTGTATGAGAAGTGATGTGTGAGGGTTCCAGTTCAAGTTGTTCTGGATTCAAATCCTAGTTCTTCTGCTTACTAACTAAAATCATTTAATGTTTCTGTGCTTTAGTTTTCTATCTTACTAGGTGAACTCTTAGTGTGACTGGTGAGTAATAAGTGCTTACTATGTTAGACTCTATGTTACATACCCCACCTCCTGCATGTGTGCTAGGTCCCTGCAGTCGTGTCTGACTCTTTGAGACCCTATGGACTATAGTCTGCCAGGCTCCTTTGTTCATGGGATTCTCCAGGCAAGAATACTGGAGTGCGTTACTGTGCTCTCTTCCAGGGAATCTTCCCCACCCAGGGATCGAACCCATGTTTCTTAACATCTCTTGCATTTGCAAGTGGGTTCTTTACAAACTAGCACCACCTGGGAAGTCCTGCGTTGAGGTCAAAGTCTGTTGACATGCTTCTTGTCCTTTGGCTCAAGAACTGGCAGAGCTGGATCCATGTGATGAGGCATCTCTTTCTTTTAAAATATGCCCAGAATCTAACCACTTCTCCCCCCATCACCACCACCACCACCATCATCAGCACCATCACCACCATCATCAGCACCATCACGACCATCACCACCATCATCACCACCACCACCACTATCACCATGCCCCCCACAACCCACCTGCCTGACATAATTGCAAAGACCTCCTAACTGGCCTCCTTGCTTTTATTCTTGCTCCCCTAAAATCAGTCCTTTATATAAAAGCCAGGATGATGATTATCCTTTAAAAATATGAGTTTGGTCATGATTGTTGCTCCTTTCAGAATCCTGCAATCATTTTCTGATTTATTCAGTGTAAAAAATGAAAACCCTTACAATGGCCAGAGGCCCTTCATTATCTGGTGCCCCATTAACTCTCTGACTTTTCTCCTGCTCACTGGGCTCCTGCCATGCTGGTCTCTTTGCTCTTCCTCAGTCATTCCTAGACCTGTTTTCACTCAAAGTTTTTACTGTTTGCTGTGTCTGAAATGCTCTTCTTCAGATATGCGCCATCTCCTTATATCTTTGACCATGCCTCCTTCTCAGAGAGGTTTACCATGACCCTCTCCTCTCATGCTCTTGATCTCCCTTACCTTGTGTTGCCCTTTCTTTTTCCATAGGCTGTGTTATAATTTCTACACATTATATATTTTGCTTATTTAGTGTGGCTACTAGTTTCTGTTCCCATATGCTAGCATATTAGCATGATGGCAGGGATACTATCTGTTGTGTTCTCTCATGTATCCCACATGCCTGACAGCTAGTAGGGGCTCAGTAAGTACAGGTGAGACTTGAACAACATGTGGGGGTTTGGGGGTTAGGAGTGCTGGTCCTCCATGCACTCAAAAATTCACATATAACTTACCTGTGTGTGTGCTAAGTCACTTTAGTCAGATCCAATTCTGTGACCCTATGGGCTGTAGCCCACCAGGCTCCTCTGTCCATGGGATTCTCCAGGCAGGAATACTGGAGTGGGTTGCCATACCCTCCCTCCAGGGGATCTTCCTGACCCAGGGATCGAAGTCATATCTCTTACATCTCCCGCATTGGTAGGCACATTCTTTACCACTGGAGCCACCTGGGAAGGCCACATGTAACTTTCAGTTGGCCCTTTATATCTGTGGTTCCTCAGTATCCATGGTTCTGCAACCCAGATTTAACCAACCCCATTTCATGAAGTACTGTAGTATTCACTGTCCTTGTATAAGTGGACCCGCACAGTTCAAACCTGTGTTGTTCAAGGTTCAATCATGTATTTTGAATTAAAGAATAAATGGATGCTGTGCTGGGAAGCCAAAGATAGAGGAAGATGGATGTGATGGCAGTTTAACAGCTGGTATATCATAAAGAGCAATGCAGAATTTTAAATAAGAAGAGCATGAATCAAAGAGGCAGATCGCTGCAAAATTTGATTACAGTAACCAAAGTACCATCTGAATCTGTTGGTTCTAAATTAGTCTTTTCAGCCATGTGTAGATATTTAAGAAGTAATCTAGTGCTCTACCGAGTGCCTGATCTTAGGTATTGAATAGACATTTTGATTGACTTGCTATCATCTCCATAATTATCAAAACTCAGGCGTGTCTATGAGGCAAACTACTGATCACAGTTCAGGCAGGTGGGGAAAGGGAAGACACTGGGACTGAAGCTTGATCAGTGATCTGAATTATAGTTTCTACCTAAGAAGTCATGGTAGACACATTACACTGGGACTTTGAATTCCTACAGATACGGGTTTGAGTTCCAACTCTGTCCTTTTGTAGTGGTATGGCCTTGATTAGGGCTTTTACACCTCAAGCCTTCAACTCCCTCTGCTACAAAGTAGGGAAAAGTAATATTATTCTAAAAATTAGAAATAGTTTTGTGAAAGTAAGCCTTTAATAAATAGTAGACGTTGTTGCTTTGTTATTGTTGTTGATTGTACTTAGATAACTAGGCTTAATTTAGATATAGATTAGTGTTTATATCTTCTACAGGCTGAATTATGCCCTGCTGCTCCCAATTCATATACTAAAGTCCTAATCCCCAATGTAACTGGGTTTGGGGAAAAGGCCTATGAGGAGGTAATTAAGGTTACCTTATGACTTACAAGGTCTTCCCTTGTTGCTCAGCTGGTAAAGAATCCGCCTACAAAACGGGAGAACTGGGTTCAATCCCTGTGTTGGGAAGATCCTCTGGAGAAGGGAAAGGCTACCCACTCCAGTAATCTGGCCTGGAGAATTCCATGGGCTGTGTAAGTCCATGGGGTCACAAAGAGTCAGACATGACTGAGCAACTGAACTGAACTGATGACTTCTACAATGAAGTCATAAGGATGGGGTAATGATCCAGAGGATCAGTGTCTTTGTTAGAGGAAACACCAAAGAGTCCGTTTTCACTCTTTCTCTCTTCCATGGAGGATGCACTGAGAAGGTGGCCGTCGACAAGTCAGGAAGAGAGCTCTTACCGGAAACCTAAAAGGTTATTACCCTCATCTTTAGCTTTCCAGCCTCCACTGTGCTACATACATTTTTGTTGTTCAAGGAATCCAGTCTGTGGCATTCTGCTATAGCAGCCCAAGCTGCCTAAAACAGTATCCAATGATGTTTCATGGAGTGAAGTTTTAGGTGAGCCTTCAGTGTGTAGATAGCATCCAAAAGAACACTCCTGGTGATCAAGTGTTCTCAAGGCCCGTGAATTGTAACGACTCCTGAAAGTGGGCTGGGGTTCCAGGAAAGACTCTTGTTTCTACAGAACATAGGGCTGCTACTCGGGATCTGAGGTGGACGATTGGCAATGGACTGGGCATGTGGCCAGTGAGGACAGAGCCTGATCTCCCACACCTGGACTCATGCCAGATTTCAGATGTTATTTCTTTCTCTGCTCATGTCTTCTTGCTGAATCAGACAGAAGTGAGCCTGTGGATGAAGGGCACTAAGGCCCAGAGCTGACTAGGGCCGAGGAAAGTGAAGACAGGTAAGTTATCTGTGGCTATAAAGTATTCACCCTCATTAGACCTTACAGGGCATCCCAGGTGGCACTAGTGGTAAAGAATCCACCTGCCAATGCAGGAGACACAGGAGATGTGGGTTCAATCCCTGGGTCAGGAAGATGCCCTGGAGTAGGAAATGCCAACCCACTCCAGTATTCTTGCCTGGAAAAATTCCACAGACAGAGGAGCCTGGCAGACTACAGTCAACGGGCTCATGAGGAGTTGGACATTACTGAGCACACACACACGGCACACAAAGAGACTTTACAGAGCTTTTAAAGATAAAACCTAACACCACTAAACCTGAGGATGTGAGTTGTTTCATAATTATAGGTGCATGTTTGTTGTCATTTAAAAATATTTCATATATTATTAATAGGACTGAAAGTGGCTGTCTAGCTATGTCTAATGGACTAAATTCTCTAAGATATTACTGGGAGATTGGTACAAAATCTTTTATGATTACTTCCTGGGCAATCTTATCTAGCAATTGTCCTTTACTCGAGGTCTGGTTTGTGGTTCTCAGTGTGTCTTTATTTTTACTGTCAGTGTATTGATTGCTTAGCCTTGATAATATTTCCTGAAGCTCGAGAGACTTATCCTCCAAATTGGATATTGTCATTTCCCTTGCTTGGGTAGGCTGAATATCTGAATTTTCCCTAATTAGAATTGACTGTTCTGGATTGACAAAGAGCCCTGTGGGCTAAGGCATGATAGGCATAAGGAGTAAACTTCAGTATTCTCAAATCAATACTTTTCCATTTGGTTTATGACAATTCAGAAAGTTCCATAGTATCTTTTAAAGAAATAATTTGGAAAATTTTTCAAAATATAAAGCACACATGCAAAGCATATTTACTACAATATGAGGATTCACTTAAACCCATTTTGGTCAATATCCTTTTATATAGGTTTAAACTCTCCAACTACATTCAGTAGAAATAGTTTAATAAAAATAAGCATAGTTTGAGATGGCCATGTACACACTGATATGTTTTAAACAGATAACTGACAAGGACCTACTGTATAGCACATGGAACTCTGCTCAACGTCGTGTGGTGGCCTGGATGGGAGGGAGTTAGGGGGAGAATGGATGCATGGATATGGATGGCTGAGTTCCACTGACGTTCATCTGGAACTGTCATAGCGTCGTTAACTGGCTATGCTGCTGCTGCTGCTAAGTCGCTTCAGTAGTGTCCGACTCTGTGCAACCCCTGAGACAGCAGCCCACCAGGCCTCCCCGTCCCTGGGATTCTCCAGGCAAGAACACTGGAGTGGGTTGCCATTTCCTTCTCCACTGCATGAAAGTGAAAAGTGAAAGTGAAGTCACTCAGTCATGTCCGACTCTAGCAACCCCATGGACTGCAGCCTACCAGGCTTCTCCGTCCATGGCATTTTCCAGGCAAGAGTACTGGAGTGGGGTGCCATATACCCCAATACAAAATAAAAGCTTAAAAAAGTAAGACTAAGTCATATTGTGAAGCATGGAAGAATATCAGGATGAAGAAAGCATAGTCCTTAGCTCTTAGTAGATGTTAGAGGCAAGCTGAATAGCAAACATAACCCAGTGTGAAATCTGGTAGGGAGTCAGAAACTCATGGGTTACTTTAGGGTCAAAGGGGAATACCACTGAACATAACCAGGCGGTGTCATGGCATTTTCTTAAATACGTGCCACTTATATTCATTGTTGAAAGATAAATGGAAATTATCCAGGTGGCTGGGGAAAGAAGAGTAAGACACTGCAGACAGAAGCAAGAGTGTGTTCAAAGGTCTAAAAAAGCAGGTATAGTTGAAAGAACTTTATGTATATTATAAGAGTAAAGTATTGTAGGTGATGAAGCTGAGGCCAGACAATAAAAATCATATTTTAGGACATTTGGATGAAGAAATATGTGTTCATAGAAAGTGAAGTGTTATGATTATTTTTGCACTTCAGAGATTTCATTGGTGATTAGTGATATCTACCGATCTTTTTGCATTTATTCCTCATCATAATCTTGTGTCCAGATGAGTATTTGGAATATATTGGATTTTTTTAAAAAGTTAGTACTTTTGTGCTCTCCCCTTATTTATACTTCTTAATTTTATCTATATTTAATTTTTAATTCACTGTGGCTAACAATGGCAGGATAGATATTGTATTAACTTGAATAATGGTCCTTCTAATCCATTTTTAGCCTGGGAATTTTACTTGTTAAATGGGAACATGTTTAAAAGAAATTATGTGACTACTAAGAACTGCAATCAAATTTTTCTTGTCTCTGTACTGTATAATACTGGGACTAGATGTTGTTTCTTGTTCTTATGTTAATCAGTGCTGGGACCAGGTAAAAATAACTTGGTTATCTGCTTTAAGAAATGCCTGCTCATGAAAAAAAGAAAAGTCAAAAAGAAAAGTTAATCATTGAAACAGCTTAACAGGACTAATAGCTTGCCCATCAAGACACCCTACCTCAATGCATCTTGGTAGAGGCATTTGGATGATAATAACAATGATGATAAAACTCTGACCAATTTCAACCAGTTTCCATTTGCAAGACCACCATAAAACTACTCAACCAAGATCTTGAAGCCCTACCAATACTCTGCCTTAATTTCTCATTTTGAGCCATTTTAAAGATTCTATCAAAGTTACTGGTCCACAGATTTTATTGGGAGGAATTGACAGTCAATACTATTCTTCTGTAAATTATCTTTGGCAGCCTACTGTTAGAATATAATTTCCTCTATGGTATTCTGATAAAGTTTCTGCAGCAACATTGCTTATAGGATAGTACTTGAATACTTGATGAGAGATGCAGAATTAGATGAGAGCATAAATTAACTAAGTCATTTACTTTTTGCAAACACAATTCTATCAAATAAAATGGGGTAGCTGGTGGCAGAGAGAGAGATTTTGAGTGGTGGTGGGAGGGAAGTCTCATATATCTTGCCGAAGTACACAGTTCATTCTCTGAACTCTTAAGGACTCCTGTAGTTCTGAAAATGAACAGAAGAAATTGTTTATATAAGGTTGATCAATACTTCTTTATGTTCTATGATTTCCCTGGTGCTGCTGCTGCTACTGCTAAGTCACTTCAGTCATGTCCAACTCTGTGCAACCCCACAGATGGCAGCCCACCAGGCTCCCCTGTCCCTGGGATTCTCCAGGCAAGAACACTGGAGTGGGTTGCCATTTCCTTCTCCAAGGCATGAAAGTGAAAAGTGAAAATGAAGTCGCTCAGTCATGTCAGACTCTTAGCAACCCCATGGACTGCAGCCTACCAGGCTCCTCTGTCCAATGAGATTCTCCAGGCAAAAGTACTGGAGTGGGGTGCCATTGCCTTCTCCATGATTTCCCTACTATATTATAATTAGAGTTAACCTGTCAGTCTCTCATCCACTCCACATAGAGGCTCCTTGAGAGAGAGGCTATATATTATATATTTCTATGTATTTTCCATCTAGCATACTGCCTAACAGATACTTAATAAATTCTGTTGGAGTCTTCACTGGTGGTCCAGTGGTTAAGAACCCGCCTTCCAATGCAGAGGACGTGGGTTTGATCCCTGGTTGGGGAACTAAGATCCCATGTTTCCTAGGGCATCTAAGTCCGTGCACCACAACTACTGAGCCTGTGTGCTCTGGAGTCCACATGGCACAGCTAGAGAAGCCTGTGCATCACACCAAGATGCAGCACAGCCTCCACCCAAAAGTTATTAAAAAAGCAAATATGTTGAATAGATGAATGAACACTTGCTCTGCTGCCTTCACTCACCTCCTGAAATTCTACCTTCTGTCAATCACCAGTCTTTCCACTGAGTTGGTCTCAAGCCCATTTCCTCTTGGACACTATGCCTGACCCGAAACTTTTCAAAGATAATTTCACATGCTGATTTTGCTGTAGTGAAGAACAGAATTTTTTTCTTCCCTTCATTGATTTTATGTACCAGAGGGATGCTTGAATTCTGTTGGTCATAAGACTTGAACTTGGAGCTAAATAGCAGATTTTAAAGTTGCAGACATTGCTATCTATTGATTTCATGTGTCCCCCCCATCCCCCAACCATTTAACTTTTATTCCCTTGTTACAACACATTTCACTTTTACATACAGGAATCTCCTGAGTATGCAAGCTTCGCTTTTCCTTCCGTGGAACTTCATCCCACGAACCTTGCTTCGTGACATCAGCACTGGTTCCTTTGCTCTCCCGTCTTGCGCTCCCTGCCCGTCCTCCCTCACCTTTCTCCCTTTCATCCAAGGAGTTACTTTCCATTGAATTATTGTGATGGCCTGAATTTCTCCAAGCCATCAGTGCCACTGAGGCATGTTGCTCTGTGTCTCTAGAGTATCAGTAAGCCCATGTTAAAGCCTAAAACGAGGCTCTGAAGGAAGGTGAAGAGATCTGATACTATGGGGGCAGGATCAGTACCTAAGCTGCCAATCATCTTGTGATGCCTGCATGTAGTCAGTGCCACCCTGATGAAGAAGTACACAAATGTGAGGTTTGAGGGGGACCAAGAAGTTCCCTCACCCCCAAATATCTTATTTACCAGCTGTTTGAATTCCTAATGATCAAAGTTCAAAGGCCATCATTTAGTTTAAAAAAATCTTTCAAAAAATGTAAAAGTCACAGAAAAAGATAACATAACTTCACATTTATGATGCCCACTGTAACTTTAGTGGAGTTACCTTTATAAAGGTGAAAGAGTCTAGGTGTCACATCCAGCTTTGAGGAACTGAAAGTGAAAGTGAAGTCACTCAGTCATGTCCGACTCTTTGCGACCCCATAGACTGTAGCCTTCCAGGCTCCTCTGTCCATGGGATTTTCCAGGCAATAGTGCTGGAGTGGATTGCCATTTCCTTCTCCAGGGGATCTTCCCAATCCAGGGCTCAAACCGGGTCTCCCACATTGTAGACAGATGCTTTACTGTCTGAGCCACCAGGGAAGTTTGAGGAACTGAACCATAGACCAAAAGTCTGAAGAGGAGACAGGTATTCATAGTAGAATTTCAGATACTTTGAGGCAAGTGTACTGAAGTTTATAATGACTGTCAGTCCCATTCCCCATCAGGGCCTCACACCTCTCTTAGAGGTTCTCTTCTTTCTTCTAGTGTCTGTAGGAAATTATCTAGAAATTTCTGTATCAATTCTTTTTCTATCCGTTCTGTCATTTCTTTGTCTCCTTAGTTGCCTGGCTTTGAAATCCTCATCTCCACCCTGTCCAAGGCTACAGCTGATATGCCTGCGGATTGCTTCTTGCAGTCCTGGGAACTCTGACTTCTGTCATATCTATGCTCTCAGCACTGCACGGGACTGTGGTGCAGCACAGTGTAGGCAAGGGCTTAACTTTTGATGAGGCTTTAGAACAGCTGTGGGATAAAGAAGGAAATGGCAACTCATGGAGCAACTTGCTGTTGTTTAGTCGCTTAGTTGGGTCTGACCCTTTGTGACACCATGGACTGTATCCCACCAGTTTCCTCTGTTCATGGGATTCTCCAGGCATAAGAATACCTGAGTGGGTTGCCATTTCCTTCTCCAGGGGATCTTCCCAACCCTGGGATTGAACTCTAGTCTTTTACATCTCCACCAGTGAGCCACCAGGGAAGCCCATAGGGAGCAACTTATAATTGCTAAAACGTGACCATTCTTTGAAAACCCAGGTCAGCTCTATCCTTGTCAGTTCCTGTGTCAACGATTACTACTGTCTATCGTATATGGTTCTCCTCTTATTTTGGGTTCTCAGGATATACTTTTATTCCCCTTGCAGTGGGTAAGGCCACAAGATTAGTTCTGATCAATGGTTGTGAATGGAAGCAGGATCAACTCAGGGTGTGGGGTGATCCTGGGCAAAAATTATTTTCAAGACTCCTGCCTATTTAAACAATTCAATCTAAATATATATTACACAGTCATGGGGTCATGTAAGTATAGTTATTTATCAATGAAGAGTGAGACTAGTGGTTATAGAAGAAATAACTATGTATTTGATTATTGTTCAATCAGGGAAAATAAAGGTTTTTGTAGTGTCCAGCCACCATCTCTTTCCATTCAAGATCAAGAACCATCTTTTGGACTTCTTTATTATCAAATGCACCATTTCTGGCTAATTTCATATCTCCCACTGGGGCTAAAAGATGGCACCACCATTATTACAAGGCTGTGGCTATTTGGAAACTTTTTTGTCTTGAAATAATATAGATCTTTCTGCTTCTGTGCTTCTCTAATTCCCTGTGTTTCATTCTGATTACACCATCTTTTCTGACAGTGCATTACCTATTCTGCTGCTTCTAAATACTGGCTTCTAATGATTCTGTCAAAGGTTGTTGCTAGGCTTTTCTGTTGATGACCACACATGTAAGTGTGGACCCTGTATGAAAGAAAATGTGAATGATAATTCAATTTTGGTCATGTTAAGTGTACTGTTTAAAATTTTACGGTGGAAGTAAATTGCATCACACCTACCAGCCATGTCTTCTTTTCAGCCTTCAAGGATGCACTCCTTGCATTTCTAGAATGTGATCTCTTTCAAAATATTTGCTGACAGCATCCCTGAATTCCACACACTGACACCAGCAGGGAGGATAGGCCCCTGGGCAGAGGAGAGGAGTGGTCTCATTCACACAGGGAATGTCTGGTTCCTTGTCTGGCACTGCTTCAGACAGACTCAGAAGAATATGGTATTGCTGCCATAATTGGAAGCAAAAGAAAACCTCAATTGAAAAAGTCCATTGAGATCAAGGAGTAGTGATCTAAAAGTTTACCCTTGAAAAAGACATATATCCCTTCCTCCTGACTCTCTGTCACGTGACACAGAGCCTTCAAAAGGGGTGGTATCTGTGCTGCAGGTCAGAGTGGGAGGTACAGAGTAAGAATGCCTGCTGTCACGCTTGGGTCCTATACACTGGAGATGGCATTGTGAACTGAACACAGACAGAGCTGACATTAAGGCTCAAACATGTTTAAGCCCAAGGGATGGTGGGGGGAACAGATGGTAGCCCAGAACACATTTTTGTCCAATGTGAGTGAGAATCACCACAAATGAACGTGCCATCACCATTTCGGCAGCCTGATCTGGTATAAGATCCTGCTGGCCAGCAGGAGTAGTGTCTGCTGCACCAGACTGGCCTCCCGGAACCAGAGCCAGACTCATGGTACCAGGATGCTTCCATGGGCACAGGTCTCAGGGCTCCTTGGGACATCTGGTTGATTCCGTGTATGTGATACAGGGTCAGAAAGTTCCCAGAGGAGCATTGAGGGCTAGGGCCCTTGCAGGTCCTGGTCTGGGTTGAGAACCTCCTGGACCACACTGCCAGTCCTAGCCAAGTCCCAGGCACTGACGTGGCACTCCAAATTTCAGAGATTCCTAAGGTGTGGCCCACGTCAAAGAAGCAGCAGTGCTGAGTAAACAGGACATGGTCACTCCTGGCCCGAAGCACAGAAAGCCCCATATGTACTTCCCCCCTTGCTGCTGCAGCAATAAGGAAGCTGCATTTTTCAAATTGTGCAGCTAATGGTAGGTGTGGGGAGCAGAGTTTCCTGCTGATCCCAAGGGACACATAATGTGAGTGAGAAATAAACTGGTTTTGTGTTAAGCCTATGAGGGTTTAAATCACAAGAAAACCGATCCTACCCTGACTAATACGGATCCTGTACATGGTGCTGGCTCTCCAGCCAGAGGGCAGCCTCCGCATGTAATCGTTCCTACTTTATAAGGTTGAATTGAAGTAAACATATATCCAGTTAGAAAGATGAATGTTAGTTATTATTTTTATTACTACTGGCTATTTGTTCTTGTGTTAGGGACTAACATAACGGTTAGCTGGGGACTTCCTCAGTGGTTAAGAACCACTGTTGAGTGGTTAAGACTGTGCTCGCAAGGCAGGGAGTGCAAGTTCTGTCCCTGGTTGGGAATTAAGATCCCACATGCAGTGTGACATGGTCAAAAAGAGAGAGAGAGAGAGAGAGAGAGCGCGAGCGCGAGCGAGCTTAAAAAAATATTGTTAAACAGTGAGCTATCCATTGTGACTGAATATTTCTTCAGTTGACTAGATCAAGACCTGCCCTTTGCGTTTTCTTTTCTTGTCCTGTAACTACTTTTTAAAACAATGACAGATGGGGAAAAATTTTATTCCTACTAATGAAAAAGTTCCATCCTTCACTCTCAAGGGGATAGCCTCTCTGCACAATAATTTAATGTACAAAACATTTATGAAACCCAATTAAGCTCAGTTGTGGGGTGCAGAGTGAGCTTCACACACTACAATATTTGTAAACTCTGGTTGACTACCTACAGTTTGCCAGGCAAAACTCTAAGTGTTTTACGTATAGTAACTTATGTAATTGTCCTTACACAGCCCTGTGTCATGCGCACTATCATTTTTACTGTGCCTATTATGAAGGGGAGAGGTGCAGAGAGGCTTTGTTCAAAGTCATGGAGCTACTAAGTGTTTGATTTAGTTTTAGCGTGAGCAGTCTGGTTTCAGAGTCTATGATCTTTTTTTAAAATATAATTTTAATTTTTTTTTGTTACCAGATCAGTCTGCTTCACCCTCCCTTGCCTTTCCTTCCGTCCTCCCTCCCTCCCTTCCTCCACCTTTCCTTTCTTTGTTCTTCCTTCCTTTCTTTCTCTCCTTCCTTTTTTTCTTCCTTCTTTCCTCCTTTCTTTCTTTCCTTCTTCCCTCCTTTCTTTCTTTCTGACTGTTCCTACAAGGAACTGAAGATCAGAGATCTTGAACCATCATCATGTAGTCTTCTGGATCTTACCTTCAGAATTCTCAAGAACATGTAGACACAAATTTCCTCAAAAGCTATATATGGGTGAATATAGTTATTTGAGGCTTAATGAACCCTTACTACAAGGCAGTGTTTGAGTCTTCATTCACTTATTCAGGAGATATTGACTGAGTGCCTACCATGTGCCAAGCAGCATGACAGGCACGAGTGGACAAGGTGGGCTCTGCCCTGAAAAAAAATCTCAGATGCACTTTACAGCCTCCTAACAAGTTTTGACAGCCCCTACCATCCAGGTTTAGGGTACCCTGCCACAGTTAGTAATTGTCTTGAATAATCCATATTCTCGAGTCTGCAACCTCATGGACTGCAGCATGGCAGGCAACTCTGTGGAAATCTCCAGGCAAGAATGCTGGAGTGGATTACCATTTCCTTTTCCAAGGGATCGTCCTGAGCCCAGGGATCAAACCTGCATCTCCTGCCTCTCCTGTATTGCTGGTGGACTCTATTGCTAAATAAAGAAGCCTATATTCTGGGGAAGCCCATATTCTTCCCATGCCTACTTATTTATAGTAAATTGTCCAGTGTAAAATATGCACTGCAAATAAAATTCTGCCTATAGAACCAGTAAGGGGAGATGTATGATCCAAAAGATGAGAAGAGGGATCTCTGGGTAGAAGAGTTTTGTGGAAAGTACTTCATGTGGTCTTTGCCAGCCTCTGTATAGGTGGCACTCATGGTAAATAACCCATCTGCCAGTGCAGGAGATATAAGATATGTGGGTTTGATCCCAGGATCAGGAAGATCCCCTGGAGGAGGGCATGGCAACCCACTCCAGTACTGTTCCCTGGAGAATCCCAAAGACAGAGGAGGCTGGTGGGCTACACTCCATAGAGTCACAGAGGCAGACAAGACTGAAGTGACTTAGGACACACACCCAAATGAAGTAAAGGAAGGGGGAAGGAGCGCCCTCTCTGGTTTGGCAGGGTGCCAGGGCAGGGGAGTAGGAAACAAATAACAAATAAACACAATCCCAAAGCAGCAGCTGAGAATTTTACTCATTGGAAAGTTGTCATCTCAGCCAGTGAATCTCAGAGCCTGACATCAAATGTATTGTTGACAAGACTGGTATAGAAACTTTTGGAAACAGTCCTGGCAACCCCTTTCACTTCAGCATTGGTAGGCAGGGACCTTTGTCCCCTGAGGGGGAGATTCTCTTGAAGTTTATTTGATGCTGTCTCAGTGGGTGGATTGGAGAAGGAAATGGTAACCCATTTAGTGTTCTTGCCTGGAGAATCCCAGGGACGGGGGAGCCTGGTAGGCTGCCATCTATGGGGTCGCACAGAGTTGGACACAACTGAAGTGACTTAGCAGCGGCAGCAGCAGCAGTGGGTGGAGGAGAAGTGCTCACAGAGGACGCTGAGGACTAACCACCGTTTCTGTACAGCATTTCCCCCTTCAAACCACAGACATGCACTAAGTGCTGCTTATTGGGCACTGTGCCAGGCATGGCTTGGAAAGCAATGAATAAGATGTAGGCTCCGCACTCCTGGAACACTCAGTCTACAGGGGTGGATACTTCCCAGCTGGCACTAGTGGTAAAGAACTGCCTGTCATTGCAGGAGATACAGGAGACATGGGTTCGATGGCTGGGTTGGGAAGATTCCCTGGGGAAGGGAATGGAAACCACTCGAATATTCTCACCTGAGAAATCCCACAGAAGAACCTGGGGGGCTACAGTACTTGGGGTCACAGAGTCAGACATGACTAAAAACCGAGCATGTTTACACACACACACGCACACACACACACACACACACACACACACACACTTCCATAAATGACAACAGTGATACAATGAGGTTTATGTACTGGGGTAAAGAAGCCTGGTAGGCTGCAGTCCATGGGGTCGCTAAGAGTCAGGAACGACTGAGTGATTTCACTTTCACTTTTCACTTTCCTGCATTGGAGAAGGAAATGGCAACCCACTCCAGTGTTCTTGCCTGGAGAATCCCAGGGACGGGGGAGCGTGGTGGGCTGCCATCTCTGGGGTCGAACAGAGTCGGACACGACTGAAGTGACTTAGCAGCAGCAGCAGCAACAGAGTTATTAAGGATGTCAGAGGAAGAGCACTTCTCCTTAAGAAAGAAGTTGGGGGTGCAGATGACGAATAGAAAGAACTCCTGCAAATCTTCAGATGAGGCTAAATTACATTTTAACATTTCATTTTCCAGATTATGCCTCCTAGCTGATGTGGCCTTGAGAGCAGCATCTGTCAAATATGATCGTATAGCCTCTTGATTTTCTATCTCTAAAGAAACAGGGTGCATATCTTTCGACTTTCTTTGTAATTGCACTCAGCGTCATACTCCCTCTGCTTGCCACTGATAATAACGAGCAAGCTTCTGATTTAAGCACAGAGATGCTATTGACCTCACCGGACCTCTGCACTGAAAATAGATCTTTGGTGAAAAGAAGGCAATACAATGTAAAACAGGGCCTCATTTTGATCCTTATCTAGTGGTAGAACTGCTGTCTATTTATTTTCAAGTGTTTTGCATCACCAGCATATTTTAAGGACTGACTCTTAACTATTTTTCAAGGAAAGTAAAACTGCATGATGAAAAAGAAAAAAATCAGAGAAGTTTAAAAAGATGGATAAGCTTGTAAAGGGCAAAGGTTGAGTGACTACATAGAATTCAAATGATTCTCCTTGCTGAATAAGGGAAGGTCTTTCTTTGCTAAAAGGAGAGTGACTGCGGAAGGTGGGACAAGTATTTATTTGTTAGCAATTAGCCTTTCAGTTGAAGAATAGAGGAGAGGCTTAATCCTAGCAAGCAGAGACTGGGTGACTGTGGGCAGAAGAGATGGCAGGGGGAGGTTCTTGAAATGGAGAAAAAAGGCTACAGCTGTTCATGCTTTGTGAAAACAATATGGATTCAAGTGGAGCTAACTGGTGACGAAGATGAAGATTCTAGAGTTAGAAACTTTATGAAATCCCTGGCTCTGTTTTCTACCTCACCAATCTGTGCCAACTTACTTGACTAATTTAAGATTAGTTATTTAAAGATAAATAAATACTTGATAATATTTTTGAAGTCAGATAACATTTTTATTGCATTAAGTTGTGTGATGATTCAAGCTGATGATGAACCAAGCCTGGCACAAAGTATATGCTTAATAAAGAGGAGTTATTTACTCTTTAAAATGTTGATGGTCATCTCATTATTATGTGACCACAGACTTCTTAGCGCTTGGGTTATGATAACAGTGTGAAGTATTCTTCATAATCAGGCCAGGAGGATGAGCCAAAGGAAGAAGCATAGGTCTTCTTACCCATGGATGACAGGAGGTAGGAACTCTTTCTTGCTAGACAGATCTTGAAAAAATGTGAGGTGAGAGCTACAGTAGCCATCTTGTAGCCATGAGGAAAAAGCCTGGAATATCTATGAATATCTCTGAGAAGCAGGAGAGGAAAGGCAATACTGTAAAAGAAAAATCGAAAGAGAGTTTCAAATGTGTTCCTTTTTATGGCTGAGTAGTATTCCATTGTGTGTATGTACCACAACTTCTTTATCCATTCCTCTGTTAATGGACCTCTAGGTTGCTTCCATGTTCTAGCTATTGTAAACAGTGCTGCAATGAACAATGGGATACATGTATCTCTTTCAATTTTGGTTTCCTCAGGGTATATGCTTAGGAGTGGGATTGCTGGGTCATATGGTGGTTTTATTCCTAGTTTTTTTAAGGAATCTCCATACCGTCAGTTCTAATGAGGTGGATGAACCCAGAACCTATTAGACAGAGTGCAGTGAGTCTGAAAGAGAAAGATAAATATCATATTCTAACACATATATACAGAATCTAGAAAAATGGCACTGAAGAATTTATTTACAGGGCAGCAATGGAGAAACAGACATGGAGAATAGACTTATGGACAGGGGGAGAGGGGAGGAGAGGGTGAGATGTATGGAAAGAGTAACATGGAAACTTACATTACCATATGTAAATTAGATAGCCAATGGGAATTTGCTGTATGGCTCAGGAAACTCAAACAGGGGCTCTGTGTCAACCTAGAGGGGTGGTAAGGGGAGGGAGATGGGAGGGAGGTTCAAAAGGGTGGGGATATATGTATACCTATGGCTGATTCATGTTGAGATTTGACAGAAAACAACAAATTCTGTAAAGCAATTATCCTTCAATAAAAAATAAATAGATTAAAAAAGAGAGGGAGACTCACTCCAGATAACATCATTTGATCGGTGAATCTGGTCAGCCTGAAATTGGCATTATCCCTGAATTTTCTCATTCTTAAACCAGTGCTTTTTGGGTTTAACCTTCTTTGAGTTTTCTGATACTTGACATAATAGAGTCCAGGTAAAAAATAATAAGTCACATCTTTTAGTTTTTGATAGAAAGAGCATTTTCTTCCATCTTTTTCTCTCTTGGATGTAGACCTGAAGCTTGGAGCTGTATTGGCTGATTATCAACCATGAGGCAAAAAAACTCGAAGAAAATGCTAAAAGCAGCTTTGGAAGCCCTGTCCTGACCTTATAGAACCAGAAATACGCCAAGTTCACCTCTTGCATCAGTTTGCTAAGGCTGCCATAAAAGTAGCACAGAGTGGGAGGCTTCCACAATAGAAATTTATCTCCTCACAATTCTGGAGGTTAAGTCTGAGATCAATGTTTCAGCAAGACTGACTTCTTCCAAGGCTTCCTGCCTTGGCTTATAGATGGCCATCCTCTCCACGTTTCTTCACGTGGTCTTTTGTGTGTTACTGTGTTAAAATCTCCTCTTTTTATAAGGACACCAGCCACGTGGTATTGGAATCCATCTTAGTGACCTTCTTTCAACTCAAAGATCTCATCTCCAAATACAGTCACATTCTGATGAACTGGGGAGAGGTTTAGGACTTCAACGTAGGAATTCTGGGGAGAAACCTGTGACATTTTTATGGCAGAAAAGTGACATCTACAATAGTAATCATATTTCAGATTATGTTATTCATACTTTACCACTATGAAATAGTTAAAAACTAATGGCAGTTGTATATTCATGGATATATGTGGAATCTAGAAAGATAGTGCAAGTGAACCCATTTGTAAAGTGGAAATAGAGATACAAATGTAGAGAACAAATGCATGGCCACCGAAGAAGGAAGCGGGGGTGGAGGATGAATCAAGAGATTGGGACTGACATATGCACATTACTATGTATAAAATGGATGGCTAATGAGAATCTACTGTAAAGCACAGGGAACTCTACTCGATGCTATATGGTGAGCCAAATGCAAAGGAAATCCCCCAAAGAGGGGCTATGTGTATACATATGGCTGATTCAGTTTGCTCTATAGCAGAAACCAACACAACATTGTAAAGCGACTAAACTCAACAAAACAGCTGATGGAGGAAGTTCATTATACTTTCCATTTCTACTAGCTTATGATCTCATATTTTGGTACAACTCATAATACTCAAGAGAAAGTTATTTGCAGACAAAAGATGTTTTGCTTCTGAGTTCAGGGAACACAGATTCTGTTTCTTTAATTTTCTTTTTAAAGATTGATTTTTCTGGAATTCCAGGAAATAAGTTTAGGTCTTTCAGAGCTTAGAAAGACTAGGAGAAGGAGAAATTTTTAAAAAAATAATACAGACTAGGCTTTATAAGGGCAAGATCCCATTCCGACCGAAGTCTAACCAATGGGATTAATGAATTGCCCCTGCCAATACCAGAGCATTTTTTTTGACTACAGAATGCCAAAAAAAAAAAAAAAAAAAATAGCACCCCCCGCTTCACTCCAAGACCATATTGCTAACTTTCAACTCTAAAACTTGAGCTGGTAACTGTAAATGTTGACGTTTTCAGCTGTACAGTGGACACACTGCCTTGGTACCTTAGAGAGCCCTCGAGCAGACCAGCCCCAGCACTTGAACAGAGCATTCCTCTTCAGGGGACGAAAACCATGTAAGTTAGATTCTAGCTCTGTTAGTGGAAAGAAGAAATACACGTCTAAGTGCTGAAAAGTCAGCTTTTAGAATACTGACCATGACTTTTTTATTTCTGAAAAGAATATAGTTCACTCTATATTTACACTATTAAGTCGATACAAAGTATTAAGAATCTGACCATCATTTGTTTTCTAATAGTTTCTAATTTCTCAAGAGGCAGTCATATTTGAAATGAGATTTGAGTAATGAAGAAAAGTCCAGTGTTTGAACATTATTCGTGTAGATACAGTAAAGCCTTAATGACTTTTTCTTCCAGGATTTTAATATAAGGCCCTATCCCATATCTCTATATGAGTTGAATGCTTATATCTTTTTTTTTTTTTTTTTTATTAATGGAGTTTTAGCTCGAATAGAAACTCAGCAGGGGACAGCTGAACCACAACTGAACAGAAGCGGCTTTTTCACCAACTATTTGTTTTGTCCAGCAGAGGGCACCCGGAGCTCACACATAAATGGCGGCAGCAGCAGCATTTAAAATATCTGTTTCATTGCCTCGGTGATTCTTAATTAACACAAAGCATCAGGGTTTCATTGACACCAATAAAATGAGGTGACTGCGACCTTGATTAATAAAATGTGTAATCATCTTGGAAATATCGGGAGTTAGAAACTTGTTAGATATTTCTTCTTGGTGATTACATTGGCCGGTAATCAATAAAAACAAAATCTAAATTGCAGATTGCTCCAGTTCAATCTCCGGGTTATTAAAAACTTTATTTCTTCTTAAAAATAAAATTGAATATACATTTGTGACAGCTTAAGGATTAGAGAGTAAGATTAAATAGCATCTTTTATTACTATGTGAGGAGTATTGAATTGTCTGATACTTCTCAATATCAAATAAACAAGTTTCAGGCACAGGGGAAAGGAACGTTAGAATGTTACTGATATGTTTCTAAAATTCTACTTTTTCAATTTCAGGGTCCAGATCAAGAAGCATAAACGAGGAAATTGAAAATCCCACATTGTTCTATTTCCGAGTGAAAAGCTTTGACTCACCACTAGAGGGCACTATTCACCCTCTCATCTTTCTGAAGGTTTCAGCCCAGCAGGGCTCGTTTTCAAATGAAAATAACTGCATTTACTAAGGTTTGTGATTTGTTTAGAAATAAAAAGAAGCACCCCCATGATTCTGGGCAGATTTACCCCCCTTAAAGCTCCCGTTGATTGTGATGCAAAGTCTTTAACTGCATCAAATGTAAACTGGAAAAATTCAGCAAATTAGGATTGCTGTGCAACTATATATAAAATACACTTCATCACTAATTTTTTAGGTTTACAAAATAGACAAATTAAGTACAAAATTACGAAACTTTATGCTTCTCCTTTCATGTTTTATAGAAACATGTTATATTGATCACTATGGTACCATATCTTTGTGGTGTTGCACACACAAAGCCAAGTAATTCATTGGTTTCTTTTCCTTATTTTTCAGAATTATGAGTATATAATTGATCTCATAAAGATCCTGCTCATTGCACTAATTTTCTGGGGTTGGTCTTATATATCCACAAATCTGAGGTTTTACAACTCTGTTTATCAGTAATGTATGTGGTAGATGGTATTGTTATTTGAACATTTTACTCCACCTTCTTCCTGGGAGAAAATACTTCCCCATTCCATCATGCTGAACTTGGTCAACGGAATGTGAGAAGTAACTATGCTGCTGCTGCTGCTGCTAAGTCGCTTCAGTCATGTCCGACTCTGTGCGACCCCATAGACGGCAGCCCACCAGGCTCCCCCATTCCTGGGATTCTCCAGGCAAGAACACTGGAGCAGGTTGCCATTTCCTTCTCCGATGCATGAAAGTGAAAAGTGAAAGGGAAGTCGCTCAGTCGTGCCGGACTCTTAGCGAGCCGATGGACTGCAGCCTACCAGGCTCCTCCGTCCATGGGATTTTCCAGGCAAGAGTACTGGAGTGGGGTGCCATTGCCTTCTCCGGTAACTATGCTACTTTCAAGCAAAAGCTTTAAATGTGATTTAATACCTCTTGCTATTCCTTTCTGTCTCAAGAATGCATACTTTATGCATAGTGGCTGCCCCTTCAGCCTGGGTCCCTGAATGTGAAGATAGTACATGAAACAGAACCAAAGTATTCAGAACTGAGAGCTTCCCTGTTGGCTCAGATGGTAAAGAATCTGCCTGCAATGCGAGATACCTGGGTCCCTGGGTCGGGAAGAACCCACTGCAGTATTGTTGCCTGGAGAATTCCATGGACAGAAGAGCCTGGCGAGCTACAGTTCATGGGTTTACAAAAAGTTGGACATGATTGAGCGACTAACACTTTACTTTTTTTTCAGAGTTGAGTGGCACCTACTGACACATGAAGTCAGCAAGAATTGTGTTGTTGCTAGCCACTGGAGTTTGGGGGTTGTTTTTTGTGCAGCAAGCTGAGTAATATAAAAATGGGTATGAGGAGTGGGGTACTTTTGCAGGAAAATAAAAATAGGTGGCAACTGCTAGATAAAGCTGTAGGTGGTGTAAAAAAACTATTGTTGGAAACTAAAAAGAGTGATCAGATCAATGTAATAGAATTTTTTTCTTCTGCAGCAGCAATAACTTGGGAGGCAGATAGCCTATGTGATGAACTTATTATAGCTTTAGGTGGAAAGGTGTTTAAACAGAACTGTCCTTGTGTGAGTTAGTTGTTATTTGCTGCATTTGACAGGCTATTTAACAAATGAGATGAATCCAGAAAATAACTGGTCTACTTGCAAGATGGAACTAAAGAGAAAATAGGCTCAAATTCTGGGATTTTAGGGTAGAAAAATGGGACTGTTTTTAATCTTCAACTGGTCAAAGGTCAAATGGAGAAATACTTTGAGCCAAAACCACTAATTAAGACACCGGCTGAGATGAAATTACAGGAGTGGCTACAATTCCTAGAGACAGGATTCTGGAAGAGCTGATCAAGCCTGTAGCACCGTTTATTAAGGCTAGAGAAAACCTTACATCCATCAAAGAAGTGTGGTGGAGATAGCTGCAGATGGAAATGGAGTCCAAGAGAGGAAAATTTGTTAAGATCATTGAAAGAGTTGTAGTGCTAAAAGCACTGTCCTACACCATTAAAAGAGACTGTGGTATTTCGAGACTATTTGGGCAAGAAGCAGGCTGAGAAATCTGGGGTGGTAGAGTATCTAACGTCCTTCACGCATGCGTGCTAAGTTGCTTCAGTCGTGTCCAACTCTTTGTGATCCTATAGACCTGCCAAGCTTCTCTGGAGATTCTTCAGGCAAGAATGCTGGAGAGGGTTGCCATGCCCTCCTCCAGGGGATCTTCCCCACCCAGGGATCGAACCCAAGCCTCTTATGTCTCCTGCACTGGCAGGTGGGTTCTTTACCACTAGCCCCACCTAGGAAGCCCAGAATGCCCTCCATAGATTCATCCAATAGCATTAATGGAAGGTGTCCTGGAGGATGGGGTCCAGAGTCACAGAGAATGAGGGACCAGGGTGCTGCCCATGGGTAGCAGGACCCATGGAATATTCCCTCCCCTAAGGTGGGACTCATGATGTTTGCCCAGCAGACTCTCAAAGTTGCTGCATACCAGTGATGGCTAAATATTTCTCATCTTTCCTCTTTTTGAGTGGTGGTTTTTAATGCAGCTATTCTGTTCCCTTCCACCACTGTCTGTGGGTATGTATGGGTTGTTTCAAGCCTGGTTTAGAGACTACCATGAGATCTTCAACCTAGTACCTAAAGCCATTATGGGATGCAACTTTTTGGGTGTATTGCTTGCAAGCAGGTGAGTAATTTTGAGTAAGAAGGGAAAGAAAGTAAATATTCATGAAAGGTCCGTGATAGATTGTATTATTGTCTTCAAATATTTCTTCCCTTGTCCTGGACAGAGAGTATTTTCCTGTTTTATTGATGTTGGGCTAGACCATGCGACTTTTCTGGGGACTAATGGACTATGAGCCAATGACACATATGCTATATTTGAACAGAAGCTTCCGATGTGACTGCCTCTGCCCTAAAAATGAGCATTTCCCGGATAGGGCTGTGCCTTTATCTGAGGTGCTTGAAAAGAAGGACACAGGGAATGGGACTGCAGTCCTAGTCCATTCACAGGTGCAGACATGGGATGGGAAATAAATGCTGTCGCAAGCTACTGAGACTTGGGTTGTTTGTTTCTCAGTGAATTGCCTAATGCAGGGCTTGAGACCTTGTCCGAAACCCCCTTTGCAGTTTTGTTCAAAGGAGAGAGAGACATCCAAATAGGATTTTGCCTTTTCAAAAGGAATAATTTTAATGATAGCATTCCAAGAAATCTTAGCTTATATGCAACATAAAATAAAATGTATTTTCCTTATTAAAATGAAGCAAACATGTACTGATATTGAAAACTTCAACACAATATATTTCCAATTGGAGGACAATTCCACAGTAGAATAAAAGATGATTGGTTTATTTAATATAAGACTCTCCAAATTATTTGTTGTGAAATAGTGAGTCAGATCAAGCCATTTGGAATGCCTTTCCTTAAGAGTGAACTGGACATTTTTGAACACTACATATGAATTATTGACATAAGATGCGCCACTGAGAAATGTCTGTTTATGTCTCTCAGCTCAAAGCTGAACAAGTGATCCTCCAGCTTGGTAGCATGTCAACACTAGAGTGGAGGATGATTTAGGAGTATAGCCCACATGACGTGATCCTAGTCGTGAATTCAAACATTTGCTGACAGTTGCCTTCTTTTACAAATCAGAGTGAATGCAAGATTTGTTGTTGTTCATTCATTAAGCCATGTCTGACTCTTTGCCAGTGCAAGAGATACAAGAGACAGGGATATGACCTCTGGGTAAGGAGGATCCCTTGGAGAAGGGAATGGCACCCACTCCAGTGTTCTTGCCTGGACAATACCATGGACAGAGGAACCTGGCTGGCTACAGTCCAGGGAGTCACAAAAAGTCGGACACAACTTAGCAACTTAACAACAACAAGTATGAAGAACTAAAGGTGGAGTTACAGGTACCACCCCAATAAGCTCACAAAACCTTGGATGAATTTTGTCTGTGCTCCAGGCCGCAATGTAAGTTGCATTTAGAACCACGCTCCACATTTGAACCTTGTCTGTTGTGTGGAGGGGTAGCAGAGATGAGGCAGAAATCTCCTGAACTCCTGCAAGAAGTGATGTGACTTTCAGCGGCGATAACAATAGCATCAGCAGCAAATCAAAGATCAGAGTTAGAGTGTCAGTAAGCAGGGGACCTGTGCTCCTCTGGCTTGGAAATATGGTAAGTGGGGGAAATGGGGAGAGGAACCTAAGAAAGGCTAAAGGCAGTGAAAAAGAGTCTTCTGCCCCAAATAATTTCACACTCCAGTTTTTCTATTTGGGTCAATACAAGTCATCTTCTAAAATGAAAAACATCCACTAGGAAAAGTAGATTTTTAACTTCTCTAAGACCATAGGGAATAATTCCCTGAGAGTTTGGCGAGCCCAGGGAGGGAGATGTCTCTGGAACTGGAGTGTTAAGGGGTATGGAAGCCTGGGTGAGGTGACAAAGCTGTGCCCAGCCACATCCTCGGGCTCTAAGCCACCCTGGGCCTGTGCGGGCACTTGGTTCAGAGGGGAGTGAAGCAGGTCATGTCTGTGAGTGCCTAGGGAACCCCTGACGTATGCCTTATCCTGGGCTAAATCCCACTTGGAACATAGTCATTCCCCCAAGTATATCCCCATAAGGACTTCTGTCTGGATTGCTTAAAAAAATTTTTTTTTTATTGGTGCATAGTTGATTTACACTGTTGGGTTAGTTTTTCTATAGCAAATTGATTCAGTTATACATAAACATACATCTATTTTTTTTAAAAATTATTTATTTATTCATTTATTTTCTTTCCCTATAGGCCATTATAGAGTACTGGGTAGAGTTCCCAGTGCTATGCAGTAGGTTCTTATTAATTATCTGTTTTACATATAGTAATATATATATCGGAGAAGGCAATGGCAACCCACTCCAGTACTTTTGCCTGGAAAATCCCATGGACGGAGGAGCCTGTAGTCCATGGGGTCGTGAAGAGTCAGACACGACTGAGCGACTTCACTTTGACTTTTCACTTTCACGCATTGGAGAAGGAAATGGCAACCCACTCCAGTGTTCTTGCCTGGAGAATCCCAGGGACAGGGGAGCCTGGTGGGCTGCCGTCTATGGGGTCACACAGAGTCGGACACGACTGAAGTGACTTAGCAGTAGCAGCGGTATATATATGTCTGTCCCAAACTCCTAATTTATCCCCTCCCTTATGCCCTGGAAACCATGCTTATTTTCTACATCTGTGACACTATTTCTATTTTGTATCTATATTCCTTTGTACCCTTATTTTTTAAAAGATTGCACATATAAGCAATGTGTGTGTGTGTGTTTGTCTGCTCAGTCATGTCTGACTCTCTGCAACTCCATGGGCTGTAGCCCACCAGGCTCCTCTGTCCATGGGATTCTGCAGGCAAGGACACTGGGGTGGGTTTCCTGACCCAGGAATCAAACCGCATTTTGTGCAGCTCCTGCACTGGCAGGTGGATTCGTTACCACTGTGCCACCTGAGCATGTGATATTTGTCTTTCTCGGCTTCCCAGGTGATGCACGCATGCACTTTCTGACTGTCTTCATTCAGTATGACAAGCTCTGTTTCCATCCATGTTGCTGCAAATGGCATTATTTCAATATTTTTTAATGGCTGAATAATATTCAATTTTGTGTGTGTGTGTGTATGTGTGTATACCACATCTTCTTTATCTATTCATCTGTGGATGGGCATTTAGATGGCTTGGCTGTTATAAATAACAGCTGCACTGAACATCAGGATACATGTGGCTTGTTGAATTATGGTTTTGAGGTACAGGCCCAGGAATGGGATTGCTAGATTGCTTTTTCCATTCTGTCAGCCACAAATACTTGTTGACCCTTTAATGTCCATTTCCAACATGGTTGATTTCCTTGGCAGATTAAGCACCAAGCTTCCTACCTGATTCTCACTCTCCTGGGTCCTTCTCACATCACACCATCTCACTATCTGTTTGGGTACCAGATACACTGAAGACAACGTCCAAGATTTATTCACCTTTGCAGCCCTCATCCCTGTATCTGAGCATCTTAACACATAATGGATATTGAAGAAACACTAACTCTTGGGGTGGAGAAAGAGGAGAGGGAATCAGAAAAATTACAAAGATGCAAAAAAATAGCAGCAGGTGGTTTTCCAAATAAGCTTCACTATTGTGAAATTCTCCCTAGAGTTACAGTGAGCCCAAGTGCTTCTGAGAATCATGAGGCTTGCAGGTTTTTGGTACATGGTGAGAGTCCTAGACTGATCTTAGTGCTGCATCTCTCTCACACTAGAAGATGTTTGGTTGTGGTGGGCGGTGGGTGTGTGGTGCTTTGTCCACGATGCCCATCTTGTCTTTGACTTATAGTGGTTAGGTGAGGACCTGTGGCTTCCTGGAGTCCTGCCTCTTTACCCACAAAGGAGGTTGATTATTTTGGATCCAAAAACCTCTCTTTTTCTCACTTTTGCATGCCAGATTGGCTGCAGAAGTGTTATGGACATTTCCAGCTTTTTTTTTTTTTCTGCTGAAAGCTGTGCTTTCTCCTTTATGGTACATTTCCTTTGCTTTGATCTGCTCGTGGTCACCCCCACTTTGGCTTATAAAATAGCAGGCTGTCGTGACTCCTTTTTGTACAACCTGCCTGGTGATGCTAGTGACAGAAGGCTTTGCTTTTTTTGCCAGCTACACTAGTTTTCCTGTTGTGCTGTAAGGGTGCCACTATTTATTTCTTTACTGGAGAGGGTATGGTGTATGTGAAGAGGGAGAAAGAAAGAGCAAGGCGGAAAGATGGAAGGAAAGGACAGACGGAGAGGGGGAAAGAGACAGGGATGGGGGAGTATTCCTTGCTGTACAGTGTTGAGAATATCATTTTATTTAAGCTTAGGTTAAGCTCTGAAGTCAGTGGATGGAATGCTCCTCTGTCTTATTTGGGAATTTTTTGCTTCTAGTTGCTTCTTCCACATTTCTGTCCTGTATGCTGTTTCTTGGTTTTCCACAATCTCATATCTCACTGGATAGTGCCAGGATTATGGAAAATTCCTGCCATTTATTGAATGCCCACTTGGCCAAATACTGTGGGTATCTTGTGTCTGATTGTCACTCAAGTATCACAGTATAGGACCAGAGCAGTTTCAGCACTCTATCCTCAGGCTGGGAAGAAAAAGGTAAATCAAAAGCTCTAATCTGAGAGACTATGGTCTTAATGTATGTGCTGACTCTTCAGATGGCATAACAGCTTCATCCATTCAAATGATTTTTTTCCCCATTAAGATTCTGAAGGAGAGATATTTTGGGGGAATTCAGCAGGCACTTCTGGTGCCTCCCCTGGTGGCTCAGATGGTAAAGAGTCTGCTCATGATGTGGAAGACGTGGGTTTGATCCTTGGGTCAGGAAGATCCTCTGGAGAAGGAAATGGCAACCCACTCCAGTATTTTTGCCTGGAGAATCCCATGGTCAGAGGAGCCTGGTGGACTACAGTCCATGGGGTCAAAAAGCATCAGACATGACTTAGTGACTAACGCTTTCACTTTCAGCAGGCCCAGGTACCCTAAGGGGAATAGTTGTATTCAGAGGACCTTTTCAGCATAAGTCTCCACCTGTCTGAATGCTTCTTAATAGTGCCCCAGAGCCAGATGGGATTCTATGCAGGTGAGGTTCTCAGTTCTCACTTATTTCTGCTCAGGCTTGACACGATAGTAAACTCCCACTCAAGTCTACTTAGCTATAAAGAATCAAGGGCTCTTGGGTTTGAAGGAAACTTAAAAAACATTAAATCTAATCCAATGATTTCTAATCTGGGACATACATCAAAATCATTTTTCAAGCTGTAAAATGGCATATTCTCAGGTCCAATCCTATGAGGTCTTTGTTTTGTAGGTCTTAGGTGGTATCTGGGTTCAACAAGTGACTCTGAAGTGCAACCAGGTGGAAAACCATAAATCTAATTTACTTCTCATGATGTCCAAATACTTTCTTGCTTGATTTGATTTTCTGTTTCTTCATTACTGCATCTCTGGGAAATATGCAGAAAGCAGAACATGAGGATTGTTTTCTGTTCAGTTCCACAAAGAAAATTGCGTTAGGAATGACTAACTCTTCAAACTTATTGGAAGAGCCCACTGTATTAATTATTCAATATATTTCCTTTCAAAAGGGCTATTTCACCACTTCCTGTGTCTCTTTCTAGGTAGTAATAATGAGGACATAGATACTCCTGGATAATTGGGTCAAATGTTTCATAAACATCTTTTCAATGTGGAATACATTTCAGGGGAGAGGGAAGCAGAGAAACTAAGATCTTGATTCTAGCTCTGCTGATGAAAGCTGTAGGTTTGAGTATGTCAGTTTATGTCTCTGCAATGCACTCTTTTGTAGTTTGACTAATGGACTGCAAGAACACTTTCAGTTCTAGAACCCCAAACTCTCACAGAACTTTCCAATCTCCTAATTGCTGTCTTGAACATAGAAAGAACTCTAGCCTGTTGTTACATTGTCTTTCTTTGGATTCCTGCTACATTCAGAGGCCTCCTAGTAGAAGAATAGCTATATCCTGCCAGACCATTCCCTGTGTCATGGAATTTGTCTTTGAAAAGATTCCAAGGCCGAATGATGTTAAAGCTGAAACTCCAGTACTTTGGCCACCTCATGAGAAGAATTGACTCATTGGAAAAGATTCTGAGGCTGGGAGGGATTGGGGGCAGGAGGAGAAGGGGATGACAGAGGATGAAATGGCTGGATGGTATCACTGACTCGATGGATGTGAGTCTGAGTGAACTCTGGGAGTAGGTGATGGACAGGGAGGCCTGGCGTGCCGTGATTCATGGGGTGCCAAAGAGTCGGACATGACTGAGCGACTGAACTGAACTGAACTGATGTGAGATGTAATATCATTTCATTCATCTTTCCCCTATCCTGCTGTTGAAATTGTAGTGTCGAACATATTTAAGAAGAAAATAAATACAAAGAATCATGGACTTTTGCAGTTGGAAACCACTTTAGAGATCACTGATTCTGTCCATTTAAATATACATGTGAAGAAGTGGCAGCCAAGAGCTGATAACTGCTCATGCAGGGAGCCAGTGACAGAATGAGGACTGTAACTAGCTTTGTTGACTTTCTGGGCAAGTATATTTTCTCTGCCACACACTTTTGGTGGTTTGAGTAGAAGACAATGGATTAGCAACATTAATACCAACAAAATAGACCATATCTTAATGATTGATTATAGATTTCTCCTGTTTACAGAATGGAATAACTTCATCCTTTCATATGATATATTATTTTATATTACACACTATTTTTTGTTTTTATCAATGAACAACTCAAAATACCATAGAATATCTAGATGGTCTTCAGACTGGCTTATATGGTCATTATTTAGAAGAAAAGACATATGCTATTTTTTTTTTTTTTTGTAAAAATAATTTTGTTAGGATTTAATTTCAAGATTGGAGGAGAATTTAGATAAGGAAAAATAAAGGTCATAAAAGTCTATTGTATGTTACAGTAGGAAAATCAGCTTTATCTTCTGGATTCAGCAGCACACATTTGTTAAGAGATTAGATTATGTTTTTAAAAATGAAGAAATGATGTGATTAACATTTTTCTTGCTTAAAGTTAAAAATAGAAAGTGTTGACTTCAGTCATCAACTGTTGGGTACTGAGGAAAGGGGACATGAATTCAGCGAGGCAAGCTCAGCTTGTTTTCAATCAAATATCACTAGGTAAGCACCATTCTCTGCCCCCTATGTTCTGGGTTTTCCCTTAACTGCTGGACTAGTACACTCTCAGATAATTTTAACCTTGGATTTTTTTTAAAGTTATTAGCCTTGCTCTATAAATAGATTTCTGAGAATCCCAAGTTCTAATAATAACCATTTTTTTTCCTCCTGAGAAATTAAACCATTTTATGGCCACTATTAAAATCACTAAAATTAATTACAGTTTTTGAAATTTGACCTCATATTCTATAAGGAAGTGGTGCTGCCCTTTTAACTCATATATGCTTCTGATACTACTTTATGCCAGTGGTTCCCAACCAGGGACTAGTTTGCTTCCCTAGAGACATTTGGCAATGTCTGGAGATATTTTTGGTTGTCACAACTGGTAAGGCGGGACTGTGTATACTACAGGCATCTTGTGGGTAGATGTCAGAGATACTGCAAAAAATCCTGTAATGCTCATGACAGCCTCTTACAACAAGGAATTATTTGGCCCCAAATGTCAATAGCATTAAGGTTGAGTAACCTTGCTTTGTAATACAGATTTACGTAGAGAGATTGCCTTATCCATGTAGGTAAGAATCATTAATAATTTAAATTGACTTGCAACAATCTACACCAAATAATCAGTGTCTGATACTCTGTTAATCTTGCTTGTCACAGTCCGTTCATTTGTCAAGGTTATAAACTGATGTTTTGCTCTTGAAAGAGTATGAGCACACCTATTTCTCCTTCTCAAAGATAAAATGAATATGAAGGAATTTTTCAGCATTCCCAATTCTTTGGGCCATTTTTGGTTAAGATTTTCAGCATTTAGGTCCTGGTAAAAAGGACTTTTACAAATTAGTCATCATCAAAGCTCAGTAAGTGGTCTCCTAGTCCCTGATCTTGGAAACAGGCGAATAACGTGCCAACTTACTCATTTAGTCATTGCTCCTGCAAGACTTCAATGCTAATTCCATTTTTAGTTACTGTTTGTAGCAACTATTAATGGTGAGATGAAAGAGAAAGACTTTTTTTTTAACAGCTAAAATCTCATCAGTATCTCTGTGGTTGCAATTCCTAGTGCACTGGGATTCTGCCTTTAAATGTAATTTCAAAACAGCTGTAATGGCAAATTAGTTTCTTTCTATTAGTTGAGTGATTATACACCAATCAGGACCAAATACATACACTGTTAAATTTATAATTTTATTTGAGAATTTCACAGTCCACTTCATCTTCTTTAGCTCTTTTTAAGTGCTCCCTGACTCTCACATTTCATCTGGAAGGGAGTATTTTACCAAATGTTTAAACATGGTTAACTTGGTTGAGATTATTTAGTCAGGTTCAAAGGTGAATCAAACAGATGATAAGTTCCCAAGGTCTTAATGACTCAGAACCCGGTTAGAATCTAGTTTAACAGTGAGTGAAATTTACTGTTGATAACAATTTTCTGGTGAAGGTGCAGTGGTTTGGTTTTCTCTCTCCATTT
Source organism: Bos indicus x Bos taurus (assembly GCF_003369695.1). NCBI lineage: Eukaryota > Metazoa > Chordata > Mammalia > Artiodactyla > Bovidae > Bos > Bos indicus x Bos taurus. The sequence goes on from NC_040090.1 coordinate 70,573,634, forward strand.
CATTTTTAAAAACTTTTATTTTATTTTTGAGTTATCCATCTTCTTTTACTTTTTAATTAATTTTTTTATTGAAGGATTTCAATAACCTCAGATATGCAGATGACACTACCCTTATGGTAAAAAGTGAAGAAGATCTAAAGAGCCTCTTGATGAAAGTGAAAGAGCAGAATGAAAATGTTGGCTTAAAGCTCAACATTCAGAAAAACGAAGATCATGGCATCTGGTCCCATCACTTCATGGGAAATAGATGGGGAAACAGTGGAAACAGTGACAGACTTTATTTTTTGGGGTTCCAAAATCACTGCAGATGGTGATTGTGGCCATGAAATTAAAAGACGCTTGCTCCTTGGAAGAAAAGCTATGACCAATCTAGACAGCATATTAAAAAGCAGAGTCATTACTTTGCCAGCAAAGGTCCGTCTAGTCAAGGCTATGGTTTTTCCAGTGGTCATGTATGGATGTGAGAGTTGGACTGTAAAGAAAGCTGAGTGCTGAAGAATTGATGCTTTTGAACTGTGGTGCTGGAGAAGACTCTTGAGAGTCCCTTGGACTGCAAGGAGATCCAACCAGCCCATCCTAAAGGAGATCAGTCCTGGGTGTTCATTGGAAGGATTGGTGTTAAAGCTGAAACTCCAATACTTTGGCCACCTGATGCAAAGAGCTGACTCATTTGAAAAGACCTAGACGCTGGAACTGAACTGAATATTCCATTGTGTATATGTATCACAACTTCTTTATCATTCATCTGTCAATGGACAATTTTGCTTGCTTCCATGTTCTAGCTTTTGTAAATAGTGCTGCAATGAACAATGGGATACATGTGTCTTTTTCAATTTTGATTTCCTCAGGGTATATTGCCTAGGAGTGGGATTGCTGGGTCATATGGTGGTTTTTTTCCTAGTTTTTTTTTTTTTTTTTTAGGAATCTCCATACCGTGTTCCACAGTGGTTGTATCAATTTACATTCCCATCAGCAGTGCAAGAACATGCCCTTTTCTCCACACTCTCTCCAGCATTTATTGTTTGTAGACCTTTTGACGAGGACCATTCTGACTGGTGTGAGGTGATATCTCTTTGTGGTTTTGATTTGCATTTTTCTAATAATGAGTGATGTTGAGCATCTTTTCATGTGTTTGTTAGCCATCTGTATGACTTCTCTGGAGAAATGTCTGTTTAGGTCATTTTCCCACTTTTTGATTGGGTTGTTCGTTTTTCTGGCATTGAGTTGTAGGAGCTGCTTGCGTATGTTGGAAATTAATCCTTTGTCAGTTGTTTCATTTGCTATTATTTTCTCCCATTCTGAGGGTTGTCTTTTGTTCTTGCTTATAGTTTCCTTTGCTGTGCAAAAGCTTTTAAGTTTAATACGTTCTCACTTGTTTACATTTGCTTTTATTTCTGTTACTCTAGGAAGTGGGTCATAGAGGATCTTGCTTTGATTTATGTCATCGAGTGTTCTGCCTATGTTTTCCTCTAAGAGTTTTACATTTTCTGGTCTTACATTTAGGTCTTTAATCCGTTTTGAGTTTATCTTTGTGTATGGTGTTAGGAAGTGTTCTAATTTCATTCTTTTACACGTAGCTGTCCACTTTTCCCAGCACTATTTATTGAAGAGGCTGTTTTTGCCCCATTGTATACGCTTGCCTCCTTTGTCAAAAATAAGGTACCGACAGGTGCATGGGCTTATGTCTGGGTTTTCTATCTTCTTCCATTGGTCTATATTTCTGGTTTTGTGCCAATACCATACTGTCTTGATGACTGTAACTTTGCAGTCTGTAGTTTTGTAGTATAATCTGAAGTGAGGAAGGTTGGTTTTTCCAGCTCCATCCTTCTTTCTCAAGACTGCTTTGGCTATTTAGGGTCTTTTGTGTTTCCATATGAATTGTGAAAGTTTTTGTTCTAGTTTTTGGAAAAATGCCACTGGTAATTTGATAGGGATCATATTGAATCTGTAGATTGCATGTGCATGTGGTAGTATAGTCATTTTCACAATTTTGATTCTTCCTACCCAGGAACATGGACTATCTCTCCATCTGTTTATGTTGTCTTTGATTTCTTTCTTCAGTATCTTAAAATTTTGTGTGTAAAGTTCTTTTGTCTCCTTAGGTAAGTTTATTCCTAGATATTTAATTCTTTTTGTTGCAATGGTGAATGGGATTGACTCCTTAATTTCTCGTTCTGATTTTGCGTTGTTAGTATATAGAAATGCAAGTGATTTCTGTGTATTGATTTTGTATCCTGCAACTTTGCTAAACTCACTGATTAGCTCTAGTAATTTTCTAATACTATCTTTAGGGTTTTCCATGTACAGTATCATGTCATCTGGAAACAGTGAGAGCTTTACTTCTTCTTTTCCAATCTGAATTCCTTTTGTTTCTTTTCCTTCTCTGATTGTTGTAGCTGGGACTTCCAGAACTATGTGGAATAATAGTGGTGAAAGTTGACACCCTTGTCTTGTTCCTGATCTTGGGGGAATGCTTTCAGCTTTTCACCATTGAGAATAATGTTTGCTGTAGGCTTACCACATATGGCCTTTACTATGTTGAGGTAGTTTCCTTCTCTGCCCATTTTTTGAAGAGTTTTCATCATAAATCAGTGCTGAATTTTGTCAAAGGTTTTTCTGCATTTATTGAGATTATCATATGGTTTTTATCTTTCAATGTGTTAATATGGTGCATCACATGGATTGATTTGTTTATATTGAAGAACCCTTGCATTCCAGGAATAAACCCCACTTGTCATGGTGTATGAGTTTTTTGATTTGTTGTTGAATTGTGTTTTCTAAAATTTTCTTGAGGATTTTTGCGTCTATGTTCATCTGTGATATTGGCCTGTAGTTTTCTTCTTCTGTGTTGTCTTTGTCTGGTTTTGGTTTCAGGGTGATGGTGGCCTCGTAAAATGAGTTTGGAAGTGTTCCTTCCTCTGCAATATTTGGAAAGAGTTTTAGAAGGATAGGAATTGGCTCTTCTCTAAATGTTTGACAGAATTCTCCTGTGAAGCCATCTGGTCCTAGACTTTTGTTTTTTGGGAAATTGTTGATTTCAATTTCAGTGCTTGTAATTGGGTTGTTCAAACTTTCTATTTCTTCCTGTTTCAGTCTTGTAAGATTGAACTTTTAGGAATCTGTCCATTTCTTTGAGGTTATCCATTTTAGTGCCATATAGTTGTTCATAATACTCTCTTGTAATCCTTTGTATTTCTGCATTGTCTGTTTTAACTTCTCCTTTTTCATTTCTAATTTTGTTGATTTGATTCTTCTGTCTTTTTTTCTTGATGAGTCTGGCTAAAGCCTTGTCAATTTTGTTTATCTTCCCAAAGAGCCAACTTGTAGTTTTATTAATCAGTACTATTATTTCTTTTATTTCTTTTTCATTTACTTCTGCTTAAATCTTTATGATACTTTCCTTCTACTAATTTTGTTGTTGTTGTTCTTCTTCTTCTTTTTCCAGTTATTTTAGGTGTAAAGTTAGATTGTCTATTCTATGTTTTTCTTAATTCTTGAGGTAAGATAGTATTGTATAAACTTCCCTCTTAGAACTGCTTTTGCTGCAGCCAATAGGTTTTGCATTGTGTTTACACTGTCATTTGTTTCTGGAAATTTTTTGAATCTGTTTTGATTTCTTCAGTAAACTTTTGGTTATTTAGAAACGTGTTGTTTAGTCTCCATGTGTTTGTGTTTCTTGCCCCTTTTTTCTTGTAATTGATATCTAGTTTCATTGTGTTGTGATCAGAGAACATGCTTGATATGATTTCAATCTTCTTACACTTACTGAGGTTTCATTTGTGAACCAAGATGTGGTCTATCCTGGAGAATGTTCCATGTGCACTTGAGACGAAGGTGTATTCTTCTGCAATTGGATGGAATGTCCTGAAGACATCAATGAAATCCATCTCATCTAATGTATCATTTAAGACTTGTGTTATTAATTTTCTGTTTTGAAGATCTGTCCATTGTTGTGAGTGGGGTGTTAAAGTCTCCTACTACTATTGTGTTACTGTCAATTTCTTCTTTTATGTCTGTTAGTGTTTGTCTTATGTACTGAGGTGCTCCTATGTTGGGTGCATCAGTCCAGTTAGTCAGTTCAGTCACTCAGTCGTGTCCGACTCTTTGCGACCCATGAATCACAGCACGCCAGGCCTCCCTGTCCATCACCAACTCCTGGAGTTCACTCAAACTCATGTCCATCGAGTTGGTGATGCCATCCAGCCATCTCATCCTCTGTCGTCCCCTCCTCCTCCTGCCCCCAATCCCTCCCAGCATCAGAGTCTTTTCCAATGAGTCAACCCTTCACATGAGGTGGCCAAAGTATTGGAGCTTCAGCTTTAGCATCAGTCCTTCCAAAGAACACCCAGGACTGATCTCCTTCAGAATGGACTGGTTTGATCTCCTTACAGTCCAAGGGACTCTCAAGAGTCTTCTCCAACACCACAGTTCAAAAGCATCAATTCTTCAGCACTCAGCTTTCTTCACAGTCCAACTTTCACATCCATACATGACTACTGGAAAAAACATAGCCTTGACTAGACAGACCTTTGTTGGCAAAGTAATGACTCTGCTTTTTAATATGCTGTCTAGGTTTGTCATAACTTTCCTTCCAAGGAGCAAGCATCTTTTAATTTCATGGCTGCAGTCACCATCTGCAGTGATTTTGGAGCCCAGAAAAGTAAAGTCTAACCTGTTTCCACTGTTTCCCCATCTATTTCCCATGAAGTGATGGGACCGGATGCCATGATCTTCGTTTTCTGAATGTTGGGCTTTAAGCCAACTTTTTCACTCTCCACTTTCACTTTCATCAAGAGGCTTTTTAGTTCCTCTTCACGTTCTGCCATAAGGGTGGTGTCATCTGCATATCTGAGGTTATTGATATTTCTCCCGGCAATCTTGATTCCAGCTTGTGTTTCTTCCAGTCCAGCGTTTCTCATGATGTACTCTGCATATAAGTTAAATAAGCAGGGTGACAATATACTGCCTTGACATACTCCTTTTCCTATTTGGAACCAGTCTGTTTTTCCATGTCCAGTTCTAACTGTTGCTTCCCGACCTGCATTTATGTTTCTCAAGAGGCAGGTCAGGTGGTCTGGTATTCCCATCTCACAGAATTTTCCACTTTTTATGTGATCCACACAGTCAGAGGCTTTGGCATAGTCAATAAAACAGAAACAGATATTTTTCTGGAACTCTCTTCCTTTTTCCATGATCAAGCGAATGTTGGCAATTTGATCTCTGGTTCCTCTGCCTTTCCTAAAACCAGCTTGAACATCTGGAAGTTCATGGTTCATGTACTGCTGAAGCCTGGCTTGGAGAATTTTGAGCATTACTTTACTAGCGTGTGAGATGAGTGCAATTGTGCAGTAGTTTGAGCATTCTTTGGCATTGCCTTTCTTTGGGATTGGAATGAAAACTGACCTTTTCCAGTCCTGTGGCCACTGCTGAGTTTTCCAAATTTGCTGGCATATTGAGTGCAGCACTTTCACAGAATCATCTTCCAGGATTTGAAATAGCTCAACTGGAGAAGGCAATGGCACCCCACTCCAGTACTCTTGTCTGGAAAATCTCATGGAGGGAGAAGCCTGGAAGGCTGCAGTCTATGGGGTTGCTGAGGGTTGGACACGGCTGAGCGACTTCACTTTCACTTTTCACTTTCATGCATTGGAGAAGGAAATGTCAACCCACTCTAGTGTTCTTGCCTGGAGAATCCCAGGGACGGGGGAGCCTGGTGGGCTTCCGTCTATGGGGTCGCACAGAGTCGGATACGACTGAAGTGACTTTGCAGCAGCAGCAGAAGCAGCAGCAACTGGAATTCCATCACCTCCACTAGCTTTGTGGTGCATAGCTATTTACAATTGTTATGTCTTCCTCTTGGATTGATCCCTTGATCATTATGTAGTGTCCTTCCTTATCTCTTGTAATCTTTATTTTAAGGTTGATTTTGTCAGATTTGAAGATTGCTACTCCAGTTTTCTTTTGTTTCCCATTTGTATGGAATATATTTTTCCATCCTCTCACTTTCAGTTTATATGTGTCTTTACATCTGAAGTGGGTTTCTTGTGGAGAGCATGTATATGGGTCTTGTTTTTGTATTCATTCAACCAGTCTGTGTCTTTTGGTTGGAGCATTTAATCCAATCACATTTAAAGTATATATGTTCCTGTTGCCATTTTCTTAATTGTTTGGGGTTGATTTTGTAGATCTTTTTTTCTCTCATATTTCTTGACTATATAAGTCTCCTTAATGTTTGTTGTAAAGTTGGTTTGGTGGTACTGAATTCTCTTAATTTTTACTTGTCTGAAAAGTTTTTATTTCTCCATCAATTTTGAATGAGATCCTTGCTAGGTACAATAATATTGGTTGTCGATTTTTCACTTTCAGTACTTTAAATATATCCTGCCAGTCCCCTCTGGCCTGCAGAGTTTCTGCTGATAGGTCAGCTGTTAAATGTTTAGGCTTTCCCTATATGTTACTTGTTGCTTCTCCCTTGCTGCTTTTAATATTCTTTCTTTGTGTTTAGTCTTTGTTAGTTAGATTAGTATGTGTCTTGGTATGTTTATTCTTGGGTTTATTCTCTATGGGACTCTTTGTGCCTCTTGGACTTGATTGACTATTTCCTTTTCCATGTTGGGAAATTTTCAACTATAATCTCTTCAAAATTTTCTCACACCCTTTCTTTTTCTCTTCTTCTTCTGGGACCCCTATAATTTGAATGTTGGTGCATTTGATATTGTCCCAGAAGTCTCTGAGACTATGCTCAGTTCTTATCATTCCTTTTACTTTATTCTGCTCTTCAGAAGTTATTTCCACCATTTTATCTTCCAGCTCACTGATTCATTCTTCTGCTTCAGAGATTCTGCTATTGATTGCTTCTAGAATATTTTTAATTTCAGTAATTGTGTTGTTTATTTTTATATGTATGTTTATTCTTTAATTCTTCTAGGTATTTGTTAATTGATTCTTGTATTTTCTCCATTTTGTTTTCAAGGTTTTGGATCATCTTTCTATCATTATTCTGAATTCTTTTTCAGGTATCAGTATCAGTATCAGTTTAGTTACTCAGTTGTGTCTGACTCTTTGCAACCGCATGAACCACAGCATGCCAGGCTTCCCTGTCCATCACCAACTCCCGCTGTCCACCCAAATCCATGTCCATTGAGTCGGTGATGCCATCCAACCATCTCATCTTCTGTCGTCCCTTTGTCCTCCTCCCCTTAATCTTTCCCAGCATCTGGGTCTTTTCAAATGAGTCAGCTCTCCACATCAGGTGGCCAAAGTATTGGAGTTTCAGTGTCAACATCAGTCCCTCCAATGAACACCCAGGACTGATCTCCTTTAGGATGGACTGGTTGGATCTTCTTGCAGTCCAATGGACTCTCAAGAGTCTTCTGCAACACCACAGTTCAAAAGCATCAATTCTTCAGTGCTCAACTTTCTTTATAGTCCAACTCTCACATCCATACATGACTACTGGAAAAACCATAGCCTTGACTAGATGAACCTTTGTTAGCAAAGCAATGTCTCTACTTTTTAATATGCTGTCTAGGTTGGTCATAATTTTCCTTCCAAGGAGCAAGCATGTTTTAATTTCATGGCTACAGTCACCATCTGCATTGATTTTGGAGCCCAGAAAAATAAAGTCTGACACTGTTTCCCCATATATTTGCCATGAAATGATGGGACCAGATGCCATGATCTTAGTTTTCTGAATGTTGAACTTTAAGCCAACTTTTTCACTCTCCTCTTTCACTTTCATCAAGAGGCTCTTTAGTTCTTCTTCCCTTTCTGCCATAAGGGTGGTGTCATCTGCATATCTAAGGTTATTGATATTTCTCCCAGCAATCTTGATTCCAGCTTGTGCTTCTTCCAGCCCAGCATTTCTCAGGATGTACTCTGCATATAAGTTAAATAAGCGGGGTGACAATATACAGCCTTGACGTGCTCCTTTTCCTATTTGGAACCAGTCTGTTGTTCCATGTCCAGTTCTAACTGTTGCTTCCTGACCTGCATACAAGTTTCTCAAGAGGCAGGTAAGGTGGTCTGGTATTCCCATCTCTTTCAGGTAGTTTGCCTAATTCCTCTTCATTTATTTCTTCATTTGTGTAGTATTTCTCTGCCTCTTCATTATTTTTTTTTTAAAACTTATTGTGTTTGAGGTCTCCTTTTCCCAGGCTTTAAGGTTGAATACTTTTTTTCTTTTGGTTTCTGCCCTCCTAAGGTTTGTCCAGTGGTTTGTGTAGGTTGAGAATTGTGCTGAATTTTTCTGTGTTTGTTCATTTATTTTTCCTCTGCTGGGCAAGGCTGAGTGAGGTGATAATCCTGTCTGCTGATGATTGAGTTTATATTTTAGTTTTATTTGTTGTTTAGATGAGGCGTCCTGCACAGGGTACTAATGGTGGTTGGGTGATGCTTGATCTTGTATTCAAGGGGTTTCCTCTGTGTGAGTTCTCACTATTTGACACTGCCTAGGGTTAGTTCTCTGGTAGTCTAGGGTCTTGGAGTCAGTGCTGCCACTCCAAAGGCTCGGGGCTTGATCTCTGGTCAGGAACAAAGATTCCACAAGTGGTTTGCTATGCTATTAAGTGAGATTTAAACAAATATCCAAAAATGAGAAAGTAAAGATGAACCCCAGACAAATGACAGTTACAAATCAGGCAAATAATAACTAAAATAATGGAATATACACGTATACATATATACCCATGAGTAAAGTCAAACTGCTAAGTCACATCAGTCGTGTCTGACTCTGTGTGACCCCATAGATGGCAGCCCACCAGACTGCCCCATCCCTGGGATTCTCCAGGCAAGAACACTGGAGTGGGTTGCCATTTCCTTCTCCAATGCATGAAAGTGAAAAGTGAGAGTGAAGTTGCTCAGTCGTGTCTGACTCTTAGCAACCCCATGGACTGCTGCCCACCAGGTTCCTCCGTCCATGAGAGTTTCCAGGCAAGAGTACTGGAGTTGTTTGCCAATGCCTACTCCAAGAGTAAAGTCAAAACAGTCCATCAAAAATAAAGTACAATAGTTTGACCCAGTGAACTAAGGAAATAAAAAAATTATGTTTACACGAGTATACACGTGTTGTAAAGTAAAAAAAAAGAAGAAAAAAAAAGATAAATGGTTAAAAAAAAGTAAAAAAAAAAAATTATGTTTACCAGAAAAGAACAAAACTAACTAAAGCACAAAGTGGAAAACAAAACTAAAGCAAGGTGGCAAGTGGGGAATAAAGCAATGAAAAAATTAACAAATAGTTTGAGAGGAAGAGAAAGAAAGAATAGAAAGAAAGAATAGATATGCAAAGTTAAATAGATTTAGATGAAGATTTATATACACTAAGGTTAACTGCAAGGGGAAAGAACAGTAGGAAAGGCAAACAAAGGAATAAATGTAGACAAAATATAGTATATTAAAAAATAAAAGTTAAAATTATAAAAAGAGAAAAAATAAAGGAAGAAGGAAAAAAGGAAAAAAAAAATAAAAGGAAAACAACAGAAGTGCAAAAGCCCAACATAGAGGCAGAGGTCTATAACAATAATAAAAAATGTGACTGAGAAAAAAAAAGAAAAAAAAAGCTCAAAAGATTAATTAGATTTCATAATGCCAACAAAATCAACAACTAAAACAGAGGAGGGAAAAAAGGAAAAAAAGAAAAGAAAAAAAATCCAAAAGAATCTACAGAACAAGTCAAAACATGAGAATAATAAATATTTTTCCTGAGTCACTGCTGTCAGAGTCCTTTCCCTCGCTGAGAGTCACAGTCCACCTCGCCTCCCTAGGAAGCCCTCCAACACTGTGCTGGTCTCTGGACCTGCTATGGGGGCAGCTCAGATTCTAATCTGGTCCTACTCCTGTGTATTGTTGCCTCTAATGTCAACAGCTGTCAGAACTAGTGCATTTTCTTTTGTGGGAGCTCTCAATGTCCTTTTATATATACCGTAGACACAGAGTCTGCCTAGTTGATCGTGTGGATTTAATCTGCAGCTTGTACAGCTGGTGGGAAGGTTTTGGGTCTTCCTTAGCTGCACTGCCCCTGGGTTTCAACTGTGGTTTTATTTCCACTTCTGCATGTGGGTCGTCCACTGGGGTTAGCTCCTGAGGCTGCCCTGGAGGACTTGGTTTTGCCCCTGTGAGGGCCAGGTGTGGAGGTGGTGCGGCTGCTTGGGTCACAGGGGTCTGGCAGCACCAGGTACTCAGGGGAGTTGGCAGCTAGAGCAGGAGGAAATATAGTGCTCTAGAAGGGTATGGCAACCAGTATTGGCTAATATGCTCCAGTATTCTTGCCTGGAGAACCCCCTCCCTGACAGAGAAGCCTGGAAGGCCACAGTCTACAAGGTCACAAAGGGTCAGACATAATCGAAGTGACCCTGCATGCATAGACGCAAGACTTTTTTGCCTGTGGCAGCTCTGCCCCAGTGAGAGTTGAGCATGAAGGTGGCATAGCTGCTTGGTTTGTGGGGACCCTGGTGGTACCAAGTGTGCAGGGACATGGACTGCCTCTGCTGCAGGAGTTATGGCCTTATCAGAGTCTTTTTTCAAGCCTCTTGTAGCTGATGATCAGAAGGCCTCTTTGGCCAGTCTTTCTCCTTAGCTTCGCCCATTCGGGCACCTAGAGGGCTCTCTTGCCTGGGGTCCTTCTCTGTTGTTCGGTGTGTCAGGCACAGAGAGGGGCCCCCCTGGCTGGAGTCCTATTCTGTAGTTCAGTGTCAGGCATTTGATGGGCCAGGCTCTCTATTGTTCAGCTGCTGATGCTGGTGTGTGGGGAGAGAGGTGCTATGGTGATGGCTCCACCCGTTATGTGTGACTCAGCAGTATTGCCTTGCTTCTGTGGCTGCCTGGCTTTCCTCCACAGGCATTTCCCACCATGGTCTCCTCCCTCACACCCCCTCGATCCGTCTCTCCACAGTCAATAGCAGCCCTTGCCCTGGGATTGCTCCACAATCCCTAAACTCCAGCTCCCGGCTGCTGTCCCTTCCAGGGGACCTGCATCCCTGTCCCGGGTATGTATGGCTGTGGCAAGGACTGTCTGATTCTCATTCTATTCAGGCTGCCACAGATCAGCTGTTTCACTCTCAGCCTTAAATGTTTCTCCTCTGACTCAGACGACTGCCCTGTTGTGGGGATCGGACCCCTGCTTCAGTTCCCCACCGAGGAGGAGGGCAGGTCCAGTCCTACTAACACTCCTGTTTTTCACCCTAGTCCCTCATCCTACCGAGTTCTGCATGGGTCTATATGTTCTTTTCTGCTGATCAGGTACGCCTGTACACTCTCAGCTAGTGTTCTGAATGTACTTCTGTGTCTGAAGGTGTATTCTTGATGTATCCATGGAGAGAGATGTACTTCACATCCACCTACTCCTCAGCCATCTTGTTCTCTCCTATTTTATTTTTTATTGGAGGATAAAAACAGCCAGTGGGAATTTGCTGTATGCCACAGGGAGCCCAAAGATGTGCTCTCTGACAATCTATCCATTTCTTAGTAAACAAGGCTTTGAATTTCTGCCACATCTTTGTCACAACAAAGGCCACACATTTAAATAGGTTAACCATGATGCAGTGGCCAGATTTAGAGAAAATCCTTGCAAATTTACACAGATAGATAGAAAGGATTTGAATTCTGCTACCTTTTCTGGGAACCACATTGCAGCAAAGCAATATTTATTTCTTTAGATAGATTTGTTTGTCTTCATGGAACTTGAATTCTATATCACATTGTAATTATTTTATGATGCAGCTTGCTTGCTATTGCATCAACTCAGTTATATTTATTCAACAGATATTTACTAGGAGTCTGCAATTTTATTCAAGTTGTAGCAGTTCCATAGAGTAACAGCTTGAGAAGGAGCATGGTGAGTGTGTGAGAAGGTTTCTGGATGTCAGCAAGTAGTCAATGTGGCACAAGGGGACAGTGTCAAGACCCTGGAGTTGGACAGACCCCCTGTTCAGAGCCAAACTTGAGGCTGGACCTGCACGAAACCTTGGAATATTGCTTAACTTCTCTTTGTATGGGTTTCCTTATATATTTAATGGTGAGCTCCCTAGTCTTGTCAACAGCAGAGATGCTAAAATCAGACTGTGTACTTTTAACTTCAGGCATACGTCAGAGATATTGCGGATTCACTTCAAGATGGCTGCAATAAAGTGAATATCACAAAAAAGTGAGTTGCAGGAATGTTTTGGTTTCCCTGTGTATGTAAAAGTTATATTTATACTATACTATATTCTTTTAGGTGTGCAATAGCATTATGTTGAAAAAGTACATACTTGCATGTACATATTCGTGTCTGACTTTTGCAACCCCATGGACTGTAGCCTGGCTAATCTGCCAGGCTCCTCTGTCCATGGGATTTCACAGGCAAGAATACTGGAGTGGGTTGCCATTTCCTGCTCCAGGGAATCTTCCTGACCCAGGGATCAAACCTGCATCACTTGTGTCTCCAGTATTAGCAGGCCGATTCTGTAACTGAGCCACCAGGAAAGTCTCCTTAATCCCCCCAAAAGTACACACCTTATTTTAAAAGTACTTTATTTAAAAAGAACCTCTTTGAATTGAAAAATACTTTATTGCTAAAGAATGCCAAAACAATTACAATAATAGCATCAAAGATCACTTATCAGAAAACATCATCATAAATATAATAATAAAATGTTTTAAATATTCAGAGAATTACTAGAATGTGACACAGAGACATGAAGTGAGCAAATGCTGTCAGAAACATGGCACCAACAGACTTGATCAACAAAGGGTTGCACAAACCTTCAATTTGTATATATAAAAAAAGACAGTATCTAGGAAACACAATAAAGCACAATAAAATGAGATATACCTGACTTGTGCAATATTAGTCAGGTGCCTTAACCATGCCAGGCTTCCAATTTGTCCACTAAAAATATGATTGAGTGTTATCATATATTTTAAGAAGTCTTAGCATAATTTGTAGCCCACAGTAGGTGGTCAGTGAATGATAGGAGTCATCATCATCACCATCATCATCAGATAGCTAATATGCCATTACTAAAAGTATTTAATCAGTGGCTAACTGGCTACTTTTAGGTGATATCTAGAATATCCATTAAGACAGTATTAGTTTGATTTAGATTACCTCTTTTGTGGTGCTGTGAATAATATTCCAATAGTAAAACTATGTTTAATGGGCAGAAGATATTTTTAGGCAAGAGCACCTTCACACCATGTGGGCAATTGCCACTTCTGTGTATATGTACATAAAGTAGACACCTGAGAATCCCAGTTAACTTTCTGTTCCCAAGATTAAACTATTTAAATAATTAATTTGGCTTGTCCTGGGGATTTCCACATGGCTTGCAAGATCTTAGTTCTCTGACCAGGGACTGAACCTGGGCCACCACAGTGAAAAAGTAGAGTCTTAACTACTGGACCATCAGGGAATTCTAAACAGTTGTTGAAAAAAATTTTTTTTAAATTGTAGCTGCTCTCTTTTGAATCATTTCCAAATTCTATACATCTACCTTGAATTAATTTAGTGCAAAAAATACAGAAATAACATGAATTCCTCATGTTATTGCTTCTTTTATTTATGAATCTCAAAGAATAAAGTTCACTTTTCCCCACTAATAACAGAACCACTCCTGTAACCTGTTTAGCTTGAGGTCAGCAATGTCTGTGACTCTCTCTTTGTAGCTCCATAATGTCAGCTGTTGCTCATCCTGAATTTTTGCACTTTGTTTTTCATTTCAAAATGCTCCTTCACATTAGTTCAAAGTTATGATTTTTATTTCTGACTCCTCCTGTTGTCAGGGTCATTTGGAAATCTGATTTTATCTTCTCAGGGTGAATTACTCAACTTTCTCTTCCACACTGGTGACCATGTATCTGTGGATGTAATGAAGAGCACTTTCTCCCCAAGATGAAGGATGGAAGAAAATGTTAAATAGCTTCAGATCTAGGATGATCTTCTGCATGAATTTCAGTTAAAAATTTCAGGGTCATCTGCAATAAAATTTACTTAAATCAAGTAAAACAAACAAAATACTCTTATAAGCTATGTGAACATGAAAGTGCAGTTGTTCAGTCATGTCTGAATCTTTGCAACCCCGTGGGCTATGGACTGTAGCCCGCCAGGCTCCTCTGTCCATGGGATTATCCAGGCAAGAATACTGGAGTGGGCTGCTATTCCCTTCTCCAGGTGATCTCCCAACCTGGAGATCAAACCTGGATTTCCTGCATTGCAGGCAGATTCTTTACTGTCTGAGCCACCAAGGGAGCTCTGGGGATTACTTAAATGTCTAGAATAAGTAAATTTATTCATACCAGTTGAGAATTGAACATTTCATTTTTGGACTGGTCTTTTGACAAGGAGTAAGCTTTTTTAACTTATGTGCAGAGCACATCATGTGAAATGCCATGCTGGATGAAGCACAAGCTGGAATCTAGATTGCCAGGAGAAATATCAATAAACTCAGATATGCAGATGACACCACCCTTATGGCAGAAAGTGAAGAGTAACTAAAGAGCCTCTTGATGAAAGTGAAAGAGGAGAATGAAAAAGCTGGCTTAAAACTGAATATTCAAAAAACTAAGATCATGGCATCTGGTCCCATCACTTCATGTTCATAGATGGGGAAACAATGGAAACAGTGGCAGACTCTATTTTCTTGGGCTCCAAAATCACTGCAGATGGTGACTGCAGCCATGAAATTAAGATGCTGGCTCCTTGGAAGAAAAGTAATGACAAACCCGGACAGCATATTAAAATGCAGAGACATTACTTAGCTGACCAAGGTCCGTATAGTCAAAGCTATAGTTTTTCCAGTAGTCATGTATGGATGTGAGAGTTGGACCATAAAAAGGCTAAGCAGCAAATAATTGATGTTTTTGAATTATGGTGTTGGAGAAGACTCCTGAGTGTCCCTTGGAGAGCAAGGAGATCAAACCAGTCAATCCTAAAGGGAATCAACCCTGAATATTCATTGGAAGGACAGATGCTGAAGCTGAAGCTCCAATACTTTGCCCATCTGATGTGAAAAACTGACTCATTGGAAATGACCCTGATGCTGGGAAAGACTGAAGGCAGGAGGAGAAGGGAATGACGGAGAATGAGATGGTTGGATGGCATCACTGACTCAATAGACATGAGTTAAAGCAAGTTCTGTGAGATGGTGAAGAATGGGGAAGCCTGGCATGCTGCAGTCCATGGGGTCTCAAAGAGAAACAACTGAGTGACTGAACAACAAGGGTATTTTTAATGACATACTCTATCAGTTAAAATACCTTCCTTAACCAGGAGCTTCTACCACCTGAAATACAGCAGAGACTAGAAAGTCAGCCTCAGAAATTCCTGAACAGATGGTATTACAGACCAAACCTCAAGTACCTCTTGGGACTTGAAAACAGCTGCAGTGACCCAAACTCAGGCTCAATTTCCTTTTCCTTTTCGCATACTCTGTTAAGCATGTCTTTTGTTTTCTTCATTCTGATGCTTTGATATCTGGGGCCTTGCTGGCACTGGAGGACTCGCCCCATCTGGGTTTTGGCAGTTCCTTGAGATAGTAAAGCACTTCCTTGTGAATGTGCTTTTCAGATTCAAACCAACCAATGCAAAGCACGCACCTGCAGCCACCTTCTGAATGTAGCTCTCACTATCCACCTGCTCTGGATCACCACAGGATCAGCTGCTAGACACTAGGAGCAACCTGCTGACATTAGTCAGGTGGCCAAGCCTCAGCTGGCTTACCCTGTCTTGCTTGTTTCTTCTTGTGAAACCACAATAAATGCTCTTTCCCACAGTTCCTTCCTCTCCTCTTTTGACTGACCCATGTTGCCCTGCATGGGGTACCATGCCCTCTCTTCTTGGCAACCATGAGTAATAAACTGTCTTTCCAGTGATAATCATCTCCTGATCTGTTGCCCTTGCCACACCAAAGTAATAATAAAACCTATGAAAAAACATATTAGGCTTTCTAGTTTCTTAAATTACAGCAAGTATAGGAATCACAAGTAGAAACAAGAGGAAGGTTATAGTCTCCTGTGTTGTTCGGTCACTCAGTCATGTCTGACTCTGCAGCTCCATGGACTGCAGCATGCCGGGCTTCCCTGTCCTTTATCATCTCCCAGAGCTTGCTCAAACTCATGTCTATTGAGTCGGTGATACCATACAACCATCTCATCCTCTGTCGTCTCCTTCTCTTCCTGCCTTCAATCTTTCCCAGCATCAGGGTCTTTTCTAATGAGTCAGCTGTTCGCATCAGGTGACCAAAGTATTGGAGCTTCAGCTTCAACATCAGTCTGTGTTGGTGGTACTATAAAATGCCATCTCTTATTTGTTGAATAAATGTATTCTTGCCCAGTCATATAAAACGGGACAACCCCTGGGCCATGGAACCTGTACCAGTCTGTGGCCTGTTAGGAACTGGGCCACACGGCAGGAGGTGAGCAGTGGGCAAGAGAGTGAAACTTCATCTGTATTTATTTATTTATTTATTTTTTTACTTTACAATATTGTATTGGTTTTGCCATACATAAACATTTGAAACAGTTCTAATGAGGTGGATGAAACTGGAGCCGATTATACAGAGTGAAGTAAGCCAGAAAGAAAAACACCAATACAGTATACTAACGCATATATATGGAATTTAGAAAGATGGTAATGATAACCCTGTATGCGAGACAGCAAAAGAGACACAGATGTATAGAAACTTCATCTGTATTTAAAGCTGCTCCCCATTGCTTGCATTACCATCTGAACTCAGGAAAACAAGTTCAAGGGCCCCACTGATTATGCATTATGGTGAACTGTGTCCATTATATATCACAACATAATAATAATAGAAATAAAGTACACAACAAATGCAATGTGTTTGAATCATCCCCAAACAAATCCCCCCACCTCAGCCATGGAAAAATTGTCTTCCACAAAACTGCTTCCTGGTGCCAAAAATTTTGGGGACTGCTGATGTAAAGGATGTATGTGTGCCTGCTAAGTCACTTCAGTCATGTCCACCTCTTTACTCTACCATATGTACTGTAGCCTGTCAGGCTCCTTTGTCCATGGAATTCTCCAGTCAAGAATACTGGAGTGGGTTTCCATGCCCTCCTCCAGGGAATCTTTCCAATCCAGGATTTGAACCCACATCTCTCACGTCTCCTGCATTGGTGGTGGTTGGGGTGGGAGGTCTTTACCACTGGTGCCACCTGGGAAGGCCCACAGAATATATGAGCAGAACCAAACTTCAACTGAATTGAGAACAAAATAAGATGTGCTTCTGCCTGGTTTATCTATTTTTTTTTTTTTTTTTGCACTTTTATCCCTTATATGCTGCCTCCAACCTCACATTTTGAACCTTTTGTATGTTCTGACCTTGGTTAAACAGAACCTCGTTCCCATTTTGGTATCACTAAATGACAATAATGATATCAACAACAACACAATGGCAATACAAAAAAATAATAAACACTATAAGATGAACTTTTTACTAAGTGCTTTATGTTTGTTATTTTGAACCTTTCAACAAACACTGAAATATTGGCTTTTTGTTAGCTCCTTGTTACAGGTGAATACACACATTTATGGAGGTCACATAACTTCTGCCAAATCACAAAACCAGAAACTAACAGAACCTGGATTCAGATGTGCACTGTATAAATCATTCTTTCATGTTTCTTATACTGTTTGCTGCAGCCTTTATATGAATATAATCTTTTAGTAGTAAAGAGGACAAGGATGTAGCTAGTGTCTGGTGCCATAAACTCAATTTTGTGCCATAAACTCAATGATTTTCCCCCATGGAGAATTCACTAATTTCTACTTCTCACTTCAAAACCACAGAGCTTATATTTCATATTATACTTACAACAGTCACAATTGTCTTAGAGATAGGTGTATATGATTATCAGTTCAACTATATGTGAACTGTATGGAAGTAGTAGCTATTCCTTATCTTTGTAGTCATCACAGCACTTAGCCCAGGGCATTGAGATTAAAGTGTACAATAAATATTTGTTGAATGTTTTGAATTGAGAATCGAATGAGTTAATGCCTGTTAAATCTGTTTGTAAGGTGCTACCCATATGAAAGATAATCTGATTATTTGAATTATACACTTTTTATAGAAGAAAAAGGGATAGAGTGGTGGTATGGGGGGCCCATTCCAGAGACTTTCAAGTCTTTTTTTAAAGTAAAGTCATCAAAAGATGAATAGTGGAATTTCAATTTAAAGTGGAATTTTGTTAGTCACCCCTAGTGCTAACTTTATTTCCACTAAAAAATTTAAGAAGTTAAAAAAGATAAAATTCTCTAGCAATATGGAAAGCAAAGACATAGGGAAAAAAAGAAAAAACTGCCAAAACCTGGGGAAAAGTTATTCTAAAGAGGATAACTGTGCTTCTATAAGTTAGTTGGATTCAGTTCAATTACAAATAAGAGAGTCACAGTGTATGAAACATAAGGGCATTTATTGTTTAAGAAATAGCCTTAAGTCAGGTATTCTCTGCATGCTTCCATTGCCCAACATCAACATCAAGAAGTCAGGATCTTTCATTTAATCCTAGTGCTATCCTCAGTGTGTTGGTATTTTGTCCTCAGATTTTCATCTCATTGTACCAGGATAGCTGCCACAGCGCCAGATATTTCATCCCAAAACAACATTATCTCAAGCAGGAAGGAAGGGGAAAGGGGCCAACAAAACAAAACAAAACGAAAACAAACTATTTCCTTGCAGGCCACTCTTTTATTATGAAAGGAAAACCTCCCCCTCCCCCTCCACCCCAAGTCTTCAGTAGACTTTACATCATTGCCTGGAACTGGGTCACATGACCACCCCCTCAGTTCAGTCGTGTCTGACTCTTTGTGACCCCATGGACTGCAGCACGCCAGGTTTCCCTGTCCATCACCAACTCCCAGAGTTACTCAAACGCATGTTCATCAAGTTGGTGATGCCATCCAACCATCTCATCCTCTGTCGCCCCCTTTTTCTCCTGCCTTCAACCTTTTCCAGCATCAGGGTCTTTTCCAGTGAGTCAATTCTTCACATCAGGTGGCCAAAGCATTGGAGTTTCAGCTTCAGCATCAGTGCTTCCAATGAATATTCAGGGTTGATTTCCTTTAGGATTGACTGGTTTGATCTCCTTGCAGTCTAAGGGACTCTCAAGAGTCTTCTCCAACACCACAGTTCAAAAGCATGAATTCTTTTGATCACCCTCTAGCTTACTCACTTTCAAAGGTAATACATTCAGTTCAGTTCAGTTCAGTCACTCAGTCATGTCTGACTCTTGGCGACCCCATGAATCGCAGCACGCCAGGTGGTGACCAATAATTGGTCTAGGTATAAGCACATTGTCACACACATAAGCACCCAATCAAGGTTCTTTTAGCAAGGAAGAATGGGAAAATGTCTATTGTACCAGCAACCAACAGTGTCAGTCATAAAACTGGATTGAGAAAAAATTGTACCTGTTATGTGCTTTGCCTCATAGAACATAGAAGCCCTACCTAGCTGGATGAGTGTTAGAAGATACTTCTTTCTCACCTGGATATCTGGGCTGAGATCCTGGATTAGTGCCCACCAGAAAACTAAGCAGTAATCCTTATATTCTCACATCTCTTCTTAAGATTGTTGGTTCTGTGATTCATTGATATTTTTGAATTCCTATGCACAATTTTCTACTTAAAAAAGACTACAACTTTAAGAACATGAAGCATGAAGTAGGAGAAACTTACAACAATCTCTTATATTCTTGCAAGTATAGTGTCCATAGATAAAAGATCAGATTTGGGAATATGAATTGATTGGAAATAGAACATTCTGGAGAGTATAACTTTTCATGAGCTGTATTGCTTCAGAGTATTAGAGCATCAAACTGTGGGGATTATCAGAAATTCTTCCTTCTGTTTATTAAAACAGGCACTATGGATGAGGCATGTTCCATCCTGGAAATTGAATACATTTGGAACGTATAATATGTCCAGTATTAATATTTGAGAAGGTAGTTTAAACAAAGAAAACATAAATTAACAGTGAACCAATGTGGCATCTACATATCTTTTCTATAGTTAATGATTTCTTACTTGAGTAAGACAAGAGAAAAAGAAATAACATGCAGGGCTTACATGTAAATATCACAAAGCGAAGACAAAATCATACTGAAATTTGATTTCATACTGAGTATATCTTTTAAATGATCTACTTTGGGTAGCAAATTATTAATTTAAAAATGCTCTCCAGTATATAGTATTTGACATATAGTAGCACAAGATGAGAACAGTTGAGATGATAAAGTGAGATATAAATAAAAACGGATGATCTAAGGAAGCTTTGCAAGCAAACGTTTTAACATCATCTCTGTGGGCAAAACTTGGCCCTCCTGGGTTTTGCTTCATCACATTTCCTAACATTAGGAAGCATATTTCTTGTGCTATACCTGTTGCTACAAAGTTTAGATGACGTTTCTTCACTTGTTTGATCATAATACTGTTATAAACAACATTTGTTTAAGCAGCTAAATTTTTAAAAATGGGATACTTTCAGAGGAGAATTTAAGTAAAAATCATTAGTAAATAAATGTTAATTTATGCTTACCGTCATAAAATATCTAGTGGCATTAAAAAAATCTCATACAATTTTTAGTGGCTTAAAATGAAAAAGTTTTATTTCTTACTCATGGCACAGTTTCCATCTTGGAAGAGGGGGCTTTTCTGTGTATAATCTGCGTTCCAGGTTCTAGGTTGTCAGAACAGTCATTATTTGGGTCACTGCCAATCATCATGGAAGAGGAAAAAAATGACCTATGCACGGTCATGCCCTTGGCTGTTAAAAATTCTGGATCATAAGTGATTTGTGTTACTTTTATTCACAACTCAATTTCCAGATCAAATAAACTCAACCATCCAGAAAGAAGCCAAGAAGGAGTAAAATCCTACTTTGGAAGAGGTGGGGCTGGAAATTATAGTGACCATCACTGAAAACAATCACATTCTACCTATATGGTCACAAATATTTAGCTCATTCTTTCCTATAGGCAACATATACTGTCTTTCTCCCATGGGACAAAATTTAAAAAATTTAATTCAGAGCTCCACTCCTGCTGCTTGAATGGAGCCTGGTCCCTGCGGAGCCAGAACTCCTGGTTCAGCATCTCTTTCTCTGCAGTCCCTGAGTCCTAGGGGAGGACCCTGCCCACCATGGGCACTTGCCAGGTCATCTATAGACATGGTGCTCCTAATGTAACCTTCTCACGGAGTCTCTTAATACATGTGGACTCCTATAAAGCTAGTTGGCATCACAACTTTGGTTGAACTGGGTCTGAGATTTGCCATCACTTTGGCTTCCAGACAATGCCCGAGTGAGTGGACATAGATGGGATGTGGGTCTCCTCAGGACATACTGGAACTTCAGCTTCTGGACAACACTGAAGCCTCGTCTGTGTAGACTGAGGTCCAGTATCTTCAGGACCTGCTGGGAGGCACCACTGTGGGAGTGAAAGGTGAAGGAAAAGTGAGGAGAAATGTCCTATATATGACTGACTGCTGAGGGGGTCCATTTTCAGATGAGGCTTCAGAGAAAAGGCTTGATGTGGAAAACTGGATTTTAGGTAGCTTTGTGCATGGTGTAGACAGTTTCCAGTGTCTTTCTTTGGTGTGTGGTATCTCATTTCCTTGGCATCATTTATTGGGGGTCCTTCCCTTGGTATATGTCCTGGGTATATGTCATAAAATATCTGATCACACAGACGTGGAATTATTTCTGCATTTTCTGGTCTGTTTGTCTTGTTTATGTGTCTGTTTTTGTACCAGTTCTATACCTTTTTGGTTCCTGTAACTTAGATATATAGTTTGAGGTCAGAGAGAGAGTTGACTCTAGCTGTGCTCTCCTTTTTTAGGGTTGCTTTGGCTCTTTGGGGTCCTTTTTGGTTCCACACAAATGATAGGATTCTTTGTTCTTTTTCTTGAAAAATGCCACTTTAATTGTGTTGGAGATTGAACTGAATGTATACACTGCTTAGGCTGGATGGACATTTAACAATATTCTTCCAATGCATGATCACAAAATATTTTTTTTATTTACAGTTTTCTTCTTCAGCTTTTTTATTAGTGTCTTGTAGTTTTCATTGTGTAGGTCATTGGTTCAATTTATACCTAGGTGTAGGGAGAGAAAAAATTAGCTAAGATGGGGTGTTCAGGCTCTCTGGCCCCACATTTTATAAATAATGACCACCTAACAGCTGAGATCATTTATAGCACTGCACAGGCACATCACGAGGTACTTACTTGGTTACGGGCTACTTTGTGCAGTACACCTGTGTGAGCTCCATCTAAGAAAAGCGCCAGCCAGGAGAGAATACTGTTATGACCACTGTGCCAGCCAGGAGAGGGGTTGTGTTATGTTAGGTTATGCTATGGCTGCTGCTATGGCTGCAGCATCAACCAGGAGAGAATAAATGTGTCTGCAGTTCCTGTGGCTCCTTGAGTCTCTTTCTAGCCTCTTGGCTTGTGCCTTGCCTACCCTGGGTTCAGCGAACAGTGAGGACAGTGAGATACAGCAGACAACTGGTGCCAGGAATAGGATGAAGTGCAATACAACTGGCGTGGTTGGCAGATATCCAGTGGATAGAGGAGCCTGAGGCGCCACTGGATGGAGGAAGCCAGTGACCACTAGGTGGCATGTGGTACCACGTGGCCACGATCCTCTTGGTGTGGGCTGTGGTGGAAGACTGGGAAGTGGTAGATGGGTTATCAGATAGCCTTGAAAAGGCATTACAAGCGGTGAGTTCTCATTTGCCAAACAAGGTGGTAAAGTCGCTCAGTCATGTACGACTCTTTGCAACCCCATGGATTTGCCTACCAGGCTCCTCTGTCCATGGGATTTTCCAGGCAATAGTACTGGAGTGGATTGCCATTTCCTTCTCCAGGGCATCTTCCCGACCCAGGGATAGAACCCGGGTCTCCCACATTGTAGACAGATGCTTTACTGTCTGAGCCACACTATAGAGCCTAGAGCAAGAACCCTGCAGCCCTGAAGAACCCAGCACCTCTGACAGTGAGGTGGTAAGTGACAGTGATGATGAATATTGTGAGACTAAGGATGTTGATGATGAACTCTGTGAGACTGCAGGTCCCTGCTTGACAGTGAGGCCACTGTGAAGCAGAAAGTGAAGCATGAGCAGCCTATAGCCTGGGGGGGGGGCATCCTCAAGGGGCCCCCGATGTGACTGAGTTCACGACGTATTGAACATGTAGTCAGGTGGAGCTGGTTGACTTGGGTAAGCAGTTTCGGCAAATGTAAGGGGAAACCTTGGCAGCTTGGCTTTTGTGACTCTGGGACATAGGGTGGGCCTGGCACCTGTGATGGAGATTTGTGGGTCCTTACTGAGAGAAATAGAGGGACAGCATGTGAGATGCCATTTTGAACATGTGAGGATCCCAAAGGGAGCCTAAGCCGGCAGGGGCCCATCCAGGTTATGTGGATGCAGATGTGGGCTGATTTGTGTGGAAGTGTACTGTAAGGGCTGTGTCCTGTGATGTAGATCTAGGTTGTGTCTGTAGATTTAGTGGAACAGTGAACTGTGAAGGCTGTGTCCTGTGATGTGCTACTAACCTCTGATTCTCTTGCAGATTTATAACAATGTGAAAGCATTTGCAATCTTGTGGGTGGACTGTGAATGCCACAAAAATCTCCTCTTTGAAGGGGTGGCCCCGCGCCTGTGGGGGGTTTTGCAGGTCCTTAAAAACCCTGCAGGAGTGGAGTTGCCTCTGTGGAGGATTTCCTGCAATCTCACAAGGGCAGACAATGGACTGGACTTGGCCATGGAAGATAAAGGCACTCCACGTGCAGTGGGTGGCTATTCTAGCCCCACAAGGGCAAGGACTGCAACATGAGTTTCAGGTGACACCTGATGTTGGGTTTTTGCTACGTATTGGGGCTGTAACTGTTTGTGTTTGTAGCTACTGCTATTGTGAGATGCAAATCCAAGGGTTATTGTTACTTGCCAAGGGACTGTTGTACAAGGTGGACTGCACATAGAACATGAGCTGAGAGACCCTGAAGGGGCAGAGTGTGGGGAGAGAGAAAATTAGCCAAGATGGGGTGTTCAGGCTCTCTGGCCCCACGTTTTGTAGATAATGACAATGTAACATCTGAGATCATTTATAGCATTGCGCAAGCACATTACGAGGTACTCACTTTGTCACAGGCTACTTTGTGTGGTACACCTGTGTGAGCTCCACCTAAGAAATGTGCCAGCCAGGAGAGACTACTGTTATGACCACTGTGCCAGTCAGGAGAGGGGTTGTGTTATGTTAGGTTATGCTATGGCTGCTGCTATGGCTGCAGCATCAACCAGGAGAGAATGAATGTGTCTGCAGTTCCTGTGGCTCCTTGAGTCTCCTTCCAGCCTCTTAGCTCGTGCCTTACCTACCCTGGGTTCAGCAAACAGTGAGGACAGTGAGATACAGTGAGACAAGTGGCGACATGAACAAGATGAAGAGCAATGCATTAGGTATTTTATTCCTTTTGATGCGATTGTAAACGGAATTGCTTCCTAAATTTTTCTTTCTGATGCTTCTACTTCTTTATTACGTATAGCAACTCAACTGCTTTCTGTGTATTGCTTTTGTATTATGCAGCTTTACTAAATTCGTGTATTACTTGTACTGTTTGGTGATTTGATATGGAAAATTGTAATTCAAAAATCCCTTTGCTTCTACCATATCTCAAGTCATTCACAACACAGATGACATAGTGACTACTAATATAATCTTCCCATATTACTTCTTAATAATATATAGATTCCTACAAGAGCAATCAGCTTAACCATTTTGAGTTAACTGAATCTGAGTAAGGTTTGGCCCCTGTAATGAAGCTTGACATCTTATTTTACTTTTCTGGCAGGGTATTGACATGTTTGTTTTGAAAAGTTATTTACTTTCTAAACGTACAGAAAACTTGCAGTAGCAGTACAATGTACTCTTATGTGTAAGTTCAGTGTCCTCAGTACTCCTTGATTTATGACACATGCCAATTTAAAGGACAACTTCCATTATGTTTTACCTGCAAAAGGAACACTGTCCCAGGGAACACCCACTTAACTCACAAATGAGAAATCATTGTGATTTTCACCTTCTATAATAAATTCCACAGCCCACTTCCACTTTCACCACTTGCCCTAGAGCATGAACATATCTTTTCTCATTCTCATCCAGTTTTGTTTTTCTTGAAGTGTTCTTGTGACTTTCCCTCATTTTCACAACCTTGATGGAATTAAAACACATAAGATGAGTCTAATCTGGGTGAACTTTTCTGTATGACTTCTTTCACTTAGGATGTTTTCAACATTCATATATGACACGTGTCAGTACTTCATTCATGTGTTTCATGATGAGTAAATCTATTGTGCATGCTTGTGTGTTCAGTGTCCAGCTCTTTGTGCCCCTATCAACTGTAGTCTACCAGGCTCCTCTGTCCATGAGATTCTCTGGACAAGAATGCTGGAGTGGGATGCCATTTCCATTTCCAGGGGATCTTCCTGACCCAGGAATTGAACCTGAGTCTCCTGCATCGGCAGGTAGATTCTTTACCACTAGCGCCAGCTGGGAAATCATTTAAAGTGCATAGTTCTGTGACATTAACTATATTTACATTCAGTTCAGTTCAGTTCAGTCACTCAGTCATGTCCGACTCTTTGCGACCCCATGAATTGCAGCACGCCAGGCCTCCCTGTCCATCACCAACTCCCAGAGTTCACTCACTCACGTCCATCGAGTCAGTGATGCCATCCAGCCATCTCATCCTCTGTCGTCCCCTTCTCCTCCTGCCCCCAACCCCTCCCAGCATCAGAGTCTTTTCCAATGAGTCAACTCTTCGCATGAGGTGGCCAAAGTACTGGAGTTTCAGCTTCAGCATCATTCCCTCCAAAGAAATCCCAGGGCTGATCTCCTTCAGAATGGACTGGTTGGATCTCCTTGCAGTCCAAGGGACTCTCAAGAGTCTTCTGCAACACCACAGTTCAAAAGCATCAATTTTTCAGCGCACAGCCTTCTTCACAGTCCAACTCTCACATCCATACATGACCACAGGAGAAACCATAGCTTTTACTAGACGGACCTTTTTTGGCAAAGTAATCTCTCTGCTTTTGAATATGCTGTCTAGGTTGATCATAACTTTCCTCCCAAGGAGTAAGCATCTTTTAATTTCATGGCTGCAGTCACCATCTGCAGTGATTTTGGAGCCCCCAAAAATAAAGTCTGACACTGTTTCCACTGTTTCCCCATCTATTTCCCATAAAGTGATGGGGCCGGATGCCATGATCTTTGTTTTCTCAATGTTGAGCTTTAAGCCAACTTTTTCACTCTCCACTTTCACTTTCATCAAGAGGCTTTTCAGTTCCTCTTCACTTTCTGCCATAAGGGTGGTGTCATCTGCATATCTGAGGTTATTGATATTTCTCCTGGCAATCTTGATTCCAGCTTGTGTTTCTTCCAGTTCAGCGTTTCTCATGATGTACTCTACATAAAAGTTAAATAAGCAGGATGACAATATACAGCCTTGATGTACTCCTTTTCCTATTTGTAACCAGTCTGTTGTTCCATGTCCAGTTCTAACTGTTGCTTCCTGACCTGCATACAGATTTCTCAAGAAAATCAGGTGCTTTTTAAGGTGCTCTGGTATTCCCATCTCTTTCAGAATTTTCCACAGTTTATTGTGATCCACTCAGTCAAAGGCTTTGGCATAGTCAATAAAGCAGAAATAGATATTTTTCTGAAACTCTCTTGCTTTTTCCATGATCCAGTGGATATTGGCAATCTTATCTCTGGTTCCTCTGCCTTTTCTAAAACCAGCTTGAATATCAGGAAGTTCATGGTTCACGTATTGCTGAAGCCCGGCTTGGAGAATTTTGAGCATTACTTTACTAGCATGTGAGATGAGTGCAATTGTGCGATAGTTTGAGCATTCTTTGGCATTGCCTTTCTTTGGGATTGGAATGAAAACTGACCATTTCCAGTCCTGTGGCCACTGCTGAGTTTTCCAAATTTGCTGGCATATTGAGTGCAGCACTTTCACAGCATCATCTTTCAGGATTTGGAATAGCTCAACTGGAATTCCATCACCTCCATTAGCTTTGTTTGTAGTGATACTTTCTAAGGCCCACTTGACTTCACATTCCAGGATGTCTGGCTCTAGGTCAGTGATCACACCATCGTGATTATCTGCGTCGTGAAGATCTTTTTTGTACAGTTCTTCTGTGTATTCTTGCCACCTCTTCTTAATATCTTCGGCTTCTGTTAGGTCCATACCATTTCCGTCCTTTATTGAGCCCATCTTTGCATGAAATGTCCCCTTGGTATCTCTAATTTTCTTGAAGAGATCTCTAGTCTTTCCCATTCTGTTGTTTTCCTCTATTTCTTTGCATTGATCGCTGAGGAAGGCTTTCTTATCTCTTCTTGCTATTCTTTGGAACTCTGCATTCACATGCTTATATCTTTCCTTTTCTCCTTTGCTTTTCGCTTCTCTTCTTTTCACAGCTATTTGTAAGGCCTCCCCAGACAGCCAGTTTGCTTTTTTGCATTTCTTTTCCATGGGGATGGTCTTGATCCCTGTCTCCTGTACAATGTCACGAACCTCATTCCATAGTTCATCAGGCACTCTGTCTATCAGATCTAGCCCTTAAATCTATTTCTCACTTCCACTGTATAATCATCAGGGATTTGATTTAGGTCGTACCTGAATGGTCTAGTGGTTTTCCCTACTTTCTTCAGTTTAAGTCTGAAGTTGGTAATAAGGAGTTGATGATCTGAGCCAAAGTCAGCTCCCGGTCTTGTTGTTGTTCACTGTATAGAGCTTCTCCATCTTTGGCTGCCGAGAATATAATCAATCTGATTTCAGTGTTGACCATCTGGTGATGTCCATGTGTAGAGTCTTCTCTTGTGTTGTTGGAAGACGGTGTTTGCTATGACCAGTGCATTTTCTTGGCAAAACTCTATTAGTCTTTGCCCTGCTTCATTCTGTATTCCAAGGTCAAATATGCCTGTTACTCCAGGTGTTTCTTGACTTCCTACTTTTGCATTCCAGTCCCCTATAATGAAAAGGACATCTTTTTTGGGTGTTAGTTCTAAAAGGTCTTGTAGGTCTTCATAGAAGCGTTCAACTTCAGCTTCTTCAGCATTACTGGTTGGGGCATAGACTTGGATTACTGTGATATTGACTGGTTTGCCTTGGAAATGAACAGAGATCATTCTGTCATTTTTGAGATTGCATCCAAGTACTGCATTTCGGACTCTTTTGTTGCCCATGATGGCTACTCCATTTCTTCTGAGGGATTCCTGTCCGCAGTAGTAGATATAATGGTCATCTGAGTTAAATTCACCCATTCCAGTCCATTTGAGTTCGCTGATTCCTAGAATGTTGACATTCACTCTTGCCATCTCTTGTTTGACCACTTCCAATTTGCCTTGATTCATGGATCTGACATTCCAGGTTCCTATGCAATATTGCTCTTTACAGCATCGGACCTTGCTTCTATCACCAGTCACATCCACAGCTGGGTATTGTTTTTGCTTTGGCTCTCTCCCTTCATTCTTTCTGGAGTTATTTCTCCACTGATCTCCAGTAGCATATTGGGCCCCTACTGACCTGGGGAGTTCCTCTTTCAGTATCCTATCATTTTGCCTTTTCACACTGTTCATGGGTTTCTCAAGGCAAGAATACTGAAGTGGTTTGTCATTTCCTTCTCTTGTGCACCACATTCTGTCAGATCTCTCTACCATGACCTGCCTGTCTTGGGTTGCTGCACGGGCATGGCTTAGTTTCATTGAGTTAGACAAGGCTGTGGTCCTAGTGTGATTAGATTGAATAGTTTTCTGTGAGTATGGTTTCAGTTGTCTGCCCTCTGATGCCCTCTTGCAACACGTACCATCTTACTTGGGTTTCTCTTACCTTGGGCGTGGGGTATCTCTTCATGGCTGCTCCAGCAAAGCGCAGCTGCTGCTCCTTACCTTGGACGAGGGGTATCTCCTCACCACCGCCCTTCCTGACCTTTAACGTGGGATAGCTCCTCTAGGCCCTCCTGCGCCCATGCAGCCACTGCTTCTTGGATGTGGGGTTGGTCCTCCTGGCCGCCGATTATTGCACAAATATCTTTACCATCCATCTCTCATACTTTTTCATTTTTTCCCAGTGAGACTGCATCCATTAAACACTACTCTCCTCAACCCTTGTCAACCACATTCTACCTTATTTCTCTAAATCTCACCTCTCTGGATACCTCATAAAAATGTAATAATACAATTGTCCTTTTGTGACCAGGTTAATTCACTTAGCATGATGACTTTAGGGCTCATACATGTTGTGGCATTGTCTGAATTTCCTTAGTTCTTGGGGCTAAATAATATCCCTTTGTATATATATCACATTTTGTTTATAGATTCATTCATCCATGGACACTTGGGTAGCATTCACAGTTTGGCTGGTTTGAGTAATGCTGCTATGAATACAGGTGTACAAATATATGTTTGAATTTCTACTTTCAAAACTTGAATATATGTACTGAAGTGAAATTAACAGATTGTTCATTATTTTATGTTTAAGGTTTTGACAAACCGCCATACTCTTTTCTAGAGCAGATGCACCATTTTGCTCCATTTATGTATATGACAGAATGATATGGAACTTTATAGATCTACCCCCATTTTGCTAATCCATTCATTCACTGATGGAATTTTTTTAATCATTGGGCCAATGTCAACAATGCCGTTGTAAATATTTGTGTAAAAGTTTTTATTGAACACCTGATTTCAATTCTTTGTGGCATATGTCTAGGAATGGCATTCTTGAATCAAACTGTAATTTTATTTTTTATCTTTTTAAGGAAATGCCAAACTACTGTACATAATGTCTGCACTAATTTACATTTCTACAAGCAATGTGTTAAAGTTTCTAATTTCTCTACATATTATTGCCAGCATTTTTTAATTTGTTTGTTCTTGATTATAATCATTTATTGCATGTGAAAAAACAATCTTATCCAGTCCTAACAACCAGTTGTAACATAATGTAACCTCCAGTTATTGTCTAGGATTTTCTGATGATTCATGGTGGTTTATATTGTGGATGTTAGGGGAAGGCCCTAGTGATTTCATTAGGTCCAGATGTGGCTCCTCTTAATTCATAGATCTGTGAGCTAAAAAGATTAGCTATGTGTTTTTCAAATCAAATATACAATGGTTGAGCAGGACAAGCAGAATAAACATTCTTGTTTGGTAATAGAAAGGAAGACTCACAGAAGTCATTGGTTCACAGCCATTCTAAGCATCATTATTAGGGAGAATTTGCAAGGGCTTGCTATCCTATTTGCCTCAGTCCTGATTCTGATTCCTAAGAGGGGTCTTCAGTCCATGGTTCTCTAGGCCTTAGCTCTAACATCCCTGGGGCTCTTCCTTTTTCATTATCCTCTTTGACTCTACCTAAAACTGAGAATTAGAGGATGTGCCTTCCCTTTGGTTGATCTGCTTTTCAGTGTGCCTCCTTTTCACAGGGCAGGTCAAAGAGCCGTTCTTAATTCAAGAATTTCTTCTCCCCTTTCCTCACCAACTCTCTATTTCCTTACTCTTCCTTCACAGGCTCCAGATTTATTTGACTTACAGGTATTTTAAAAATGTAGGCTTCTTATTTGTGATTCTAGTCCCCTCTATTTGCCAGTAAGCATACTCTATCTATAGAGAAGGCGATGGCAACCCTCTCCAGTACCCTTACCTGGAAAATCCCATGGACGGAGGGGCCTGGTAGGCTGCAGTCCATGGGGTCGCGAAGAATCCGACACGACTGAGGTACTTCACTTTCACTTTTCACTTTCATGCATTGGAGAAGGAAATGGCAGCCCACTCCAGTGTTCTTGCCTGGAGAATCCCAGGGATGGTGGAGCCTCGTGGGCTGCCGTCTAAGGGGTTGCACAGAGTCGGACATGACTGAAGCGACTTAGCGGTAGCATACTCTATCTGTCTGAGAGAACTACACTTAAGGTTTGTTTCTCCTTGAACAATTTTGACAAATTGAAAGGATTTACACTGTTCCACCTTAATCCATTAAGAGGTTTTTAACAATGAGTCTAATGATATACCTTGATTTAATTCTTGCTGTTAGATTAAGTTCTAATTTTTCTTATTTCGGATTGAGAAACACTAAGCTCTTCTAGTTCTGCTAAGGCGCTTCAGTCGTGTCCGACTCTGTGTGACCCCATAGACGGCAGCCCAGAAGGCTCCCCCATCCCTGGGATTCTCCAGGCAAGAACACTGGAGTGGGTTGCCATTTCCTTCTCCAATGCATGAAACTGAAAAGTGAAAGTGAAGTCACTCAGTCGTGTCCGACTCTTAGTGACCCCATGGACTGCAGCCCACCAGGCTCCTCTATCCATGGGATTTTCCAGGCAAGAGTACTGGAGTGGGGTGCCATTGCCTTTTCCACTTCTAGGAGTCCCTAAATATAAATTTCTAGTCTCTGTTATTCCTGCTTAAAACTGGAACAGTTTTTGTTTTTTTTTTTTTAATTCCTGAGTCTACTTTTTTCTTTTAGTACTTTGCAAAGTACAACAAACAGCAACTGGGACACATTGCTAACCTCCCAGGAGAAATGCAAGGTCGTTAGATGTGGAGTCTGTCTTATAAATTATAGCATTTGGTTTCGTGGTGGTAAATGTTTAATAGCTGGCTCTTCATAAAAAAAAGCCTTGATTTGTAGTGCTTCCCAATTTTAGTGGTATAAATTCTCACACTATGGCAGATTTAAGTTAGCAACATGCATTACAAAACCTGAAGTTTGGAAGAGATACTTACAATTATCTCTTGGATGCAGATCTGGACACAGCCAGCTCTAGCACACTACTGATTGCAAGTGAGTGTGTTACCAAATATTTCATAATTGCTTCACATAGAGTGTCATCCTTCCAGTGTCTCTCAACATGCTGCTTGGCCCAAATCTAATGCCATAAACTTTAGATTATTTTTAATGACAACTCTCATATTCTAGGTACCAACTTCTCTACTCATTAGAATAGGTTGCAGTAGCAGATAAAGGCAAAATCTCTGTGGCTTAAAAAAAAAAAAAAAAGGTTTATTTCTCACAAATACTGCCATGCCCATTCAAATATTCCTGGGACCAAAACCCAGGTACTACCACATGAACTTCCAGATGTTCAAGCTGGTTTTAGAAAAGGCAGAGGAACCAGAGATCAAATTGCCAACATCTGCTGCATCACCAAAAAAGCAAGAGTTACAGAAAAACATCTATTTCTGCTTTATTGACTGTGCCAAAGCCTTTGACTGTGTGGATCACAATCAATTTTGGAAAATCCTGAAAGACATGGGAATACCAGACCACCTGACCTGCCTCTTGAGAAACCTGTATGCAGGTCAGGAAGCAACAGTTAGAACTGGACATGGAACAACAGACTGGTTCCAAATAGGAAAAGGAGTACGTCAAGGCTGTATATTGTCACCCTGTTTATTTAACTTCTATGCAGAGTACATCATGAGAAATGCTGGGTTGGAGGAAGCACAAGCTGGAATCAAGACTGCTGGGAGAAATATCAATAACCTCAGATATGCAGATGACACCACCCTTATGGCAGAAAGTGAAGAAGAACTAAAAAGCCTCTTGATGAAAGTGAAAGTGGAGAGTGAAAAAGTTGGCTTAAAGCTCAACATTCATAAAACTGAGATCATGGCATCTGGTCCCATCACTTCATGTTCAATAGATGGGGAAACAATGGAAATAGTGGCTGACTTTATTTTGGGGGGCTCCAAAATCACTGCAGATGGTGGCTGCAGCCATGAAATTAAAAGACGCTTACTCCTTGGAAGGAAAGTTATGATCAACCTAGACAGCATATTAAAAAGCAGAGACATTACTTGGTCAGCAAAGGTCCATCTAGTCAAGGCTATGGTTTTCCATACAAGTGGTCATGTATGGATGTGAGATTTGGACTATAAAGAAAACTGAGCACTGAAGAATTGACGCTTTTGAACTGTGGTGTTGCAGAAGACTCTTGAGAGTCCCTTGGACTGCAAGGAGATCCAACCAGTCCATCCTAAAGGAGATCAGTCCTGAGTGTTCATTGGAAGGACTGATGTTGAAGCTGAAAGTCCAGTACTTTGGCCACGTGATGCGAAGAGCTGACTCATTTGAAAAGACCCTGATGCTGGGAAAGATTGAAGGCAGGAGGAGAAGGGGATGACAGAGAATGAGATCACTGGATGGCATCACCAACTCAATGGAATGGGTTTGGGTGAACTCTGGGAGTTGATGATGGACAGGGAGGCCTAGCGTGCTGTGGTTCATGGGGTCACAAAGAGTTCGACACGAGTGAGCAACTGAACTGACTGAACTGGACCACCTGAAACACTTCAAATCAACCTGATTGGGGTGGGGGGTGGGTGGTGAGAATTGTGGAGGGTGTAAACTGTCAACTAAGTGGGTTGTCTTCAGATGTACTGGGTACACTTTTGTTCACAACTCGTTGACCAGGATAAGTGACAAAACCAAAAGAGGAAAGGAAGGAGAAATCAAGTGTGAACCTACAAAGTACCAGAACAGAAAATAATTTGTGGTCAATGCTAGTGGCTATCACAACTCTATAACAGTAAAAGTGCCTCCATCCACAGAGCTTACACAATTTTGAAGCAGCTTGAACAGTGTTTTCTTATTTTTGTTTATTTTATATAGATTTTAAGACTAAGAAAATACAAGATGGCACTAATTATATTTTACCGAATTCTTCATGTAATGATTCAACAAAGATTTTTGATTACTCCTCTGGTAACTTTGCCAGAAATCTGTGCATACAGTATGATATCTAAAAGATTAACACACACATCAAATATCATAAGGAAATAATAGGAAAATTGCTGTCATTGAAATTTCTGAATGATTGATTTCTAAATTTTTAAATTTTTTCAAGTTTCATATTCTGTAGCTATAGACATGTACCTCCTTTATCATGAGAAAAATTCAGGTATTAAAAACAGTAATTTTTCATAATATATTTTCATACAGCTATGTAAAAATATAATTACAGAGATGAGGGATCTAGAAAGAAGTGTACTAAAATATTCTGCATTTGTTCTGAGTGATAGAATTAGGTTTGTTTTTTAAAAACATATTTTTTATTTTTTTCAGATTTCTTCTAATGATTGTCATTATAATTTAAAAAATGTTATTATATTGTTATTATTATTACATTCTCTCTATACTCACAGCTCATTCTCAAAAAGTTGAGTTTTTACCATAAATGGATGCTGAATTTTGTCACGTGCTTTTCTTGCATCTATTGAGATGATTGTATAATTTTCATTCCTTTGTCTTGTTAATGTAGTGTATCATAATGATTGATTTGTGGATGTTGAACCATCTTTGCATTCCTGGAATAAATCCCACTTAATCATGTTATATGATCCTTTTAATGTATTGTTAAATTTTGTTTGTTAATATTTTGTTGAGGATTTTTGAATCATTTTAATCATGGATATTGACCTTTTATTGTCTTTTTTTGGGTTATCCATGTCTGGTTTTGCTATCAGGGTAATGCCAATCTTGTAAAATGAGTTTGGGAGAGTTTGAAAAGAACTGATATTAATTCTTCTTTGAATGTTTGATAGAATTCACCAAAATATCTGGCCCTGAACTGTGGTTTATTGGGAGGTTTTTGATTACAAATTCAATCTTCTTACTAGTAATTGGTTGCTCAGATCTTCTTTTTCTTCCTTATACAGTCTTGATAGGTTTTATATTTCTAGGAGTTTATCCATTTCTTCTAAGTTGTCCAACTCTGAATATAAAACTGAACATAGTTAGTTTCTTAGAAACCTCTTTATTTCTGTGGTATCCATTGTAACATCTCAACTGTTTTCCTGGTTGGTTTATTTGAGTCCTCTTTCTTTTTGTGTGTGTTTAAGTCTAGGATTCCTTGGTGGCTCAGCTGGTAAAGAACCCACCTGCAGTGCAGGAGACCCTGGTTTGATTCTTGAGTTGGGGAGATCCACTGCAGAAGGATAGGCTACCCACTCCAGTATTCCTGGGCTTCCCTAGTAGCTCAACTGGTAAAGAATCTGCCTGCAATGTGGGAGACCTGGGTTTGATCCCTGGGTTGGGAAGATCCCCTGGAAAAGGGAACGGCTACCCACTCTAGTATTCTGGTATTCTGGCCTGGAGAGTTCCATGGCCCAGAGTTCATGGGGTCACAAAGAGTCAGACATGACTGCGTGACTTTCACTAGCTTCCCCGGTGGTACAGTGGTAAAGAAGCTGCTTGCTAATGCAGGAGACACAAGAGACGCCAGTTTGGTTCCAGGTCAAGAAAATCCCCTGGAATAGGAAATGGCAACTCTCTCCAGTATTCTTGCCTGGAAAATTCCGTGGACAGAGGAGCCAGGCGGCTACACAGCTCGTGGGGTCGCAAAGAGTTGCACACCACTGAGCATGCACATTAGCTCAAAATTTGTCAATTTTATCTTTTCAAAGAATCATCTCTTAGTTTTATCAGTCTTCTCAACTCTTTTTTTGGTCTCTATTTTATTTATTTTGGCATTGATATTTATTATTTCCTTGGCTGAATTCCACTGACTTGTCTTTGAATTCACTGATCGTTTCCTCTACTTCATCTATTCTGCTTTTGAACAACTCTAGTATATCATTCAGTTCAGTTATTGTATTCTTCAACTCTGTGACTACTATTTGGTACTTTCTTATATTTCCTATCTCTTTGTTGAAATTCTCACTAAGTTCATTTATTCTTTTCCCAAGGTTGGCTAGCATGTTTGTTACCCTTACTTTCAACTCTTCATCTGGTAAACTACTTATCTCCATTTTGTTAGAGTTGTTATTATTATTCTTTTTTTAGGTTTCATCGTATTCTTTCATTTGGAACACACTCCTGTTCATTTTGCTTGATTCTCAGTATCGGTTTATATACAGCAGATGGAACAACCATGTCTCTCAGTGTTGAAGACTGGCTTTGAGTAGATGAAACTTGTTATTGAATTCTGCCCCAGGTCTTAGTCTCTCAATTCCTCATGATTCCCCAAGTAGTTTATTATAGGCTTAATATCTCCTAGTAGTTAAGAGTTCTCCCAGAACTGTCAATGTCCCAAAAGGGAGGATCTCAACACCTATATTCAGGCTGATTGGAAGCCAGACCCTTTGACTAAGGCTATTTTTTCCTTTAGATTTTTTTGATGTGGACCATTTAAAAAGTCTTTATTGAATTGTTACAATATTGATTCTGTTTCATGCTTTGGCTTTTTGGCCATAAGGCACTTGGTATCTTAGCTCCCTGACCAGGGATCAAACCCACCCCGTACACTGAAAGCCCTAACCACTGGACTGCCAGAGAAGTCCCCAAGTATGAAAATATATGCAGTCTCTGGGACTTCAAGAGTAATCCCTGCTGGTCACTCGAGCAAGGCTAATAGAGATGTCCCTTGGATGGTAGTCCCAAAAATGGGGCTCCAGATGAGTGTCTAAGTTCTTTTCTGGGAGATTCTGGTGAGTTGGGGTGAGAGAAGGATGGCATCCACCATCTTATGTTCCCTGAGAGCAGCTCTGTAGGTCCTTAGTTATGAGTCAAACCTGAAGCATGACCCTCAAGCTAAAGCTCCAGGACAAGGAGCTAGGCCTCTTTCACAGAAAAAGTAGATATGTATTTCAGTCACTGTGCAGTGTACTGGGGGTGGTAACCTACCAAGAATGGTCTCTCTGATTGTTAGTGTCCTGTGGGATCCAGAAATGCAAGCCCCCACAGCCACCAGAGCCAGGGGTTGAGGCATGTCCCCTCAGCAGCAGTCACAAAAATCAGAGCACCAGGCATTAAGAGTCAGGGCAACAGAAATGTATAAAAGCTCCCCTCTGGGAGATTTTGGCTTTCTTTTGTGCAGCAGCAGGAGAGATTGCATGTAGCTCCTGCCTTCAGAGGTCTCTAGAAGGGATTACAGCCAGTCCTTAGATGTGAGTTTGATTGGAAGCCTGCCCCTCAGGCTGCAGCTAGGATGATTAGCTAGCAGCCTTCTTTCACAGAAAGACAGCTCTTGTATTTGTTGCTTCTTGCTGTGCCCTGGGTGTGTGCATGTGTGTATGTTAAGTTGCTTCAGTTGTTCCCAACTCTTTACAACCCTATGGACTGTAGCCCGCCAGGCTTCTCTGTCCTTGGGATTCTCCACTCAACTGGAGTGGGTTGCCTTTTCCTTCCCAGGGGATCTTCCCAACCCAGGGATCAAACCCAAGTCTCTGATGTTTCCTGCCTTGGCAGCTGGCTTCTTTACCACTAGCACTACCTGGGAAGGCTGTGCCCTTGGGTTGGTAGATATTTAAGAGCTCTTTTTCTGTTGGTTACAGTCCCGGGGAATGGTGAGCATAAGCCCCACTGGCCACCAGAGCCAGACCATGTACCCTGATGGCAACTGCAAAAATGGGGGTGCCAGACAAGCTCCTTTTTGTGGACACACCAGTGAGGCAGAGGGAGTGCACAAAGGATGTGTTCTCTGGCCTCTGTTCCCTGAGAGCAAGTCCATTAGCCACTAGAAGCATGCCAGACAGAGCCTGCCCTTCAGGGCAGAGGTCCTGCACGAGCAAATAGGCCTCTTTCATGGAAAACCTGAGTGTATGTTTCAGTCTATTGTCTGCAGTGCCTTGGTGGTGAGAGTCTGCAAAAACTCTCTACAATTGCTACAGTCCCATGAGACCCAGCAATGCAGTCTCCCCTGGTCTCCAGAGCCAGCAATCAAAGGGCATCCCTTGGGCGGCAGTCACAAAATTCAGGCACCAAATGTGTGTAAATCCTGCCTTTTAGAAGATAGTGTTTTGGAGTGTGGAAGAAGGGGAGCACAACGTGGCCTACTGGCTGTAGAAAGGCAGAGGCAAAGTGTAGAGATCATATCCACAGGAAAAAGAAAAAATAAGAGAAAAATAAAAGCCCTAGAATTAAAAAAATATATATATAGATGATACCAGCTGGCTGGAGCCAGGCAGAGGGAGATTGTGAAAGTGGCACCTGCCGTCTTAATCCCCAGAGAGGGTTCCGGCAAACTCCTAGATGTGCACACTAAATTAGATGCCTGCCCCTCAGGGGAGCTTTCCTTGAAGCTCAGTTGGTAAACAGCCTGCAATGCAGAAGACTGGGGTTCTATTCCTGGGTTGGGAAGATCCCCTGGAGAAGGAAATGGCAACTCACTCCAGTATTCTTGTCTGGAGAATCCCATGGACGGAGGAGTCTGGCGGGCTACAGTCCATGGGGTCACAAGGGTCAGACATGATTTAGGATTAAACCACCGCTCCACTGCCCCTCAGAATCAGCACTTTGGTATTAGCAAATGAGCTTCTTTCACTTTATTTCTGGGTGTGATCTGTCACCTCTGACCTGAGACCTTGGCTGAGGCCTTTAAGAGTTGTTTCTTAGATCAAACAGTCCTGTGGATCTTGTGTTTGAGAGCCCTGTTGGCTTTCAAAGCTAGATGTTTTGGAAGCTTGTCTTTCAAGAGCAGATCTTATAAGTTGGGGTGTCTGATGTGAGGTTCAAATGTTTTGCTTCTCAGGATGAACTTCCAGGTTTTGAGTTCTCTCCAACTGTGGGTCACTGTGATGGGGGTGAAAAGTGAAAGTGTTAGTCACTCAGTCGTGTCCGACTCTTTGCAACCCTGTGGACTGTAGCCCACCAGGCCCCTTCATCCATGGAATTCTCCAGGCAAGAATACCGGAGGGGGTAGCCATTCCCCTCCTTAGGGGATCTTCCCAACCCAGGGATTGAACCCAGGTCTGCTGCATTGCAGGCAGATTCTTTGCCATCTGAGCTACCAGGGAAGCCCTGGTGGGGGCGGGATGGGGTTCATGATGCGATTGCATCCTGGTATCTTCTACCTATTTTGATGTTTTTTTTTTTTTTTTTTCTTGTTTGCATTGTTCAGCCACACTTTCAGTTTTTCCAGAAAAAATTGCTTCATAAATAGTTTTAGACTCAAGTGTCTGTGGAGGGAGCTGAATTCAGGATCTCCCTATGCCATCATCTCGAACCAGAACTTTAAAATTCAGGTCTTGATTCCAATATATAAAGAACTCTTGAGCCTAACAGTAAGGAAATTTAAAAATGATGAAAGACTTGGACCTTTATCAAAGAGGATATATTGATAGCAAACAAGTACAGATGATCAGCATCAGCCAATAGGAAAATGCAAATTCAAACCAGGATGAGATACCACTATGCTCCTCTTAAAATGGATAAAATTAAATATACTGGTGGTACCAAGTTCTGACAAAGATGTAGAGCTTCTGGAACTCTCATATATTGCTTCTGGGAGTGTAAAATAGTAGAGGTACTCTGTAAAATAGTTTAACAGCTTCTTACCAAGTAAATATGTATTTACCATATGCTCCAGTAGTCTTAGAAAGTGAAAGTTGCTCAGTCGTGTCTGACTCTTTGGGACCCAGTGGACTATACAGCCTGTGGAATTCTCCAGGCCAGAATACTGCGAGTGTGTAGTTGTTCCCTTCTCCAGGGGATCTTCCCAACCCAGGTATTGAACTCTGGTCTCCCAAGTTGCAGGCAGATTCTTTACCAGCTGAGCTACCAGGGAAGCCCAGTAGTCTTAAGTCCTAGGTATTTAAACTCTAGAAAATAAAAACTTATTTTCACACAAAAATTGTGCACAAACATTTATAGTAGCTTTCTTCATAATCACCAGAATTGGAAATAATCCCAATGTCTTTCAACCTGTAATTGCATAAATGGACTATGCTACATTCATACAATGGAATATTGCTCAGCAATAAGAAGAACTGAATTAGTGGTACACACTACCTTTGGTTATACTGTATGATTCATTTATACGAAGATTTAAAAAATCCAAAGCTACGCGTGCTACTGCCAGGGACTAAGGGTGAGGGAAGGTATTACTATAAAAGGATAACAAGAGGGAATCTGGCAGGATAATAGACAAAATAAAAAACTCAGTTCAAGTTGAGAGGATTTCCATAGAAACATCTATCATTCATTTCTTTCCACATTTACTTGATTTTCATTATGAAACTTACTACCTAAATTATTTGTCCAGTTACGTTCCTTTGCTTACTGAATTTCCTCAGAATGTCAGCTCCATGAGAGCAGGCTCCTAATTTATCTTTTGCCCCATTTTCTTCCCAGCACTCAGATCAGTGCCTGGCCCATAGTAGGTACTCAGACATTACTTGTTGAGTGAATAAATGGTGAGCCATGGACTGTGGTCTATTTTAACCAGGAAAAATGGTCGCGCAAAGTAGTAAAAAGAGCAACTGCCCATGTAGGCAAGACTTGGTTCTTGCCAGAAACTTAATGGTCAAAGAAGTTGCATCATACATGAAAACTGAAATATTATCAAAGATCAGAAAGAATAAGATAGAGCAATAAGTCAGGAGTTTCCCAAGTGTAAGAGGAAATGATTTGTAAAATCAAACAATGACATAACAAAATGTACTCTTACTGACTTTAAGAGGTCATTTAATTAGCCCTGGTGGCTCAGACAATAAAGAATATGCCTATAATGGAGGAGACCCGGGTTGGATCCCTGGGTCAGAAGATCCCCTGGAGAAGGGAATGGCTACCCACTCCAGTTTTCTTGCCTAGAGAATTCCATAGACAGAGGAGTCTGGCAGGCTACAGGCCATGGGGTCGCAAAGAGTCAGACACGACTGAACAACTAACACTTGATTAGGCTACAGTTCAACGTGCAGAACAAACAATCCCAATGTCACCACCATCTCTGCTGTTGTAATGTCTAGGATAGGGTTGCATCTCTGGATATAATGTAGATTCTCTAATATCTATTTTTGCTATTCTACAGAATCCCAGTAGGATAGTGTATATGTGTGGGGACTTTCTGAAGGTCTCAGAGGGCGCTACTCTTCTATGTAAGTATTTACAATATAATTCAGGACAACCTTCACTCCCTGCTTCAGAAATTAAAATGCCCAAGGGCTTCAGTGAACCACATAGCATTGAAGATAATGAATGAATTTTGTGCGAAAAGCAGCTTAAGAGTAACGAGAAGGTGGCTTAAAAGAGAACACTTCAAACATGTCAGAGTTAGAAGTTATGAGATCAAAACTGTGTACAGACTATCACTACAGGATCACTTTGCACAACATAACCCTAAAACTTTTCTAAAGTTTCCAGTTAGTGAGTTTTTAGAATATTTTAATCCTAAGGTACAATCTATTCCATAAGATGTAGATTTTTCATCTCACTATGGTTATTTGGAAATAGCTTGCTTTGGGCATCCTTCTCCTGAGATGGGACATAGACCATGCTTGCCTCTGGGAACTTCATGTTTTTTCCTGTGAGAAACCCATTCACTTTGACGAGTGAATGTTTACCCTAAAATATAGTTACATGTGTTCCCACGTCATGTTTCCAGAGATGCCTCTTATCTACTCCATCTAAAATTGCTCTCTACTGACAAGCCATATTTATTTTCTTCCTTTTTCTCCTTTGCACTTACCAATATCTAAAAAAGTACGTATTTATTGTATGTCTACATCCCCTTGAGTGTAAATTCCATAGGCATAGATATTCATGTCTGTTTAATGCAGAGATTTGTTCCCCAGTGTCTGAATAGCATTTTGTCCATGATAGACACTCATTGAGTGTTTTTTGAATGAGTAAATTAATTTGTGCATTGAATTGGCATAGTACTGCAGAGCAGCTTTGTTAGCTTCCATAAACTTGCTAAAATGATGCTGCTATTATTGAAAATTTGTCAGTAATGATTGTCTGCCTCACTTACATTTCATAGTGTAAGGTCTATGATGGCAAGCGTTTTGAAACTTTCTACAACATAAGATAGTAAAAGGTACCTTTTTAAATGAATGAAAGTATAAATATATGAAATTATTTATATAATTCTTCTTTTAGAACTGCATTCAAAACCAGTCTATGGTGCAGATAAGCAAATCAACCTAATTTCACATCCACATATTGCTTTTAACCAAAAGTTGCCAAGCTTAGTGAGTTGTTTACTAGAGAAAATAATGCCCATGTCATAACTTTGCTTATGGACAATATCCTATATGCTGAATTATGGACAATAAAAGATAAGAAAGGTAAACTAACACAGCTAAATCCTGTCAGGTGACAGTCTCATAAAACAGTTCAATTTAATACCTAGGGACATATTTGGTGATAAGCATTTGGCAAGCCCGTCTTACATTTTGCTATGGTG
Organism: Bos indicus x Bos taurus; assembly: GCF_003369695.1. NCBI lineage: Eukaryota > Metazoa > Chordata > Mammalia > Artiodactyla > Bovidae > Bos > Bos indicus x Bos taurus. The sequence goes on from NC_040090.1 coordinate 70,615,808, forward strand.
TGTAGCACAGCTTAGCTGAGATTCTTTAAAAACACTGGGAGAAGAGTACAAACATGAAATATTAGAAATTTTTAATGACATCTCCTGAGTTTATTCTGTTTGAAGTCTGGCTGCCAAAAATATCTGTACCTCCTACATTAACGGTCTTTTATTTTTAACTAACATATCAGGAATGTAAAGGAGGTATAAACCACTTTGGATGTCTAACCAGCATGATTCATTTGATTTCTGCTCACTGCTGATAGCAGCACATTTATATTTCATGGATTCCCAATTCAAAGTACTATAATATCCAGATGTGGTCGACTGCCTTCAAGACCAAATGATAAACAGCATTGTCCCTTGAAGTTAGATAGCTGTGCCGAAGAACAGTCCATTCAGCAACAAATCAAAAGATTTATATGAGTGGGGAAGTCATATTAATCTTGTCTAGGTATCCCTGGTGTCGGAAACTTATTTGTAGGAAAAGTGAAAAGTGTTATTGAAAGAAGTGGTTTACACACAGCCTAGAAGGAACTCAAACTGGGGCTCTGTAACAACCTTGATGGGTGGAAGGTAAGAGGGAGGTTCAACAGGGAGTGGACATATGTATACCTGTGGCTGATGCATGTTGACGTATGGCAGAAACCAACACAATATTATAAAGCAATAATCTTTTAATTAAAAATAAATAAATTTCAAAAAATTAAAAAAAATTAGCAGAGATAGTGAAGTTGCTCAGTCGTGTCCGACTCTTTGTGACCCCATGGACTGTAGCCCACCAGGCTCCTCCATCCATGGAATTTTCCAGGCAAGAGTACTGGAGTGGGTTGCCATTTCCGTCTTCAGATTGAACCCGGGTCTCCTGCATTGCAAGCAGATGCTTTTACCATCTGAGCCATGAGGGAAGCTCCAGCAGAGAAAGATGATCTATAATTTAGAACTAATTCCTGAAAACAATTTCTAATGGATAGCACAGCATCACAGTCCACAACTTTACTATATTTTTGCCAATCAAAAGTAAATATGTAATTCTGGAATGTTTCATGATCTTAGAAAGAAGTCTATGTTAAAGACACAATCGTGTTAAGTTATAGGTGGGATCCTTCTATGAGTTTTCAAGAGTATGATGCTTTCAAAATGCCATGGTGATGCCGGTTTTCTATTGCCACCAGGTTTTCTGCTGCTGAAGATGATTTTTTAATATTGCTGCTCATGGTTGTTGTAGGATAGAGCATAATGATCTAATACTTGTGTGAGTGTTTTGAACAGGCAAGGAATTCTATATAATTCTATATATACAGAATTCTATAAAATTCTATATAAATATGACATTTTCATTTCAGTGTATATTTACATATATATGAAAAAAGTGCTCTTTATCATTTCCTTCTCATGCAATTTTATCCTGAAAAGTATATCTGCTCTGTATTTTGGCAAGCTGGCCTATAGAGTAGATGATAGGGTTAATGAGACAAGAAGCTTTCTGATGGGACAAGAAACTTTCTGCTTGGTTAATGAAGGATATCATTATTATAATCTCTAGGTATTTCCTCTTTTCTAAAAATAGTCCTTAAACTATACTTGGTTTAGCTGAAATTCAAGCAGCAATCAATAGCAGCATAGACTTAAATTCAGAGGCATCTTAACTCAAAAGTCAATTTTTAGATCATGTTCCTTGGATCATTTCTTCTTTTTTTCTAGGTCACTATGTTCAGTTCAGATAAGTTCAGTTGCTTAGTTGTGTCCAACTCTTTGCGACCCCATGGACTGCAGCATGGCAGGCTTCCTTGTCCATCACCAACTCCTGGAGCTTACTCAAACTCATGTCCATTGAGTTGGTGATGCCATCCAACCATCTCATCCTCTGTCATCCCCTTTTTTTCCTGCCTTCAATCTTTCCCAGCATCAGGGTCTTTTCAAATGAGTCAGTCCTTCGCATCATGTGGCCAAACAAAGTACTGGAGTTTCAGCTTCAGCATCAATTCTTCCAAAAATGAACATTCAGGACTGATTTCCTTTTGAATTGACTGGTTGGATTTCCTTGCAGTCCAGGTAGGCTCAAGAGTCTTCTCCAACACCACAATTCAAAAGCATCAGTTCTTCAGCACTCAGCTTTCTTTATAGTCCAACTCTCAGATCCATACATGACTACTGGAAAAACCATATCTTTGACTAGACAGACCTTTGTTGGCAAAGTAATGTCTCTGCTTTTTAATCTCTCTGCTGTCTAGTTTGGTCATAGCTTTTCTTCCAAGGAGCAAGTGTATTTTAATTTCATGGCTGCAATCACCATCAGCAGTGATTTTGGAGCCCCCAAAATAAAGTTTCTCATTGTTTCCATTGTTTCCTCATGTATTTGCCGTGAAGTGATGGGACCAGATGCCATGATCTTAGTTTTTTGAATGTTGAGTTTTTTTTTTTCTTTTTTTTTTTTGTAAGCAGCTTTGTTTATTCGAGTAAATAGCTTGTAAATAAATCATTGGTAAACATTACAAAATTAAATACATTTTCAAAAGCTTGCCAGTGTACCTAAAATTCACAAACATAGTTCTTTTAAAAAATAAAATATGTTCAGAGCACCCTTGATATAAAATGCCTGACCCCTGTCCTCTGACAGGGCCACCTAGAGACACCTTACAGTAGGGAGGGGGGTTTCTATGGGAGGCAGTGGGGGCTTCCTGGAGGACACCAAGAGTTTCTACTCTGACCTTTGACCCCACCCACATCCAACTGCATTTTGATCCTTCTCCAAGGAGCCGGTATAGAACTGAGAGGGGCTCAGCAGATGCCCCAGGCTCAGCTCCAAGCAAAGGGATCGGATCAGGGTGCACAATTAGGGCCAGAGTCCTCACCATAAGCCACTGAGAGAAGCCAGAAAGGAAATCTCTACCACACTTCCAAACCAGCCAATGCTCCTGCATCGACTTTCTCCAGAGGAGCTGAGGTTTTCTCAGTTGTACACCCGCTCATCGCTCAGCTCACCCAATCTGGTCTGATGCCCTCCAGGCACAGAAATGCCCAGATCTATTTCTAAGGAGGAAGATATAATCTGCTCACTTCCTTATGACCTGCTTTCATGGAGAGAGAATAATATATGGTATTTGGTAGAAAGCACAGAATGAATTGCTACACAGCGCTTTCTGGTTCCACCGCCAAACACCCCTCAGACAGTATGAACATTTCTAGAGAAATTTGAATAGTCATTCAAAGAAATGGTTCAGAAAACTTTAAAATACCACAAATGAGGCAATAAGTACATGACCTGGCAAAGCATCCCAATTAACAGAATAATACAAAGTCCATAAATTAAGCCCTTGACCAACTCCACATTGTCATAGTGTAGCTCATTAAAATAACGGATACGCTGAGTTCTTTTCACTTTGGTGTAGAAAGTGAACATTGGCGGTCTCCAGCACTCACATGAAGAAGACCTAGTGGCCTCTTGAAAACACACATGCCATGACCTCCAATTAAAGGATGACCACAAGTTTATTCCATCCGTGTGAAATAAAACTCACATCCACATTTTAACTTAGTTGCCTGTAGATATATACAAGTACAAGAAATTCGACCTTTGTGTCAAATGTACAACTCAAGAAAAAAGTATTACCAAACTAGCTGTAAGAAAACCATCATCCCTGTATCATTAGGTCCTTAACATCTGGTTTCTCCAAGAAGATGCTGCCTGGTCCAGCCCCTCCTTGCATGTCTGCCTGATTTGATGCTCTCTGGTTGGGCTGAAGCCAGAGTCTGTGATATCTTTGCTATTAAAATATTACACCAACCAAACCTTTAAAAACCAAAAAAGGAACACTCTTGAATAAATGTCTAATAGATACCACCCCTCCCCACCCCCAAAAAAGTTGCTCATAAGGACAACAGTTATTTATGAAAAGTCTTCGTGAAGTCCAAATTCCTTCCTGGGTCTCCAGCAGAGTTCCACCTGGGCTGGAATTATACAGCCTTCTTCTGTGGGGGGCTCAACTTTCGCATGCCTCTTATCCGAGAGAGCAGCTCCTTAATGAACTCCTCTGTTGGTTTGTAGCAGTCTACAAGAGCTTCTCGTAATTTTAAAGCCCTCTCTTCTTCACTGTCTGCATCAAGAAGATCATCAATGTCAATTTCCACATCTGGCATTTCTTCTTCCTCGCAGCCATACAGCTGTCCCAGCTGCTCCACGATCCACTCCTCCAGCACGAGCCGTTTCCGAAGCTCCTTGCGATCGTATTTTACCGTCACTTTTCCCTGCTGGTGGCGCCGCTGTTGCTGCTGCTGCTGCTGCTGCTGAACGTGCCCGGCGGGAGCCGCGGTGGCCACGGGCGCCGAGTCCTCCCGGGAGGAGCCCGAGCCGCTGCTCGAGCCCGGGCTGCCGCTGGCACCGCCCCGGGGACTCTGGAAGAAAACCCGCGCACCGCTGCCCGCGGCCCCGCCGGCCGCCTCGCTGCTGCCCGTCGCCACCGACATGTCCCCGCGCGCGTGGGAGCCGAAGTGCGGCCCGGAGGAGGGCAGGCGGAGCGCCGGGCGCAGCTACCACCTCGGGCCGGGCAGCGGCATGCGAGGGCTTCGCCGGCACCTGCTCCTCGCAGCCGCCAGCTCCGGGGTGAATGTTGTTTTAAGCCAACTTTTTAACTCTGCTCTTTCACTTTCATCAAGAGGTTCTTTAGTTCTTCTTCACTTTTTGCCATAATGTGGTGTCATCTGCATATCTGAGATTATTATCAAGATCCTAGCAATCTTGATTCCAGCTTGTGCTTCATCCAGCCTGGCATTTCACATGATATACTCTGCATGTAAGTTTAATAAGCAGGGTGACAATATACAGCTTTGACATACTTCTTTCTCAATTTTGAACCAGACTGTTGTTCCATGTGCAGTTCTAACTGTTCCTGAAGGCAAGTCAGGTGGTCTGGTATTCCCATCTCTTGAAGAATTTTCCACAGTTTGTTGTGATCCACACAGTCAAACATTTTGGCATAGTCAATAAAGCAGAAGTAGATGTTTTTCTGGAACTCTCTTGCTTTCTCTATGATCCAACAGATGTTGACAATTTAATCTCTGGGTCCTCTGCCTTTTCTAAATCCAGGTTGAACATCTGCAACTTCACAGTTCGCATACTGTTGAAGCCTGGCTTGGAGAATTTTGAGCATTACTTTGCTAGTGTGTGAGATGAGTGCAATTGTGTGGTAGTTTGAGCATTCTTTGGCATTACCTTTCTTTGGGATTGGAATGAAAAACTGACCTTTTCCAGTCCTGTAGCCACTGTTGAGTTTTCCAAATTTGCTCCAAGATAGTAAGAAATATATGACATAACCAAACAGCGTCATGATAGGAGTTTAATGAAGGTGTGGGCAGGGTTAAAATAACCCAAAAAGTATACTGGACAAGTTACTCTCAAACTGAGTATCAGGATAGATTAGTTGTGTAGAGAGGGTCACCTGAAGAAGGAATAGACTTAAACGGAGGGACATAGCCAACAAACTTACCTTATTGGAAGGGAGTTGGTGAATAAATATTTGAAATTTTATTCTTCTCCACCCTATGATCTTCTAAAATATAAGTTCTATGAGGAGAGAAACTTTGTCTCATTTACTTATTTATATACATAGCAAAAATAATATAAGGCATGTGATGCATTCTGTTTAATGAATGAACGAATGAATGGAAAAATGAGTAAATGAGTGAAATAGAAGGCTCATACTGAGTTCTTTAGTCTCTTGAAAATCAAAAAGCAAATTCTACTTCCTTTGCCTTACTAATGCATATCAATGCCATGAGATCTCATTATTTTATTTTTAGAGAAAATGATCAATGAGAACGTTGTAGTAGAGGATCCTCATTGGGACTTTTGAATTGAACACATTACTTAGCAAATGCTAACATGGGAACTTGAAGATTTTTAAGTCAACACATGAATGCAACTGAAACCAGTAGAGAAGCAGCTATCTGTTAACCTTGGCATTGGCAGGTCTAAAAAGTCTTTTACTCATTATTTGGGTTTGTAACCTGTAAAATAAATCAGAACATAAACAGGTAACCATGAAAATTTTTGACTGCCTCCCAGGAGTTAATTTTCTTGAAGGCAGCATAGTGTATGTGGGAGAAAAATCCTGTACTTTGAGTTAAGAAAAACTCTTATCAAACTCTTGCTCTGCTATTTACTAATCATATAACATGAGAAGTTTACTTAAATTAAAAAATCTTAATTATATAATTTATTAATCAGAATAATGTCATTTAAAAAATATTGTGTCAAAAATTTAATAAGGTGTATTTGTAGTGTCTTACACATGGTATGTGTTCTATACATGTAAGTTTACTGCTCCCCTTGGGGTTCATTAATTTTCTATTTCTTTTTAGTTCTCTTTGATTTTATAAAATTTTGGAAAATTTTTGATATTATTGTATTTTATGTATAGTTGATTGCATCAACTTCATAACCTCTATAAAAAAAGGAAGAAGAAGAAAAATGGCATTTTTAATATTTGGAAGATTTATTTTTCTGTTAGATATAGCTGGCCCCCAGTGATATTTGTTTTGGCTTTAAAATAGTTTTTAATTTATTTCTATTTGGATGATAATTGCTTTACAATGTTGTGTTGGTTTCTGCCATAAAGCAAGGTGAATCAGTCATAGTCATACATATATTGCCTCCCTGGGGAGCCTCCCTCCCAGCCCCATTCCCATCCCTCTAGGTTGACACAGAGCACTAGATTGAGCTCCTTGTGTTATACAACAACTTCCCACTATCTATTTTACATATGGTAATGTATATGTTTCAGTGCTACTCTCTCAATGCATCCCACCCTATCTTGGAGAAGACTTCTTGGAGAAGACTCTTGAGAGTCCTTTGGACTGCAAGGAGATCAAACCAGTCCATCCTAAAGGAAATGAGTCCTGAATATTCATTGGAAGGACTGATGCTGAAGCTGAAACTCCAATACTTTGGCCACCTGATGTGAAGAGCTGGCTCATTGGAAAAGACCCTGATGCTGGGAAAGATTGAAGGCAGGAGGAGAAGGGGATGACAGAGTATGAGATGATTGGATGGCATCACCGATTCGATGGACATGAGTTTGAATAAGCTCCAGGAGTTGCTGATGGACAGGGAAGCCAGGCATGCTGCAGTCCATGGGGTCACAAAGATTTGGACATGACTGAGCCACTGAACTGAACTGAACTGAATTGAGCCCCTCCCTCTCTGTGTCCACAAGTCTGTTCTCTATGTCTGCATCTCTATTTCTGCTCTACAGATAGGCTCATCAGTACCATTTTACTAGTTTCCATATATGCATATATATATATATATATGTACATGCATTAATATATGACATTTGTTTTTCTGTTTCTGATTTATTTCACTCTGTATAATGACAGCATGCTTTTACATAGTGCTATCCCTTTTCCATTTATATTTTGAACCTGAGATCTAAAAATAGTCTTAATCCTGAGATGGTGATAACCACGAAACCTAATTTTAAAGTGGAAATAAAGATAAATTATTAGAGTTCATAGAAATCTTAATTTCTGTGTGCAAATGACAGTATTGAGCAGAAATCCTAGAATTCTCATACAGAAAACTTAAATATTGCCATATCATTATTATATGCTATTTTTCCTGTTATAAATGGAAATATAACCAATTTTTGAATTATTTTGTGCTTAATAGAATTCTATTATTCAGCAACATTGTTTTATGTCATACAACAAAACAATAGTAGCTTTCATGGATTATATTCTTTTTGTAAAGATTCAGATTCAGCATTGAGTTAAGATGAGTTAACCACTCATTGCTTCTGGGGTAACAATCAGTTTTCTAAAAGAGGCAACAGGCAAATGAGGCCCTAAAAGGACAAATGTACATAATATCAACAGGTACTTTCCAAAAAATGATTTATTTTTGCCAGTGTTTAAAAAATAAGATTTTTAAATTCTTCATACATAAACTCAGCTTATTTTAAATGCACACAATTAATCTCTTTTTCATTAACTTGTTTATATGAATTATTTGTTAGAAAGTTTTTTCTGTCTCAACTTCAAATCATAATATAGTATGATCCATCCCTTGAAGCTAAGCTATGCTCTACTCAGGATTCAGGTGTGTCTTGACATGTCTGTAAGACTAGTGAGATGTTCTCCTACCAACAGGGACTGAAAAATCCCTCTGGAAAAGAGTTAGTCTTAAGGAAAGAAAGTCCAAGTTCATGTCTTAGTCCATGGATAAAGCTAGGATCCATTTACCAGAGAGGTTAAATGCCCAAGTGTAGGGCAATGGGAGTAGAGACTGGGGATGAGGCAGACACAGAGCTGGTTTCGTGGGCTAAACGAGAGTAGAAGTCCATCTGTCTCAAGAGCAAGCATTACCTCCCTCTAGGAGGGTGAGCTGTAGACCAGGGTTATTAAAGGCTTCTGTGATGTTATTCTAGGTGGTCTACTGATCTAACATAGGACTGTGAATTATTTGCATGCCCCTTTACTTGACCACTTGGGTAGATGGAGAAGGAAACTTAGAAGCAACAAAGATGGTATTTCTTTTGGAGCAGGAAATATTTGCCAATTTCCCTTTTTTATATTTGCCTAATCTTTAAAATTAATGAGATACAAACCATCTACATGTTGTAATATCATTTGATGTAAATACTTTGTATCTTTGAAGGCTAACCTACATTTTTTGAAGTAAAATATTTAATAAAATTTGCTTTCTAAAATTAAAAAAAGAATTTAAACAAAACTTGAGTTGCAATGCAATAAAGTATTTGTGAAAGTATTAAAATATATAGCAAGCAGAGTCACGTTCTCTGAGTAGTCCCAAGGTGTTGAGGAAAACACAAGATTTATTGCAAATATTGCTCCAGTTCATACATTTTAGTCTCCTCAGACTGATCAATCAGCATTTGTACTTCCTCTAGCCATTTTACAATCTCAGAGAAAGATCATTTCCCCAGAAACAATGAAAAAGAGTGTTTGTAAATGTCTATACATCTCTATATTACATATATAGATTGTCTAACCTCTTGAGAAATGCTTAGTGGAAAAATTCTTTCAGAAAGCTGGTCATTCCCTCCTTTAAGTTGTTTGAAGAACATTGACTCTAGATTTCAAATCTCAAAAAATATATTCCCCTTGCTACACAGCAAGTACTATTGTTTTTCATTGTTTCCATGAAGCTGTTATGAGTCTGATACAAGATGCATGTGAATTGTTCAGATATTTGGCAGGTATAATGTAACTATCAAAATTGAAACCAACCAAGAAACTCATTTTTCAGTCCTCTTCAGTCCCATATATGAAACATTTTGGCCTACATCATTAATATAGAATTACACAGCTTCATGCTAAATTTCACTAAGGATTACCAAGTTCATGATTATGTCCAGAAAGAATCTTTGTAATTTTTCTTTGCTAGAAAAATAAAGTATTTGTTGTATCAATGAACAAGAAATATTAAGAGTGGATTTACTGTGCAGCTAATGAATTAGATTAAGCAATGTACTCAAATGGTCATATGTTTTTGGAAAATTTGCAGAAGTTGTATTTTCTGAGAGCAATCACTTAAAATCTAATTTCCATCTCTTTTCCCTCCAATTTTTCCCTTTGTTACCCTCGTGTCCGTGACACTGATGTGGCTGTGGGAAATCTAAGATGAAGTGGAGTTTCAGATACATTTAGTTTGGGTTTGATAGTATGTTTATATGGTTTTCAGTCACTTCTTGGTGTAAATAAATTATTGCTAGATGTCATTGCAGGACATTTCAGTGTACTAGTGTCCTATCTGCCAACTTAACCATCATTAGGTCAGGAACATCTAGTGCCAGAGATCTTACGGTGATTCAAATGTCCCCTGCAGTACTTGATTCCAGGAGTGTGGGTAGGAGAGAAGACACAATATTTGAAAAGTAAAAACTAGAAGCCAAATTAGGGAGAATTTTTCCAAACACCGGAATGTGTAAAATCTTAAGTAGAGGATTTGATTTTCATTGATGCCTGATCAAAATGACTTTTTTAAGTAATATACTTGATAATGGAATACAGGTATCCCCTATTTTTTGAAAGTTTACTTTATGACCCTTTTCTTTTATGAGAGACGTGTTAATACATTAGTACATGTTTTCCCTAACTTTTTAAGGTTGAAAAAGTATTGTGTCATATATATATATATATAGATAGATAGATAGATAGATAGATAGATATATCTCACATCTTCTTCATCTGTTCATTCATTGATGGACACTTAGCTTGTTTCCATATCTTTGCTTTTGTGGATTTTTACTTTTATGAAGGCAGAGGAACCAGAGTTCAAATTGCCAACATCCGCTGGATCATGGAAAAAGCAAGAGAGTTCCAGAAAAGCATCTATTTTTGCTTTATTGACTATGCCAAAGCCTTTGACTGTGTGGATTGCAATAAACTGTGGAAAATTCTGAAAGAGATGGGAATACCAGACCACTTGATCTGCCTCTTGAGAAATTTGTATGCAGGTCAGGAAGCAACAATTAGAACTGGACATGGAACAACAGACTGGTTCCAAATAGGAAAAGGAGTTCGTCAAGGCTGTATATTGTCACCCTGTTTATTTAACTTATATGCAGAGTACATCATGAGAAACGCTGAACTGGAGGAAACACAAGCTGGAATCAAGATTGCCGGGAGAAATATCAGTAACCTCAGATATGCAGATGGCACCACCCTTACGGCAGAAAGTGAAGAGGAACTAAAAAGCCTCTTGATGAAAGTGAAAGTGGAGAGTGAAAAAGTAGGCTTAAAGCTCAACATTCAGAAAATGAAGATCATGGCATCTGGTCCCATCACTTCATGGGAAATAGATGGGGAAACAGTGGAAACAGTGTCAGATTTTATTTTTCTGGGCTCCAAAATCACTACAGATGGTGACTGCAGCCATGAAATTAAAAGACGCTTACTCCTTGGAAGGAAAGTTATGACCAACCTAGATAGCATATTCAAAAGCAGAGACATTACTTTGCCAACAAAGGTTCGTCTAGTCAAGGCTATGGTTTTTCCTATGGGCATGTATGGATGTGAGAGTTGGACCGTGAAGAAGGCTGAGCCCCGAAGAATTGATGCTTTTGAACTGTGGTGTTGGAAAAGACTCTTGAGAGTCCCTTGGACTGCAAGGAGATCCAACCAGTCCATTCTGAAGGAGATCAACCTGGGATTTCTTTGGAAGGAATGATGCTAAAGCTGAAACATCCATACATGACCACTGGAAAAACCATAGGCTTGACTAGACGGACCTTTGTTGGCAAAGTAATGTCTCTGCTTTTGAATATGCTATCTAGGTTGGTCATAACTTTCCTTCCAAGGAGTAATTTCATGGCTGCAGTCACCATCTGCAGTGATTTTGGAGCCCCCAAAAATAAAGTCTGACACTGTTTCCACTGTTTCCCCATCTATTTCCCATGAAGTGATGGGACCGGATGCCATGATCTTCGTTTTAGGAGCTGTTAATGTATTTTTGTATTTTTTATTAAGGAGGATACTCAAAATCTCTGAGTTTCTGGTTCACCAGATCTGATATGCCCCTGTAGATGCAAATTATCTTAAAGTTTAACAGATGAACTTTATGGAGGTATAATTTATATGTAACAAAATGGTTACATTTTTATGTGTAGAGTTTGACACTCTTTGACAAATGTAAATAGCCATCTGGCCACCACCACAATCAAGATATAGACTATTTTATTCACTTCAAAAAGTGCCCTTGTATCCCTTCTCAGTCGATACTATTCTTTGTCCCCAGGCAACCACTGATCTGATTTCTATCATCATAGATTAGACTTGTCTTTCCAAAAGTTTCATATAAATTGAACCATTCAGTATGTATTGCTTTGTGTCTGGGCTGTTTTTGCTCAGCTTAACATTTTTGATATTCATTCATGATGCTGTTGAGAATCAATAGTTAATTCCTTCTTCTTGCTGAGTAGTATTTCTTGACAGACATTTGGATTATTCCCAGTTTTTGTCTATTATGGATAAAGTATTATTCCTGTACATATGTTTATGTGGACATATGTTTTTATTTCTCTTGAGTAAATAACTAGAAGTAGAAATGCTGGGTCACACAGTCAATATTATATACATATAAAATTTTAGCTTTTAATTATTTTGTGGTGCTCATTAAGATCTAGCTAAATTTTTCATTTATTCATTCAATAAATACTTACTAAACACACTGTGCAAGATACCAGGGGATCATAGGTGAATATAGGAAAAACTCTACCTAAAGCACACTGAAAAAACATGCAAAACTTTCAAAAGAGGAATTTCTCAGGATTGGTGGTCAGGAAAGACATAAGCTGGATCTTAAAGGAGATATAGGAATCCATTAAACAGGCATTGGGTGAGAACACAGCAGTCGGAATTTCCACATTCAGAGGCACAGTGTATGGATATATCATGGGCTTCTGCTCTGGCTCAGGGGTAAAGAATCCACTTGCAATGTAGGAGATGTAGAAGACACAGGTTCCATCCCTGGGTCGGGAAGATACCCTGAGGAGAGCATGGCAACCCACTGTAGTATTCTTGCCTGGAGAATCCTCAAGGACAGAGGGGCCTGGTGGGCTCCAGTCCATGGGGTCCCAAAGAGTCGGATACAATTGAAGTGACTGAGCACACATGGAAATTACACACAGCATGGTACATCTGGGAAACTTCCAGTAGCTGGTATTATAGGTAAGAGAAAAGTTAGATGGAAATATTACATGAAGATAGAGAAGAAAGTTGGGCAGATCAAGGAAAACCATTAATGCTACGGAATTTTTTTTTTTTTTTTCCTTTGTAAGGTCTTATCTCACTCCTGATGCAGCTAATCATTTCTTTCCTGTGACTGCATCACATTTGGAGCATGGTTCTGTAACAAGGGCTTCCCGTGTATCACTAGTGGTAAAGAACCCACCTGCCAATGCAGGAGACGTAACTGAACTTGGGTTCAGTTCCTGGGTTGGGAAGATCCCCTGCCAGAGGGTATGGCAACCCACTCCTTGCCTGGAGAACCCCATGGACAGAGCAGCCTGGTAGGCTATAGTTTATGGGGTCCCAAGGAGTCAGACACAACTGAAGCAACCTAGCACAGCACGCACAGCACAGCACTCTCTTTAACATATTGTACGATCTTTAGGGATTTGTCTTCTCTACTAGGTTCTTAGACGGTGTCTTTGCTATCTTTGGTGTGTAACACAATCCTTGGCTCTTATTAGGGCCTTAGAAAATAAGTTTATGCAAGAATGAACGAGAAAATGAGAATTCATGGAATGACTTGCATTCTCCGCCATTGAATACATTCAGAAAAATTTCTTCTTTACCAGAAACCTATGAAACATCTTTTGTGAAGACACATTAGAAATACATATTTATTTCTCCACTGAAGCAAGGTCATGCATACAATCTTCTTATGAACTTGATTATTAATTTCAATTGTCTTTATGATCAATAGTGATTTCATGGCTTCAATGACTTTGGAGTGGTTTGCATGGATGGCTGAGATAGTTGAAAAAAATGAATCAACTGTGCTTCAGTTGCCTTAATTTTGTAGTAAAACTGGCCTTAAACTTGTAACACTGAAAAAAAAAAAAAAAAAAAACTTTGCTTAAAGAAACTAGAGATATTTTGGCCATAAACTGATGCTATATATTCTGAGTGTTTTCATTTGTTCCAGAACTCATAAAAATTCTATTTTCTTTATGATCTTCATTTAGGCAAGGTCCAACTATTTACCAAAAGTGTATTTTGGCAATTTGTTTTAATAATAGATAATATTTATTTCATCACTCATTCACATTGCTAATGACAAAATAAATACAGAGTGGGAGAGAAGGGCAGTCTGAAAAATGAGGAAAACAGTTTAGAAAAATAGAATAAGAGCAGAACCAATTAAGAAGGAGATTTGGGGTATCCTAACTTACATCATGAGAAACTCTGGGCTGGAAGAAGCATAAGCTGGAATCAAGATTGCCAGGAGAAATATCAATAACCTCAGATATGCAGATGACCTCACCCTTATGGCAGAAAGTGAAGAGGAACTAAAAAGCCTCTTGATGAAAGTGAAAGAGCAGAGTGAAAAAGTTGGCCTAAAGCTCAACATTCAGAAAACTAAGATCATAGCATCTGGTCCCATCACTTCATGGGAAATAGATGGGGAAACAGTGGAAACAGTGTCAGACTTTATATTTTTGTGCTCCAAAATCACTGCAGATGGTGATTGCAGCCATGAAATTAAAAGACACTTACTCCTTGGAAGGAAAGTTATGACCAACCTAGATAGCATATTGAAAAGCAGAGACATTACTTTGCCAACAAAGGTCCGTCTAGTCAAGGCTATGGTTTTTCCAGTGGTCACGTATGGATGTGAGAGTTGGCCTGTGAAGAAAGCTGAGCGCCAAAGAATTAATGCTTTTGAACTGTGGTGTTGGAGAAGACTCTTGAGAGTCCCTTGGACTACAAGGAGGTCCAACCAGTCCATCCTAAAGGAGATCAGTCCTGGGTGTTCATTGGAAGAACTGATGTTGAAGCTGAAACTCCAGTACTTTGGCCACCTCATGCGAAGAGTTGACTCATTGGAAAAGACTCTGATGCTGGGAGGGATTGGGGGCAGGAGGAGAAGGGGACAACAGAGGATAAGATGGCTGGATGGCATCACTGACTCGATGGACGTGAGTCTGAGTGAACTCCAGGAGTTGGTGATGGACAGGGACGCCTGGCATGCTGCGATTCATGGGGTCGCAAAGAGTCAGACATGACTGAGCGACTGAACTGAATTGAACTTATTAATAAATTAAAATTGGAACAACTGTATAATTAATCATCTAAATTTAGGTACTTTTGAGAGTTTTGAAAGGGGCATGGCAAATAATCTTGCCAGGGCAATAGGTGATATTTGAACTGTTTCAAAGTACTCTTCCTAAATCTTTTTGTTTCAGATTGTTATCACTTCTTATAACTGCCATCTGCTGTACTAAGTCGCTTCAGTCATGTCTGACTCTGTGCAACTCTATGGACTGTAGTCCACCAGGCTCCTCCGTCCAAGGGTTTCTCCAGGCAAGAATACTGGAGTGGATTGCCTTTTCCTTCTCCAGGGGATCTTGCCCACCCAGGGACTGAACTGGCATTTCTTACCTCTAACCTTCATTGGCAGGCAGGTTCTTTATCACTAGTGCCACCTGGAAAGCCCTATAACTGGCATATATAGTGCTAATTAGCAGATCCAAGATTATCTCTAGCTTTTCAATTTTTTAAAGCTTCCTACAAACACTTTTCTTAATGCAATGGCCATGGTAGTACAACAAGTAGAATCTTATTTTTCTAGTTGCTCTGAAAGTATTAAGAAAGACATTGACCTCAGGGGATAGTTGATATGAAAGGATAAGAGTCAGTGGATGACAGTATTTTTTCATCAATTATAGTGTCTTTTGATAATGAATGAAACAAATCTCAATCTTCTTCAGGGTAGATGCATTCATTCTTTTATTTTGCATACTATAAACATTGACAGTTACCCACACGTGCTTTGTGGGCTGCTGGGACTACAATAGTGAACCAGATAGTCGCTGGTCCTAAAGGACTAAGAGTGGTGATGGATAATGAGGTGAATATTAGTGAAAATAACTTTTGAGGAGTGTGATTCTGAAGTTACTTCTTGACAAAGTTAAAAAAATGTTTTATCAGTATTCACATAGCTGAATGTGGAGAATTACAAAGGATGAAGAGGAAAAATAATTCCTATTTTGATGCGAATGTTCTCTTATGCTTGCTGTTTGACTTAATTAAGAATGTTTATCTTTCTTATTTTCCTAATTTCCAAGCATCAGTTGGCTTGTTTTGGGAAAACCTTTTGATATTCCTTAGCGTTTTTCCATAGCTTGAACTCACTTTGTAATCTTGATCTTGCTTTTGAAGTATTTAAAATATAAGTCTTAGAATCTCTTTTTAAAAAGCAATTTGAGTTTTATTGATCTACAGAGCTTGAGTTTAGAATGCACAGATAGGCATTTAAATGCATTTTGGTAATAAACGCTTCAAAATTAGATGGCTTGAGAGTTATTGAAGACAAAATTGAGTTCTAGAATTAATTTGTTGTGAGATTAAGAAGACAGCTTGTAATGTTTTTGCTTCGTATATTTGGTGAGAATGCACTTTTTGTGTATTTCTTTTACCTTGCCCACTCTTGTATTCTATGAAAGATATAAGATATGCAAAGAAATAGCTGGTCGACAGCATTTTACCAGCCAGTATAATAGTTAAATGGAGGGGGGGGGGCATTCTAGTGTCTTTAAGTCCTAGATTAGAGTATTAGTCTGCCAAGCCATGTGACCTTGATAATTTATTTAACCTCCTCTCATTTCTTTTATCTTCAAAGTGTGTTTTGAATCACCCCACTTCATGGGGTGATTAGGAGAAATAGATGATTCATAAAAGTGTTTAGCCCAATACCTGGTACTCTAAAGAGCTCAAACAATGCTGGGGATTACAATATCATCACTGCACAGTTCTATTTCACAGGAGGACATGGTCAATTGTACCAGAAAGGTGACTTTAAGAAACAGTTCATAAAAGGGTAAGACAATATTCAGTTTCCTGAATCTATTAGACCTATGTTCCTGAAACTTTTTGGCACCAGGGACCAGTTTCATGGAGAGCAATTTTTCCACTAAAGTGGGTGGGAGTGGTTTTGGAATGATTCAATACATTGCATTTATTGTGCACTTTACTTCTCTTATTATTAAATTGTGATGTATAATGAAATAATTACACAACTCACCATAATGCAGAATCAGATCATCAGGCATTAGATTAGCAGCCTAGATCCCTCACATGCCCAGTCCGCAGTAGGGTTTGTGTTCCTCTGAGAATGTTATGCCACTGCAGATCTGACAGGAGGCAGAGCTCAGGTGGTAATGCGAATGATGGGGGTTGGCTATAAATAGCAATGAAGCTTTGCTTGCTCACCAGCTGCTCACCTCCTGCTGTGCGGCTGGGGCAAGGTGGGGAAGAAGGGGTTCCCCAACTCCTGTATTAGACAATGATCACCATTGTTTTTAGGAATGGATATTCATAAAACAGCTTGATGATGCCATTAAACATTCTTTGAGGACATTCTGAAATATGAAACTTTCCCATAAACCACCTCTGATTTGCTTTTCTGTAGGTGATTATACTGCTTTTCTTGTAGGAACCTCTGTCCAGGTACAGTGTATTCTTAAAGTACTAGCAATTTCTCACAAATGAATGACTAAGGACACAGACATTGACCTTCCTTGAAGGAAGGCATACAGACAAGGAGAAAGAGGGGCAAGGATGCTGAGACACCTTACTGATGGCAAGGGAGAACATACATAGAGTATGCAGGACGTTGGTTTGTTTGATCTCAGACTCATTCCCTGTCATTTTCTTGTTTTGATCTGACTTCTGCAAACTACATTTCTCAGACTTCCTGGTGCTGCTTTCCAGTTTTGCTTTCTGTTGGGAAGCTCTGGTGGAGATCAACATCAACATGTAAAGGTCTTGAGTCTTAATTTATCACTGTTGCAGGTGATGGAATCGTACAATTTCTTGTCAAGTATTATTTATAATATAGAGATACTTTGAAAGCAATTAGGGGAGTAAGAAGATGCTATTCATAGTATCCTAGTAGCTGGAATATTGCTAAGGCTGTCTTCACATAGATGAATGCCTTGGACAAGTTATTTCATAACACTCTTCTTTCTTTTATAAAAAGAGGGGCAAGAGAATATCTTGTTGCTTTGTATTCTTCCTTAGTGCTTGGCATAGTGCTTCAGAAAGAGTGGGGACACTTTTCTGGTCATCAGTGGTTAAGAATCTGCCTTCCAAAGCAGGGGACATGGATTTGATCTCTGGTTAAAGCAAAAATCCCACAGGCCTCAGGGTAACTAAGCCTGCATGCCACAACTACCAAGCCCATGCAACATAACTAGCGATGCCTGCATTCTTAACTAAGACCGGATGCAGCCAAATAAATAAATAAAAGAACTATTAAGAATAGGGTTTCAATATTTTTGTTAAAGTGAAGTCAAACCATTCATCTGTAAATGTGCTGGACTTTTTATTATTCTTTCTTCATAAGGCACAAGAGAAAAAGTCAGGTAGGAGTAAATATGAACTGATTGTGTAGTAGGGAAGGGAAAATCCAATGTATTTGCTTTATTTTTATTTCATTCAGATGCATGTCATTACTACTTTTCTTATAACTGCTGTAATAGCCCAGTGAATAATTCATCTTTGATGGTAACTATCTCCTCAGTTTACTCTTCCAGGGTTTAGACCCCCAAGTCCCAATTCGTAATTTTGTGTCTCCCATCCCTGTCTTATGCTGTTTGTTCAGTCACTTAGCTGTGTCTGACTCTTTGTGGGACTCCTCATGATTCCATGGACTGTAGCCCACCAGGCTGTCTGTTCATGGAATTCTCCAGGCAAGAGTGGAGCGGGTTGCCATTTCCTCCCACAGGGGATCTTCTGGACCCAGGAATGAAACCCAAGTCTTCTGTGTTTCCTGCATTGCAGGTGGAGTCTTTACCACTGAAGCCTGTCTCATGCTCTATTCACACCAGTTTCCTTTTTTCAGTCTTTAAACGCTCCATGTAATTTCATTTTTCTTTGATTTTGTCTAGGCAGGTCCCTCATCTTCCTCAAATGCCATCTCCTTTGTGATCTTTCTCAAATGCTCCATCACAAGAATTAGTTGCTTTTTAATTTGTATCTTTCAAAGAACTCTTCACAGTGACTTGCAATGTGCGACGCTCTAGATTTGTGAGCATCTTGAGAGTATGGGCCAATTTTACTAATCTTTTTATCTTCAATACCAAGCACTTTGCCTGGTAAATATTCAATAAATGAATATTGACCTACTAGTTCATTCTGTCTTGTCTTATATTTGATCATTTATATTTCTACCTCATTTACTAGATTGTGAGCTCCTTGGCTGGAGAAGGCAATGGCACCCCACTCCAGTACTCTTGCTTGGAAAATCCCATGGACGGAGGAGCCTGGTGGGCTGCAGTCCATGGGGTCACTAAGAGTCAGACACGACTGAGCGACTTCACTTTCACTTTTCACTTTCCACTTTCATGCATTGGAGAAGGAAATGGCAACCCACTCCAGTATCCTTGCCTGGAGAATCCTAGGGATGGTGGAGCCTGATGGACTGCCATCTATGGGGTCGCACAGAGTTGAAGCGACTTAGCAGCAGCAGCAGCAGAGCTCCTTGGCAGGGGGTGGAGGGGGGAGGTAACCAGGAAAAGTAACACTTCCACTTAATTCTATCCTGGATTTGGGATTTGCACTACACTCATTGGTAATATTTTACTTGGCAATACTAAGGGTTCAGTAAACTTTGATTGAATTTAGAAAACCTGGGGAGCTTAATCACAGAAGAAAAGTTAAGAAAATAGTCCAGTGAGAAATAATAGAAAACATTTATATATAGGTTTCTGCCTCCAGTTCCTGCACAGAACTCCTAAAAATCCTTGTAATTTCCTAGTTGATAAGGTTACTGCTGCTGCTAAGCCGTTTCAGTCATGTCCGACTCTGTGCGACCCCAGAGATGACAGTCCACCAGGCTCCTCCGTCTCTGGGATTCTCCAGGCAAGAACACTGGAGTGGGTTGCCATTTCCTTCTCCAATGCATGAAAATGAAAAGTGAAAGTTAAGTCGCTCAGTCGTGTCCGACTCTTAGCGACCCCATGGACTGCAGCCTACCAGGCTCCTCTATCCATGGGATTTTCCAGGCAAGAGTACTGGAGTGGGGTGCTATTGCCTTCTCCAGATAAGGTTACTAGGAGTGTATTTGATCTTTGACTCTTATTCCTGACACAGAGTTCCTTAATTCCTTGGAATATTCTAATGATAGGATCGTGTTTTGTTCTAATGAGGTGATGGTTAGCAGGCTGCTGGATAGGGGCTGGTCATCAAAAAGATCAAGCCATGATTGGAAACTTGGAGGTTTCAGCCCTTACTCAGCCCTTTTTTCAAGGAAGGGGAGAATAGCTGAAAACAGTTAATGATCAATCATGCCTACATGATGAAACCTCCATAAAATCCCCAAAGTGTGTGATTTGGGGGAGCTTACAGGTTGGTGAAGGCATTCATGTGCAGGATGTGTGTGCTGGGATTAGTGTGATGTGTCCTAATTCCATGGAGACAGACTCTCCTGTGTTCAGGACAATTCTGGACCTTGGTCTATATATTTCTTTACCTGGTTGTTCATCCATATCCTTCCAATATCCTTTATTATATAATAAACTAGTAGGTATGAATTATTTCCCCAAGTTCTCTGAGCTATTCTAGCAAATGATCAAACTTGAGGAGGGGATCATGGGAACTTGATTTAGAGCTGACCAGTCAAAAGTGCAGGTGACAACCTGGAACTTGCCCTTGGCATCTGAAATGGGAGGAGCCTGGTGTGACTGATGAGCCTTTCAGTTGTGGAATCTGATACTAAATCCAGGTAGACAGTGTCAGCACTGAATTGAGTTGTAGGACACACAACTATTGTTGGAACATTGGTTGATGTAGGGGAAAAACCCCACACATTTAGTGTCAGAAGTATTTTGAGTGTGACTATCAAGGAAAACACAATAGTGTTTCCCCAAGACACCCAAAACATTATTCAGCCCTTGGAAATATAAACTGTTTTTGAGTAGATGCTTCAGAAAGTCTGTAAGTCACAGTACTGTACTGACCAATGATAGTTTCCCCTTTATAAGCAGAATAATCTGGAGATACACAAAATGAGGGGTGATATTTCTATGAGCTTAAGACTAGATAACATTGAGACATTTACTTTTATTAATCTTTTAGCATCACTTAGTGTTTGTCTTGTCTAAAGTGTGTTAGTCACTCAGTTGTGTCCTACTCTTTGCAACTCCATGGACTGTACTCCACCAGGCTCCTCTGTCCATGGAATTCTCCAAGCAAGAATACTGGAGTGGGTAGCCATTCCCTTCTCCTGGGAATCTTCCCAACCCAGGGATCAAACCTGGGTCTCCTGCATTGCTGGCAGATTTTTTTTTTTTTACCGTCTGAGACACCAGGGAAGCCCAGCAACATTTAGACATGCATATATAACGTAATTCTCAATTATGGAGCTCAGAGAAAAGCATTCAGAAGCATCCATATTCCTTGACTGTGCATGTATACCACTTTATTCTTATGGGGTACTGTATCAGTTGAGATTCTTGAAAAAAACTGTACATTCAAACTGGGCAATATAAGCAGAGTTTAACAAGGGAAGTGCTTATAAAGTAAGTGGGGTTAAACAAATCAGCAAAGAAGAGTTCAGGGCCCTATACCTAGCAACTGAGGGAGCTGTTACCCAGGAGATGAAAAAAGTGAAAAGTGAAAGCGAAATTTGCTTAGTCATGTCTGACTGTTTGTGACCTCATGGACTATACAGTCCATGAAATTCTCAAGGCTGGAATACTGGATTGGTAACCTTTCCCTTCTCCAGGGGATCTTCCCAACCCAGGCCTCCCACATTGCAGGCGGATTCTTTACCTGCTGAGCCACAAGGGAAGCCCACTCACCAAGGAGATGAAGTGGTTACCAAACGTGGAAAGAGAGCTATGTGGGAAACACCTGCTGAAAGGAACACCGGGCTTTGGGAGAGCCTCAGCTAACTCGGTAGCAGGCAGTGAGTCAGGCAGGGGATGTCTTGACCACCTTCTCCTTTTGTCCTCTGATCTGCCGGCACCTCTCACTGGGAGCCACATGGCATGAAGTCCATTTTATGTAGATTCCCAGGTAATTCAGGAATTTTGTGACAAAGAGCAGAGGAAAATATGAGATAACTAGTGTAGGCACGCTTTTGAGGACTATAAACGAGAAGAGTGTCATTACCTATACATTTTCCCCTTGTTCCCAGAATAAGAACTGGTGTTTGAGTAGGAATATAGATAGTTTTTCCTTGGATGACTCAGGTACTAATTATCATAGGATTCTCATAAGATCCTAGTGTCCTGGTGAGTCATAACTGGATGTGAAGTTAATCCCCCAAATTTCTAAGGAGACCCTATTCATTGTAAAAACTCACTCATAATCTTCAAATTACCAAACCATCACCAGAGTTAGTTCATATAAGGCAGTTCATTTTCTGCTTCTGATTTACAATTGAAGTGAGCAATCAGCAAAGGACTAGAGTAATCAGAAGTTGGAACTAGAGAGACTTTGAAGACTTTCTCTACTCTTGTGGTTCAGAAGTATGCGTGCTGGCTTTCCACTCTAGTTTGTCTAATGCCACCAACTGATTTGTCTGAGGGTTTGGAGAACTAGACCAGTGACATTACACCTTTGCTTTCTCTTTTTAGCTCCAACTCTGTAGCTTACTCTAAGAGAATTTATTTTCCTTTCCTTTAATCATTTTCCCTGCTCTTCTTTGGACTATTTCCAGTTCCTCCACATTCTTTCAAATATAGCTTAACTATTACAAAGGGCTATTCTGGAAAATCATTACTTAAAGGAAGATTGTTAAAGCATTTAAACATTTAAAAATGGCTAAGTAAATGTTAAAAAATGAAATGTTCCTGTCTAATAATGCTGATAGGAGAATCCTAGTAAATTAAATTACATCAGGTCAAAGCAAAATCCTTGAATGAGAGTCAAGCATATCAGGACCTGAGAAAGAAACCCTTTGTTAAGAGAAAGTTTATTTTTGCAAAGAACCAAAAGTGAAACTAAGGAGAGAGAACTTTGCTCTGTACCAATCACACAAAATCTCTTCTAAGATGAGGATCTAACTCTATGGTTCAGGAAGCTGTGATGCTAAAGTGAACACAAATCTCAAAGCCCAGATACTTTGTTATAACAGGGAAAGAAAAGAAAATTCATAATTCTACATGGAAAAAGTTTCTTACTGTTTTTTGGAAGAAGGAAAGCTAACAAATTGCCTTAGTATTTTATATAACAAGCAGTGTCTTAGGTGTTTTACATACTTTATTCCATTTTTAAAATCAATAATAAGAGGTAGAGTATTATTTTCCCATTTTATTGATTAAGATACTTGGCTTGATCCTAAAGCCTGCTTTCTACTACATGGTGCTATAGGTAATTTTCTAATGAAAAATTCATGTTCCAGGAAAGTTCTACATTTTTGTTTGTTTATAGGTCTAATTTTGGGCAATCCATTTGTGATTTTGTGAGTTTACAATGCTCAACATTATTGAAGAAAACTATCTTCAAAAACCATTACTTTATCTGTTGAGTCAATGGCATTAAATACATCTTTGCAGAGAAATAGACTGCTTTTTAATGGGAAAGGCTTGAGGAATATCTGATACATACAAATAAGGAGATATGACAGAGGATGGAAAAATTCTAATTTTGTATAAGCAAGTTGATAAAATTTAGCTAATGGTGAATATACACATTTACATAGATCTTATCCTGAATTTCTCCTCAAATGTAATTAAATCTACTTGAAATATATTCAGCACAGGTAGCTTGACATAAAAAGTATCTCACTTCTGGGTTTGGGCAAACAGGATTTAAGTGAATAATGCATCCTGACTTCTAACTATGCAGTAGTAAATCATTCATAGTGTCTTTCCTACAGATTAACTTCATTTTTTTGAGTTCTGAATGTGATACATAAATTCCTTGTTTAATTAAATATGGTTGACAGGCAGGTTTAAAAATTTCTGGCTTGACCTACCTATCATTCTATAAACAGCACCAGAGGTTTTAATAGTTAGCATTTATTGAGCACTTACTGAAGGCCTGATATCATGCTAAGCACTTTTTATTATTACTTCAATGTTGAACTCAATTTTACAGGCTAAAAAAGGTTTACTTCCTTTAAAGGAGCTCCTATATAAATTTAAATCAATTAATTCATTATCAACTATTAAACAAAAGTTATCAGACACCAACCATATGCTGTGCATTGTGCTGGATACTTCAAATACATGATTAAGAGATGATATCTGTGAGCAAAAACCTCCTTATATAACGGAAGCATGTACATACCCACAGCTCAGAAGAGAGCACCAAAGGGACCTTGGGGAGAGACAGTATTAGAGTTGCATCTTAGATCTGTAAGGCTTTGGAAGTGCTGGTATGTATCTTCTAAGTGTTTGCATCTTCTAAGAAAAAAAATTGAACATTTTGAGCCCATGTATACAGGATTTTTGAATAGCCTAAGTTTAACAATTTCTGCATCATAATGTGAGTTGCTTGTGAGTGTCCTTGCTCATTTACTCTGAGTCCTGCACCGTATACATTCTGTTTCGGTTGACTGCCTTGGACAGAAGAGCTGGAGCAGTTAAACAAAGGAACATCCACGTAGCCCAGCTGAGTGTCTGCAGCTTGGCAGTATACACCTATGCCATAGCTTTGAACATTCTCCTGTTACACATATGTAAGCCTTGATAACTTTGTCTTTCATACATTTTTCTTATTTCTCTTAACTTTATATTTTTATGCAAAATCTCTTTAGTGATTTTGTCACACAGGCTAGACATGTTAATAAAAATTAAAAGAATTTTATGTTGTCATTATTTTGTCATGGAGAAAAATCTGAAATTATTGGAAAAAGTAATAGTTATTCAGATAAATGTTAGAGAATTATTGAGAATTCAATAACGGATATAATATTTTTATTAAGTTAGAGATATCTTCTAATTTTATATTTTCTTTGAGAATAAAACCCTTTGTGTATCAACCTTTTTGTTTAACTGTTTTTGCTTCAAAGTCTATTATATCTGAAACACACACTTATTTTGATAAAAATTTAATTTGCACATATTTTTCCATCTTTTCACTTGAAAATTTTATGTTTTTAAAGTTTTTTGTGTCTCTTGAAATAGAATATGCTTAACAATTCTTTAAGTCCAATAGATAATCTTTGTCTTTTAATTGAAGTGATTAAAAGTATTGATAGAGTTTTTTTTTTTTTTTTTTTGGGTCTTATTTCTTCTTTCTCTCTTTAGAAGCTTTTTGTTTTCTCTTTCTTCTTCCTTTTGGGTAGGCAATTTGTTTTCTTTCTTCTCCCTCATTATAACTCCCTGCCTCACTTGCTTGGGAGTTATTCTTCTCATATTTATTTATTTGTGTGTGTGTGTGTGTATGTTTATGTGTGTGTGTGTGTGTTTGTGTGTGTGTGCTCAGTTGCGCAGTCATGTCCAACTCTGTAATCCCATGGACCATAGCCCACCAGGCTCCAATATCCATGGAGATTCTCCAGGCAAGAATACTGGAGCGGGTTGTCATTTCCTGACCCAGGGACCAAACCCATGTCTTCTGTGTCTCCTGCACTGGCAGGCGAATTCTTTACCACTGTGTCACATGGGAAGCCCATTTACTTATTTACCCCTTGGCAAATTCAGAGGTAAACCAAGATCTTTACCCTCTTGCCAAGCAAAACTTTGAAACAGAACACTAACTTAGATTACTGCCCTCTGAGTAGATGTTCCTTAAATATGCCCAATATATGTGTCAAATCCTTTAGGCTGATCCTATTTCCTTTTCCACCTCACCAATTAGATATTACTACTATTTTTACATGGTCACATTAGTTTGGATTTCCCCATATCAATTTTTTTGCACTATCTTGTATTCCATACCTCATATTTAGAATTATTTTCTATCTGCCTGAATAACACCCTTTAGAACTTCTTTCAATGAGGTCTGTTGATGAATTCATTTAGTTTTGTTTGTGTGAAAATGTCTTCATTTATCCATGCTAAAAAATAGTTTAATTTGGCATAGAATTCCAGCTGGAATTCTCTTAGCACTTTCTTTTAGCATGCTGAAGGTTTTTTTCACTAACTACTAGCTTTTATTGCTGTTTTGAAAAGTCAGAATAACTTAATTAAAGCCACTACAGTGGATGTTGGAATACAGTGGTCTGTGTTGACCTGGGCTGGTGGGATGGCAGCAGGTGGGCTGCCAATTTTCTGTGTCTAAAGGGCACCAGGATAAAAATCTGCAATGCACTTTCCTTAGAATTTCATAGCCTTATGGATTTAGAAAATTCCATTCATCAATGCATATTCTCATTCACTCCATCAAAGGTACACCCAACTCTGCAGTATCTTTGCTCTGAGTCTTTCTGTAGGAACACTCAGAGAGCCTGGAGTCCCCACTGCATTCTCCATGCCTAATTTACCTACTAGTACCAGACACTCAGAAGAGTTTAAAGATCCAGAGAGGCTGTTTACAATTCAAGCTGCCAATATTCTGGAATCTTAGACTCTAGTGTTTAGAACAATAAGAGGAAGACTTCAGGAAGGCTTTATGCTTTGTGGAATTGCTTGTCAGAAGCTAAGGTGTTAATTCAGATAAAATATCAAATTCCTTCAGTATGATTTCAGAGAGCAGGTCCCTCATTTCCAAATGGAGTTCATAGTTGCTGTTTTATGAGACTTTATTCTACAGAAGGATATTTTACATTTCTGAGGTTTTAGTGTACTTGTATATAAAACTTTTCACTGTTTCTTATTAAGATAGTATAAAAATATATTAATATCTATAAAATATTTACTCAGGAACAGTGTTAAAATTGAACTTTATGGTCATTCAGACCCAGCTCCTTATGTTGAATCTGTCTTTTATCAGTTGAGTGACATTAGGCACAAATCACTAGGAAAATCAGAACTGCAACTGACAAATTGCCACAGCTTCAGTGATGAGAAGTCTGAGAGTTAAAAACTCCAGGGGAACCTGTATGAGAGAGGCCCCTATATTTTTGCAAGAAACCAAGTTTTCACAGTGAATACAAGAGAAAAATCTCCTTATGCTTCTAGCAGAGGGAGGGAAAAAGGAACCCTTTTGAAATGAAAAGTGCCAGACCACTATCTTCTTCTTGACAAAGCTACCCTTAGGGGAAATTAGTTACCTAGAGCCTAACCTGCTGGGGTATTACTAGAGCCCAACTCATCTGAGAAGGGAAATACTGAAGTCCAGTCCACTCCAGCAATCCTCTTCTGCCTAAGTCGGGGAGGAGAATGATGATAAGAATACCTGTGAAGTTCACGGTTCATGGGAATAAGCTTACTAAAGGACCGATACCTAATCATTGGGCTCTAGAATGCCTTACCTCCCACACTTCAACATCATATCATGAAAAGCATATTTATGATAGTTCCTTTTATCCAGTACACCAGATCTTGCTATTGAGAAAAAATTACCTGGAGACTAAAAGACAAAAAACACAATTTGAAGAGACAGAGTAAGCCTTAGAACCTGACTTAGCAGGGATGTTGGAATGATCAGATGAAGAGTTTTAAACAACTGGGCTTACTATGCTAAGGGCTCTAATGGATAAAGTATACAACATGCAAGAACAGATGAACACTGTAACAGAGAGATGGAAATCCTAAGTAAAAACTGAAAAGAAATACTACAGATCAGGAACACTGTAGTGCAAGTGAAGAATAACTTTGATGGTGTTATTGGTAGACAAGACATGACTGAGGAAAAAATTTCTGTGCTTTAGGATATCTCAGCAAAAACCACAGAAACCTTATCTAGGGAGGAACCGTAACAGAAACTGCATCTGACTAATCCTCTGAAACCATGCAAGCAAGAAAAGAAAGGAATAGAGTAAAGTGCTGGGAGAAAATAACCACTGACCCAGAATTTTGTAAATTATGAAGTCATCCTTTAAAATGAAGATGAAATAAAAACTTTCCTAGACAAACAAAAATTGAGGGAATTTGTTGCTGATAGGGTTGCCTTGCAAGAAATGTTCAAAGAGATTCTTTAGAGAGGAGAAGAATAATATAGGTTAGTAACTTTGGATCTGCATAAAGAAAGGAAGAACACTGAGTACAACTTCATTTATTCCTCCATTAGTAGGCACTTAGGTTGTTTTCCATATCTTAGTCATTATAAATAATGCTGTAATAAACATGAATGTGAATAAAGAAGACTATCTCTTTGAGAGTCTGTCTTCATTTCCTTGAAGTATATACCCAGAAGTGGAATTGCTGGGTCATACAGCAGATATATTTTTGATTTTTTTGAGCTGTCTCCATATTGTTTTCGATAGTAATTGAACCAACTTATATTTTCATCAATGGTGTACAAGGGTTCCCTTTTCTTGACATCTTTGTCAACACTGGTTATCTCTTATTTATGTGATGACAGCCATTCTAGCAAGTGTGAGGTGACAAGAACATTGTAATTTTGATTTGTATTTCCCTGATGATTACTGATAATAAGCATATT
Source organism: Bos indicus x Bos taurus (assembly GCF_003369695.1). NCBI lineage: Eukaryota > Metazoa > Chordata > Mammalia > Artiodactyla > Bovidae > Bos > Bos indicus x Bos taurus. Next base: position 70,643,978 of record NC_040090.1, read on the forward strand.
TTTAAATATCTATTGACCATCTGGATATCTTATTTGGAAAAAATGTGTCTGTTTATTTTGCCCATTTTAAAATTGAATTGTTTGTTTTTTTGTTATTGAGCTGTGTTCTTTATATACTTTGGATATTATTTCCTTATTTGATAGATGATTTTCTAAAATGTTCTCCCTTTCTGTGGTTTGGCTTTTTATTGATGATTCCCTTTGCTGTACAGACGCCTTTAAGTTTGATGTAGTCCCATTTGTTGATTGGTTGTTTATACTTATGGTGTCATGTAAAAAAAATCACTGCCAATATTGATGAACTTCTTCCTTACATTTTTTTTTCTAAGAGTTTTATGGTTTCAAGTCTTGTGCTTAAATCTTTCATTCATTCTGAATTAGTTTTTGTGAGTGATGTAAGACAGGAATGTAATTTAGTTGTTCCTTTTATACCCAACCTACCTAGGGTTTTTATCATGAAAGATTGGTATAGTTTGTGAAATGCTTTTTCTGCATCTATTGCAATAATCATGTGATTTTATTTTTCATTTTATTTACGTGATGTGTTACAACATACTGATTTGCATATGTTGAACTATTCCTGTGTCTGAGGGATAAATTCCACTTGTCATGATGAATAATAATTTTTATGTCTTCTTAAATTTGGTTTGATAATATTTTGTTGAGAATTTTTGTGATTTTATTCATTAGGGATGGTGTTCTATACTTTTCTTGTGATGCTCTTTTCTGTAATGCTGTCCTCATGGAATGAGCTTGTAAGTGTTCCTTTCTCTATTTTTTGGAAGAGTTTGAGGACTGTTGTCAATTCTTTAAATGTTTGGTAGAATTCACCAGTGAATCTGTCTGGTCTTGGAATTTTCTGTGTTGGGAGGTTTTTCGTTACCGATTCAATGTCTTTACCCATTGTTTGTTCAGATTTTCTATTTCTTTCTGTTTCAGTTGTATATTTTGAGCAAGCTTTTTCTAGGCCATCTAATTTGTTGGCATACAGTTGTTCATTGTGCCCTCTAATGCTTCCACGTATTTCTGTAGTACACTTATATCACTCCTCTTTCATTTCTAATTTTATGTATTTGAGACTTGTCTCTTTCTTGGGCACTCTGGCTAAAGAGTTGACTTTGTTTATCTTTTGGAAGAACAAGCTCTTAGTTTCATCAATCCTTTCTATTACTTTTCAGGTCTCTATTTCATTTATTTCTGCTGTAATCTTTATAATAATTTCCTTCTTTTAGTAAATTTGAGTTTAATTTGTTCTTTTGTTAGTTCCTTGAGGTATCAAGTTAGGTTGTTTATTTGAGATATTTTAAATTTCTTAATATATGCACTTATCAGTCTAAACTTTCTCCCCAGAACTGTTTTTGCTGGAGAAGGAAATGGCAACCCACTCCAGTGTTCTTGCCTGGAGAACCCCAGGGACGGGGGAGCCTCATGGGCTGCCATCTATGGGGTCACACAGAGTCGGACATGACTGAAGCGATTTAGCAGCAGCAGCAGCATAAGTTTTCATATGTTATATTTCCCTTTCCATTTATTTCAAGATAAAGTTTTATTTTTCCTTTGACTTCTTCTTTGATCCATTGGCTGTTCAGAAGAGTGCTCTGTAATTTCCATATATTCATAGATTTTGTAGCTTTCCTATTGTTGTTGATGTGTAGTTCCATACCATTGTGCTCAGGAAAGATAGTTGGTATGATTTTAATCTTCTTAAATTTGCTAAGAATTCTTTTATTTCCTATTATTGTTCTTGAGAATGTTCCATGCCACTTAAGAAAAATGTGTATTCTGCTGTTGTTGTGTAGCATGTTCTATATATAGCTGTGAAATCCATTTGGTCTGAGATATATCTTAGATCCAGCGTTTCCTTGTTGATTTTCTTTATAGATGATCTGTCTATTGCTGAGAGTAGGGTATTGAATTCCTGTACTACTGTTGTATTGTTGTCTATTTTTCCCTTTAGACTTAGTATTTCCTTATATTTCAGTGCTCTGATATTGGGTCCATATATATTTACAAATTGTTATGTCTTCTTGTGGAGTAGGAAATGGCAACCCACTCTAGAATTCTTGCCTGGAGAATCCCATGGGCAGAGGAGCCTGTGGACTTCAGACTGTGGCGTTGCAAAGAGTCGGACATGACTGAAGTGACTCAGCACGCATTCATGCATATTTTCTTGATGTATTGGCCCCTTTATCATTATCTAATAACCTTGTCTCTTGTTGCCATTTTTGGCTTGAAGTTTGTTTTGTCTGATATAAGTATGTCTAGCTCTACTTTCTTTTGGTTTCCACTTGTGTGGAGTATTACCTTCCATTCTTTCACTTTGATGCTGTGTGTGTCCTTAGAACTGAAATGAGTTTCCTGTAGGCAGCATATAGTTGAGTGTTTTCCTTTTAAAAATCTATCCAGACACTCTGTGCCATTTTACTGGTGAACTCACTCAATTTGCATCTAGAGTGATTATTGATATGTCAGGACTTAACTTCTGCCATCTTATTTGCCTTCTGGTGGCTTTGTACCTCCATTTTTTCTTTTTCCCTCTGTTTCTGTCTGACCTTGTAACTTCATGATTTTCCAAGGCAATATGCTCAGTATTTTCTCAGCTATTGAATGTCTTTTTGGTTCAGTTTTGTCATTTCAATCTCTTGGTGAAGAACTTTTTCTATTCATTAAGTTTATTCCTGAATTTATTGAATTGCCTTTCTGAGTTTTCTTGTAGCATGTTGATTTTTTTTTTTCTTTTGTAATAGGCATTTTTAGTTCTTTATCAGTTAGGTCACAATATTCCCTGCCTTTGAGTTTGGTTGCTGGGTGTCCTGGTGAGAGGCATTTTGTTCGTTATAAATGTACAATTAGTTGTAAGTTAAAGGGGAGAGAAAAAAGGAATGACATATGTCACCATGATGCTGATGTCACTCCTCAATAATCACTTTGAAGGACAGTGGTCTAAATGCATCAGTTAAAAGACAGAGGTTGTCAGAGTGGATTAAAAAACAAGATCCAGCTATACTTTGTGTACAAAAAACCCACTTTAGATATAGATATACCGTAAAAGCAAATGCATGGAGAAGCATACAGGTATCCCCTGATTTCCAAAAATTTGCTTATATCACTTTGCTTTTACAAAAGACATACATTAGTATAGTGATGACTTTTTTTGTAAAAGTGAATATCCTCATTGGATTTCTTTCAGTTAACAAGAAATGGGTACTAATGTAGGGCTTTTTTTTTTTTTTTTTTTTTTGGTGGTGGTGTTGTAAAAGTGAAGTGGTGTAAGGTGAACTTTTGGAAAGCAGATACTCTTCACTATATGTCATTTGGGTTAGGAAAGGTTTCTAGTAGGTAGGAATGCTATACTGTCAAATAGAGAGGGAGCCTGTACTATGCTAAAAGTAATAAAAAGAAAACAGGTATTGCTATATTAACTTCAGACAGTAGATTTCAAATAAGGGAATTACCAGGGATAAAGAGCATTACATAATGATAAAGTGGGCAATTCTCCAAAAAGACAAAACAATTCTTAACCTGTATGCACATATCAACAGAGTGCCAAACCACATGAAGCAAAAACTGATAGAAATTCAGAGAAATAGATGGATCCATTATTATAGTTAGAGACTTCAAATCCCCTGTATTGGAAATGGACACATCCATCAGGCAGAATATCAGTTAGGACATAGTTGAATTCAACAAAAATATCAATCACTTAGACACTGGACATCTATAGACTACTTTATCCAACAACCACAGAACGCAGTTTTTTCAGTTCACATGGAACATTCACTGGGATAGATTACATTTTAGGTCATGAAACACACTGTATAAAATTTAAAAGAATAGAAATTGTAAAATTTCTACTTTCAGGCCATAGTAGAATTCAATAAGAACAAAATGATAATGGGAAAATCTCAAAATATGTGGAGATTAAGCAACACATTTCCAAATAATACAAGTATCAAAGAGGAAATCTTAAAAATTTTTAAAACTTTGAATTAAATGAAAACATAATTTGTCAAAATTTTGTGGGCAGTGAAAGCAGTGCTTAGAGGGAAATTTATAGCATTAATGCAAGTATTAGAAAAGATTAAAATAACATAGCACGTGCATTATTCCCTTCTAGTAGACTGTGAGTGATTTCTTTGAGAACTTTAGTATTTATATAGCTGTAACATCCAGTATATATCTGTCGACAGTTGATGCTCAGTAAATAACTAGTGAGTGAAAAAAAGTGTTGCATAAATACTTGAGTAATAATGCAAAACAGCATTAAGTTAATATCAAGGGTCAACAGATATTGCTACAATATCATACAGATACTGATTTCTTTAAAGGCAATGGGAGATCAGTGGTAGTTGGAACAAACAGGAGGTCTATCAAGGGTAAAATAGAATGATTTTAAAGGTCATTAAGATTTGGATAAGAGCATGAAAGAAGCATAATTTTAGAAATTAACACAGTATGAGCATGAAAGTGGATGTGTTACTCACTCAGGCATGTCCAACTCTTTATGATTCCATGGACTGTAGTCCTCCAGTATTCTCTGTCCATGGAATTTTCCAGGCAAAATACTGGAGTGGGTAGCCACTCCTTTCTCCAGGGGATCTTTCTGACCCAGGGATCGAACCTGGGTCTCCTGCACTGCAGCAGATTCTTTACCGTCTGAACTTGGAGGTTTAGGAACTAGACCATGGAGAGATAAGACATTATTTTGTACATCGGAGAGACACTGAAGATTTTGAATGGTATACAGGCTTATATTTTAAAAGTTAATATGTGGAATTCATTGTAAAGAGAAAAAAGCAGAAGTAGGGAGAACATAATAAGGCTATTGAAGTAGCCTAGGAATTATGCCACAGAAACTTGGGCTAAGGTACTGGTAGGTAGGATAGATGAGTTTTTATTTTATTTTATTTTTTTTACAAAAGACTTAGTATATCCTAAAGAGTTTTAAAGGAAGACTAAAAATTACTGAACACGTTATTCAGACTGGATTGTTTCTAGAATTTTCTCTTTTAAATGTGAGCAAATACTCATGAACTTGAAGTTATTCATTACAAAATATTTACTGTACACTTAGTATGCTTCAGAGCATTTTAGACACCAGAGATGATAATATGGATTAGAAAGACAGTATTTCTGTAGTTGGAGATATTGTATTAGTCTGGGAAGTACAGAAGTTATTAGGAAAGCTCAAAACTATAAAAATGATAAGATAATTTCAGTGCTAAGAAATGACAGTATTCAATAAAGGGATCTTATAAATCCTCTTTGAGAAAGTTGCATATTAACTGAGATCTGAAATCATGAAGAGGTGTCACTAAGCAGTGAAACAGAATTCTGAGGAGAGGAAAAAGCAGCTGTAAAGATCCTGAGGTAGAAATCAGCATGGTATGTTTGAATGTTTGAAAGGAGATTGATGAAGTTGGAGAATAACAAGCAATATCATCTCTCTGAATGGTAAGAAATGAAGTTCTAGAATTTTGTGGTAATTATAGATGCTTTTGAACTGTGGTGTTGGAGAAGACTTGAGAGTCCCTTGGACAGCAAGGAGATCCAACCAGTCTGTCCTGAGTATTCATTGGAAGGACTGATGTTGAAGCTGAAACTCCAAAACTTTGGCCACCTGATGTGAAGAACTGACTCATTTGAAAAGACCCTTATGCTCGGAAAGATTGAAGGCAGGAGAAGAAGGGGATGACAGAGGATGAGATGGTTGGATGGTATCACCACTCAATGGACATGAGTTTGAATAAATTCGGGGGGAGTTGGTGATGGGTAGGGAGGCCTGGAGTGCTGCAGTCTGTGGGGTCTCAAAGAGTCAGACACAACTGAGTGTCTGAACTGAACTGAATACTATAGAGGATTTTATTACTTATGGTAAGAGATTTGGATTTCATTTTTAGTGCAATGAGAAAAAATAAGTGTTTTCAGTTTGAGGTGACTTGCTCGTATTTATCTTGTTAAAGTATCACTTTGACTAGTTGAAGAAAATATGAGTGGACAACAATGAAGACAGAAAGACTAGCTGTCCCACAGTTAGTTGTTGAGGTGAGAACAGTGAGAATTTCTGCTATGATATCAGTCTGCTCAACAGCAGTGGAGATGGAGAAAATCAAGTGTGGGTATATGTTTCAGTGGCAGAGTTTACAGGACTTGTTGACTGATTAGATTGGAGATCTGAGGGGAAAAGAAGACTCCAGAATGCCTATTAGGTTTTTGATGTGAATACCTGGGTTATTGAGGTGGAGAATATGACAGTGAGATGAGTTTGCAGAAGAAAAGTAGAGAATTTTGTTTTCGACTTTTAAGCTGTGGAATGCTGATCGATGGCGAATGAACATATTTGTGGATGAGTTTAGACAGCAGGGGTAAGGGCAGAGTCACAGACATTTTGAATTTCACTGTATAGATGATAATCAAAGTCAGTGTAGAGAGGAAGATGAGATTACTTAGGACAAGGAAATAGAAAAGTGGAAAGTTCCAAAGATTAGAGATTGACAGTGGAGGAGGAACAAGCAAGTAAAACTGAAAAGGAATGGCCAGAAATGTAGGAAGGAGATGGAGGAGTTAGCGCCTAGAGTTAGCACTTCACTTCCTGAAGGACATTTGAGGGAGATGAAGGTGGAGTTGTGACCATTGGATTGGCAATAAGGAGACTGGATGAAAGAGCAAGAGGAGAGTGAAAAAGTTGGCTTACAACTCAATATTCAGAAAACTGAGATCATGGCATCTGGTCCCATCACTTCATGGGAAATAGATGGGGAAACAGTGGAGACAGTGTCAGACTTTATTTTTTGGGGCTCCAAAATCACTGCAGATGGTGATTGCAGCCATGAAATTAAAAGACGCTTACTCCTTGGAAGCAAAGTTATGACCAACCTAGATAGCATATTGAAAAGTAGAGACATTACTTTGCCAACAAAGGTCCGTCTAGTCAAGGCTATGGTTTTTCCAGTGGTCATGTATGGATGTGAGAGTTGGACTGTGAAGAAAGCTTAGCACCAAAGAATTGATGCTTTTGAACTGTGGTGTTGGAGAAGACTCTTGAGAGTCCCTTGGACTGCAAGGAGATCCAACCAGTCCATCCTAAAGGAGATCAGTCCTGTTCATTGGAAGGACTGATCCTAAAGCTGAAACTCCAATACTTTGGCCACATCATGTGAAGAGTCGACTCACTGGAAAAGACCCTGATGCTGGGAGGGACTGGGGGCAGGAGGAGAAGGGGACGACAGAGGATGAGATGGCTGAATGGCATCACCGACTTGATGGACATGAGTTTGGGTGAACTCTGGGAGTTGGTGATGGACAGGGAGGCCTGGCGTGCTGTGATTCATGGGGTCGCAAAGAGTCGGACACGACTGAGTGACTGAACTGGACTGAACTGAACTGATGTGACTTTAGAAGTAATTTTTATGTGAAGTAGAAGGATTGGGAGCCTGAGAGATGAGTTGTTGCTACTGTTTGGCCATTAAGTCCTATCTGACTCTTTTCAACCCCATGGACGCAGCATGCCAGGCTTTCCTGTTTTTCACTATCTCTTGGAGTTTGTTCAAACTCATGTCCATTGAGTCTGTGATGCCATCCAACCATCTCATCCTCTGTTGCCACCTTCACCTCCTGCCCTCAATCTTTCCCAGCATCGGGGTCTTTTCCAATGAGTAAGCTCTTTGCATCAGGTGCCCAAAGTATTGCAGTTTCAACTTTAGCATCAGTCCTTCCAATAAATATTCAAGGTTAATTTCCTTTAGGATTGACTGGTTTGATCTCATTGTGGTCCAAGGGACTCTGAAGTCTTCAGCACCACAATTTGAAAGCATCCATTTTTTAGACTGCAGCCTTCTTTATGGTCCAAATCTCACATCTGTATGTGAATACTGGAAAAACCATAGCTTTGGCTATCAGTTCAGTTCAGTTCAATTGCTCAGTCTTGTCCGACTCTTTGCAACCCATGGACTGCAGCACACCAGGCCTCCCTGTCCATCACCAACTCCTGGAGTCTACTCAAACTCATCTCCATTGAGTTGGTGATGCCATCCAGCCATCTCATCCTCTGTCATCCCCTTCTTCTCCCTTCAATCTTTCCCAGCATCAGGGTCTTTTGTTCTTTTCCACCAGGGTTTTCGCATCAGTTGGCCAAAGTATTGCAGTTTCAGCTTCAATATCAGTCCTTCCAGTGAATATTCATGGAATATTAGGAGTGACTGGTTTGATCTCCTTGCAGTCCAAGGGACTCTCAAGAGTCTTCTCCAACAACACAGTTCAAAAGCATCAATTCTTTGGTGCTCAGCTTTTTTCACAGTCCAACTCTCACATCCATATATGACTACTGGAAAAACTATAGTTCTGACTATATGGATCTTTTTTGGCAAAGTGATGTCTCTGCCTTTCTAATACACTGTCTAGGTTTGTTATAGCTTTCCTTCCAAGGATCAATTGTCTTTTAATTTCATGACTGCAGTCACCACCTGCAGTAATTTTGAGGCCCAAGAAAATAAAATATGTCACTGTTTCAACTTTTTCCTATTTTCCATGAAGTCATGGGACTGGATGCTATGATCTTAGTTTACTGGTGAATTTTAAGCCAGTCTTTTTACTCTCCTCTTTCATGTTCATCCAGAGGCTCTTTAGTTCCTCTCTGCTTTCAGCCATTAAAGTGGTATCTCTTGTATATCTGAGGTTGTTGATATTTCCCCCAGCAATCTTGATTCCAGCTTGTGATCCATCCAGCAAGAATTTCACATGATGTACTCTACATAGAAGTTAAACAAGCAGCATGACAATATGCAGCCTTGACGTACTCCTTTCCCAGTTTTGAACCAGTCTGTTCCATGTCCAGTCCTAACTGTTGCTTCTTAACCTGCATATAGGTTTCTCAGGAATGAAAGATGAGTGGATCATTATAATATGGAGATGGTGGGTATAAGCAACACTTCATAAGTTTTACCTGGGTTGGTGAGAAGGCGTGTATAGGAAAATAGGATGTGGAGTCATGGGAAGTTTTCTTGGTGTCTATTTTTTAAGTTGGGATATTGGGTTAATGAAGATGGAAGATTATAAGAAAGTGAAAGGACCTGAGGTGTAGAGGACCACTGGAGGGATTGTTCTTTGATAGGAGTGGAGGGTTGTCTTCTGCTGGAATAGAAGTAGAGACTGAGAGTCAGGGAACAACTGTGGTAGCCTGGTGGATTTGGTGGGAGGTTGGGAGGTCCTCATAGGATTTTTTAGGGAAATATGAGTCAAGTTTGAAGGGGAAAAGGAATATGTAGGCGGCAAAAGTTTGAGGAAAGAAGACAAAGGGAAAATATTAAATTGAGAGTAGAAGAGCAAATTTACAAATGAGAAGTAGGAGGGCTGCCAGGCTGTGCTGAGAATCTATGATTGTGGAGATAAATTTAAAGTGAAACCAGTCAGCACAGTCTTATGATTAAGTTAAAGATCCCTTTAGCCTTAACAAAAATTCTATTTGGAGATAAGTTCATAACAACTAACAAGATAGTAGGAAGGAATCAGATTTGGAATCAGCAGACCTGCTTTCCAGCCCCTGCTATGTCACTAAACTGTGTGGCCTTGAAAAAGATTTCTTAATTTGTCTGAATTGTCACTTCTCTTTCAATGAAAAGGGAATAATAATAAAATGCAACTCATGAGATTGTTGTGGTGAAATGGCATATATAGAAAATGGTTTGCAAGTCATACAATCCAATCTAAGTTTTAGTTGTGAAAACGGTTATCAGTAAGTTAAATATTATTATTATTATATCAAGAATGCAATGTGCATCTAAAAATAAACTGTCTTCTTCTACCCAGTGAATATCATTTTGAAAACCTTTAACAGATTTAATAAAATGACTTTATGCATATGTCCCTAAAGTGTATACTAAAGAAAAAGGAAAATTCTAAAAAGACAAAAGCTAAATAAACATTCATTCAAGGTGCATATATTATATAAAATTTGCAATTCAAACAGAGACATATACATAATTGATATTTATTTTTACCATACTGAATAATGTATTAAATATACAAAAGATAATTTTATTACAAATGTATCAAAACTAAAGAAAATTATTCTTCTATTAGCCATATGTATTTTAAAATAGATTTTATTTGAATTTTGCCAGCCTAGGTAGGATAGCCCTTTTTAAGTACCTTGAAAAAGAAAATGAAAGTAAAATGATTTTAATACTTTTAGTCAGATTATTCTAAACACAATTATTATTATTTAAAATTAGGCAAATTTTGTCAAATGTTCAAAAGAAAGCATCGTAGGTCCTCGAACATTTTTTTATTTTTTAATCTTCCTTTGTGTGATACAACTTAGGCTTATGAACAGTAAAGTCTGGCCTCTCAGCAAAGTGAAATTATCTTGTTTATCTGCTGACTGGCTCCAGAGTAGGCTCCTTTATGCTGCTTGCATTTGCTAAACCAGGACCTAAAGAGACCTGCCTCTTAAATAACAAGGAGAGAAACAGAGTATAGTGGCTTGAGTATTATTCTGACATCAGCCTTCGGGGATCTGTCTTTGACTAGCTCTTTCATTTAATCATTTGACTGTTTTCATCCTGCAGTTTGTGTATAAAGAGAAAATATTCGTCCCATGACTTAAAAATGTTCCAGGACTTAATTATTGCTTGCAAACTTCCTTGAGCTTTCTGAAAGAGGATAGACGTAATTATTCAGTCTTACAGATGTGCTCTGCTTAGGGGTTTTTCTGAATGCAGAATGGAAGATTATCCAAATTCATCCTGGTGATGTGTGAGAATTTTGTAATGTTGATTACATATCACTGGGGATCAAATTAAGCCCATCAAATGCCTTGCATATCAATCTCAAATCACAGTGTACTTGAACCAGGGGCCTGGTGTTCTATTTACAAGATGATCACTTTCCTCTTCAACGAATTAGCTCTTCTACAATTGGCAGAGTAGTTTAGCAGGCCTGGGATTGTGTGTTTCTTGACAAAAGAAGACTTCTTGATTCCTACCTTTTGTGGTGGTATTTTAAAACTGTTAAATAAAATATCAGCCTGCACTATCGATTATTCATTAAAGAACAGGTTAAGCTCAGGCTTGTATATTCAGATTTATAAGGGATCATGAAAACATTCTAGTGCATTTGAAACATTACCCTTTGGAATATATTAATGTCTATGATTTTTATGAAGTACAGAGAGGATTGGGGGAAGAAATCAATCAACAAATACGTATTTTCATGACTATCAGATCTCTTTGTATTTTTAAAAATATGAAGTCAGCAAGATAAAATTGACAACAGAAAGAGTAATAACTCAATGGAAAAATAGACAAAGGCTATAAAAAGCCAATTCAGAGAAAAGTAATCCAAATGATCGGCAAATATATAATAGAAGCTAAAGTTTTATAGTGGTCAAGATAATGCCAATTAAAATTAATAGTGAGCTTCTACATTATTTATTGCTACTCAATAGCATGGCAAAAGAATGCAGAATGATTATATCTTGAGTTGGAGCAAATAGGGTGGGAAAAGAGCACTCTGTCCCATGTATTACTAGTGGAATTGCAGAATAATACGACACACTTGGGAAAGCAATGTGACCACCTTTATTAAATCATACTTCCATTTCATGGAATTTTTGTAAACAAAAACACTAGTAAGATAAGCGTAAATAAAAAAGAATAGAGATAAATCATTAGGGGAAAGGTTAAAGATATTTTGGTAAGTCTATATTGTGGTGAAAGTGCCAGTTGACCACCAACGTTTATTCTTTCCTTCTAAAGAAGTCAGGGCAAATCTGGGATGTATGTGGTTGCCTGGCCGGAGTCTTCCAAGGCAGCCCCCTAACCCCCCCCCCCCCAAACCCCAGGGCTAGGCGTGGCCTTGTAAATTAGTTCTTGTCAATGGGTTGTGACTAGAAGTGACTTATTCAATTGCTAGATCCACACGCATCCTTCAGGCTTGTTTCTCCACCCAGGGTGGGGCTAGAAATGACTAGAGCAAACCCTGAAAGCTAGGTGTCCAGGACAGGAGAACTGCCATCAAGCTGGACCCCAAACAGCTATATGAAACAAAGTAGCCAGTGTATGGAGAGGGAAAAACTGTCTGGAACTATGAGATGAAAGGAAAACTTTGGTTTTTTTGATCATTGGCATTTTTAGATCTCTTCCTTTTCACAATGTAGTCATATACTTTAATGAGTAGCATACCATGAAATATTATGCAACCATTGGTAAGAATGAGTTAGATCTACACCAGCTGAGTAGGAAGGATTTTATTACAGTGGAGAAACTTTATATATGAGCCAATTTTTGTAAAATAAATGCAGAAGCATATGATGTTCAAGCTGGATTTAGAAAAGGCCAAGGACACAGAGATCAAATTGCCAACATCTGTTGGATCATTGAATATGCAAGAGTGTTCCAGAAAACATCTACTTTTGCTTTATTGATTACACCAAAGCCTTTGATTGTGTGGATCACAACAAACTGTGGAAAATTCTTAAAGAGATGACCTGACCTGCCTCTTGAGAAATCTGTGTGCAGGTCGAGAAGCAACAGTTACAACTGCACATGGAACAACAGACTGGTTCCAAATAGGGAAAAGAGTACATCAAGGCTGTATTTTGTCACCTTGATTATTTAACTTATATGCAGAGTATGTCATGCAAAAGCCAGGCTGAATGAAGCAAAAGCAGGAATCAAGATTGCAAGGAGGAATATCAATAACCTCAGATATGCAGATGACACCACCCTTATGGCAGAACGTGAAGAGGAACTAAAAAGCCTCTTGATGAAAGTGAAAGAGGAGAGTGAAAAAGCTGGCTTAAAACTCAACATGCAAAAAACAAAGACCATAGCATCTGGTCTCGTCACTCGATGGTGAATAGATGGGGAAACAATGGAAACAGTGAGAGACTTTATTTTCTTGGGCTCCAAAATCACTGCAGATTGTGACCGCAGCCATGAAATTAAAAGACGCTTGCTCCTTGGAAGAAAAGCTATGACCAAACTAGACAGCATAATAAAAAGCAGAGACATTGCTTTGCCAACAAAGGTCCGTCTAGTCAAGGCTATGGTTTTTCCAGTGGTCATGTATGGATGTGAGAGTTGGACTGTGAAGAAAGCTGAGCACTGAAGAATTGATGCTTTTGAACTGTGGTGTTGGAGAAGACTCTTGAGAGTCCCTTGGACTGGAGATCCAACCAGTCCATTCTGAAGGAGATCAGCCCTGGGATTTCTTTGGAAGGACTGATGCTAAAGCTGAAACTCCAGTACTTTGGCCAGCTCATGTGAAGAGTTGACTCATTGGAAAAGACTCTGATGCTGGGAGGGATTGGAGGCAGGAGGAGAAGGGGACAACAGAGGATGAGATGGCTGGATGGCATCACTGACTCGATGGATGTGAGTCTTGAGTGAACACTGGGAGTTGGTGATGGACAGGGAGGCCTGGTGTTCTGTAATCCATGGGGTCGCAAAGTGCTGGACACAACTGAGTGACTGAAGCAAATTGATAACTCAGTAGAACACATAGAGATGACTGAATACTGAACTACTGAACACCCAGCCAACAATTCAAGTTAAAGTTATCAAGGCAGGAGTTACATAGGTGCTGTATAGTGCAGGATCTGAAAGGAACCATAGAAGTATTAAATAATCTTTTTTCCAATTTTGTCATTTCAATTTTCACTTGATTACTGAACCCTATCTGTTCTTTTTTTTGTTGGGTTTCCAAATGTCTACTTAGTATCAGCACTTGGATGTCCTATAGGTACTTCACAGGTAAAAAGGAGTTAATTCTCTTCTTGGGAAACTACAAAGGATAAACATATGTTAAACAAGTATTTTTGAGCACATACAAAAGTGTCAGATCCTGTGATACATGCTGGTTGATACAGAAACTATAAATAGCCCCTTCCTTACAAGAATACATAGTCAGATGAGAAAGGAACCATGAAGAGGTAATTCCAATAAAATTTAGCAAAATCACTAATATTGCTATGCACAGAGAAATGTAGAGTTAAAGAAGGGTCCCTTACTCCATTTTAGATGCTCCTTAATTTTCAGGGATAAGTTATACTGAGCCTCTGCTTTGGTGATACATTGTTACTAATTTACAAACATTTATTATGTGTTACTGAAAGGTTGTTGCTGAATGAAAAGACATCGGAATTCTTGGCCTCCAGAGAAGTATTCAATCTGGGGCCAGAGACGAGCTTGATCGCTCAGAGCTTTTGTGTAATCAAGTTTTATTAAAGTACAAAGGAGATAGAGAAAGCTTCTGACATAGGCATCAGAAAGGGGCAGAAAGAGTACCCCCCTGCTAGTCTTCAGCTGGATGTTATATAGTCACTAGCAGTCTATTAATGAAAGAAAGGAATGTCTTAAAACTCAGAATAGCACCAGGCCCCTCATCCATAAGATGCATTTTGGGATAATCTTGGCACCAGAAGATTCATCCCGGGCCATAAAACGATTGACTTGAATCTTGTAGAAGGGCAGATTACCATACAAATAGTTTCGTTTACATAGATTAGGGGAACAATGTCTGAGTATAACATACTGGTTTGTCAAGTAGGTTCTGAGCCATTAGGTGGAACCGACTTGAAGACAGAGTCTGGGGTAAATGCATAGTACATTAACATAGCTTAAGACAAACATTTCCATAAGAAAAATGCACTGGTTAACTCAAGGTTTGAGAATAGTTAACTTCAGGTGAAACCAGGTGTCATTATGGCAACACAGTATTTTAAGAGAAACCTCCTTTTAACTTTGTATAGAGAAGGAAAAATAATATCGCTAGTTTGTTTCCTCCTGCGCTTAAGAGAGATTAAAAATGTCTGGCACTTGCAGCCTATTTCCTCCATTTGGAGACCCCTGGCCTTCCTGCCTGTTACCCTCTCATTACTATGTTAACTTACTTGTTGGGAGGTAAATATCAATTTTGTTCACTATTCCATCTCCAGGGCAAAGCACCAGGCCTACATTCCTGTATAAGGGAAAGTGATAAAATAAACATGATTCTTGTCCTCAAGGAACTCAAAGTCTGTGGGAAGTAGAGATATATAAGAAAAGGTGTGAAAAAGTGTTCAAATAAATTGAAATTCAGAGAGTATTTCTTTTCTTTTGCTACAAATATTTATCAGGACTAAGATACAGTTCTTCTGGCTCCCAGCTGAGGACTGCTATTTTATGTTCCATGTGGTACAACCTGGCTTCTGGGCTTCCCTGATCAACACAGACCCTTTGTATTTGGGTGTGTCTTGAGCTTATAGGAGCTTCAATATCTGGGGTCAGGAGCCAGGCCCTGGAGGGCAGATGACTTAAGAAGCATGGGAGAAATCAACTTTGTACTCTACCGATTAATTCCTTTACAACACATGTGACTCAAATACATGGGACAAAACCAACCCCCCAAATTATTATAAACCCATCAATTTCCTTCTAGCCCTATTTCTTATATACTGAGGACAAGAATTGAAGCTTTTCAGTTTGGAATGCTTTTGTCACGCGAGTGTATGCTCCTTGGTTCTTTATCTCGTCACAACAAAGATTTGGAGTGATGGACATTAAACCCCCCTCGGCGTGTCACAGCTCTTGGGTCTTGGACAGACTGTGTTATAGCTCTCAGGTCTTGAACAGACGTGTTATGGTTCTTAGACAAATCAGTGTTATAGCTCTATTTTATTTAGAAGATAGCAGGAAAATCCACCTTCGAGGTGTGAGGGCATGTTGATCCAAAGAGGCAAAGAGAAGAGTGCCCCAGTGTGTGGGGGAGAGAGAGAGAGAGCTAGCTTTGGCTCCTCTTTTTATGTGCCCTCTCCCCCACCTATGTAAATTGGGCCAGCCAGGAGTATTGTTTTTTTTTTTTACCTGAGGTCTTCACTCATGGGCTTTTCCCTTCCTTGTCTTTTAGCCACTGCCATTTTGGACTCCTTTTCCCTATTTTACCTACCTAACATTCCCCCCTCAAGAGATGGGAGGCCCAATTCTTTGTGAATAGGGGGTTGAGGTCTTTCTGGCTACTTCCTGCTGAACTGGGATGACAAGGGGTATTGGGCCTCCCCCTCTTTCTAGTCTCAGGCCTCAGAGTCCTTATAGCAATATCCATCTAAGGGTGTGTGATATTTTCCACGGTTGGCTGTAGTTTTATATCTTTGTTGAACTGGCACTATATGTTGTAGTTTGTTGACCTAGGCAGAGACCAAACAGGTTAGACAATTGATAGTACATGGAATAATCATAAGCATCATCAGTATAGCATAACAAGGACTAGTAGGGGCATTAGCCAATTTTAAATTCACATCACCAGGATGGCTCAAGTCCCTCCTTGTTCAGGGATCAGAAGATCTATCTCCTGTCTGTTTTGGGGTACAGTCCCTACCAAGCTGTGTTGGGTCTTTAGAGCTATCCTGAGAAATCTTGTCCCCAGAAAGCAGATTTTGGGGGTATTCATTAGAATGGCACTCATTTGTAGTCCTGAATAGGAATCTGAGATCTCCTAGGGGATCACAGGTGTATCGATTGTCCTTTTCTGTTTTCTTCCACAGCTTGACTTGTGAGTAGTGAATCCAGGAGTCATGTCCTGGTATCTTGACTGCTGTGGGGGTAGAAACTATTACAGGGTAGGGGCCCTTCCATGTGGGCTGGAGTTGAGCCCTTGGGGACCCATCTTTCCAGACTTTAATTAGGACTTGAGTCCCTGGAACATATAGTGGTGACTCCTTAGACTCTTCTGGGTCCTGGTTTATACCTTACAAACGTATATCCTGTTGGAATTGTCCAATGGCCATGGTATAAGACTGGAGAGTCCGAACCTCTGGATCTAGGAAGAGGTCATTGACATAAACAAAAGATCTCCCATATAGCATCTCATATGGACTAAGACCAACCTGTTTCTTAGGGGCAATATGGGTGTGGAGAAGAGCTATTGGTAAAGCCTCCTTCCAACTCAGGGAGGTCTCTTGGGTTATCTTTTTTATCGCTGATTTTAAGAATTGATTAGCTCTTTCTACTTTTCCTGAAGACTGAGGCTTCCAGGCACGATGGAGGTAATAAGTAATGCCCAATGCTTTAGAGACCCCTTGGGTGACCTTAGAAGTAAATGATGTCCCATTGTCACTTTGTAATGACTTGGGCAGACCAAATCTTGGAATGATTTCATGGAATAGTTTTTTTTTTTTACCACCTCCTCAGCCTTCTCAGTCTGGGTGGGAAAGCCTTCAATCCATCCTGTGAATGTATCTATCATGACTAATAGGTATTTATACCCTTGAGGAACTGCCATCTGGGTGAAGTCCATCTGCCAGTCCTCTCCTGGATAGGTCCCACATCGTTGGACGGGCTGGGCCAGCTGGGGTCTTCAAGCTCCTTGGGGGTTGTTTAATCGGCAAGTGGGACAAGAGGAGACCACTTGTCTTATAGTTGTTTGGAAGCCTGTTCTTCTGAAGGACCTTTCTAGTAATCTTTGGAGGGTCTTTTCCCTTAAATGAGTGGTGGCATGTAAGGAGTTAACCAACTTCTATTGGAGGTTCCCAAGCAGAAAAAGGAGTCCCTCCTTTTGGAACCACCCCATATGATCTTCTTGACAGCCCTTACTCTTAGCTTTAAGAGTCTCACCTTTAGTACATGAAGGAGTTTCTGGCAAAGTAGTCTGTGGAACTAAGGTGGCAATCCCTATAAGGTCATTGTTCTGTAATGCTGCTCTCTTAGCTGCCTGATCAGCTGCTTGGTTCCCTTGTGCCACTTCCGTGCTCCCTTTTTGGTGTCCTTTACAGTGGGAGACTGAAACCTCAGTGGGCAGATGCCCTGCCTCCAAGAGTCTAAGAATTTGATCATCATATTTGATTGGGGACCCTCAGGTGGTCAAGTGGTCCCTTTCTTTCCAAATAGCCACATGTGCATGTAGCACCAGAAAGGCATGCTTGGAGTCAGTGTAAATGGCTATTCTTTTTCCTTTTCCCAACTCTAAAGCTAGAGTCAGGGCCATGAGCTCAGCTAATTGGGCTGAAGTACCTGGTGGCAGAGGCTTAGCCTCTATGGTCTCAAAACTGGGGACTACTGCATACCCGGCTCTTCTTCTTCCATCCAAGACAAAGCTGCTTCCATCAGTGTACCAGATTTCCCCAGGATTGGTTAGAGGATCTTCCAACAATTCCTCTCAGGGTTTTGTCCAGTGGTCCAAGGTTTCTAGACAAGAGTGAAAGGGGAGAGAGCCCTCGGGGGTAGGCAGGAGGGTGGCTGGGTTAAGAACCTCACAAGGGGATATAGTGAAGCCTGGATTTTCCATCAGCATTACTTGATATCTGAGGATTCGTTGATCAGACACTCATAAATGGCCTCTCCCATTTAGGAGTTGTTTTACTTGGTGTCTGGTAAAAATAGTTTGCCTCCAAAGGAGAGTTTTAAAGCATCTTCTATCATGATTGCAATAGCTGCAAGATTTCGAAGGCAGGAGGGCCAGCTTCAGGCGGTTGGATGGAGCCTCTTGGATAAGTAAGCTACAGGCTGGGGCTCAGATCCCAACCTTTGAGTTAACACTCCCAAGGCTATTCCCTCTCTTTCATGGACATAAAGTTGGAATGTTTTTTCTGGGTCTGGCAACCTCAAGGCAGGTGCCTGAGTTAAGGCCTGTTTTAGTGTAGCCTCTGCCTTCTTTTGAGGAGTTTCCCACATCAGTGGGATGGAATGATCTCGTCCCTTTAAGCTTTCATATAAGGGCTGGGCAATTAGTCCATAGTTGGGTATCCAGATTCTACAATACCCAGTTAGCCCCAGGAAAGCTTGCAATTGTATTTGAGTCGGGGGGTGGGGGGGGGGGAGGGGGAAGGGCAACTGGAGGATTCCTTGTACCTGATCAGAGGACAGCCTCCTAGACCCATGTGTAATCTGAACTCCCAGGTAAGTGACCTTTGTCTCCATCATCTGTGCCTTAGCACGGGAGACTTTATATCTCCTTTCTACCAAAAAGTTTAGAACCTGAATTCTACGTTGTTGGGCACTTTTCTCATCAGGAGAGTAGATTAGTGGGTCATTCATCTACATATTGTAATATTTTCCCATTAGGTCCTAGGTCCAGAACTCGGAGATCCCGGCTAAGGGCCTGTCCAAACAGGTGGGGGCTATCTCTGAACCCCTGAGGTAATACTGTCCAAGTCATCTGTTGGTGTTTTTCTCCTGGGGCTTCCCACTCAAAGGCAAAAAGATATTGGGATTCTTTAGCTGGTGGTATGCAAAAAAATGCATCTTTGAGATCCAAGACTGTAAACCACTTGGCACTGGGTGGGATTTCTCCCAAGATTACATAGGGGTTGGGTACTGTGGGATGGAGAGGGACTACAGCTTCATTTATGATCCGGAGATCTTGAACCATTCGCCAGGTTCTGTCCTTTTTCTTTACTGAGAGGATTGGGGTGTTACATGGTGAACTGGTGGGGACCAATAGCCCACAAGCAAGGAATTTATTTATTAAAGGCTGTAGTCCCTCCCAAGCCCTTCTTTTGAGGGGATATTTTTTCCGGTTAGGAAATCGAGTGGGATCCTGGAGGACAATGATGACCAGTTCAGCTTGGTGGGCTCGTCCAGGAATTCCCTGGTCCCACAGCTGGGGGTTAATTTTGTCTTCCCATAGTTTTTGGTCCCTTCCTATTGGAGAAGGTGTAATGGGTTCTTCAGTAGTAACCAGGAGCTAAAGGGCTCTAGGGGCTGAAAAGCTTCCCAGCACAAGGGTGGTCCCCAGTTTAGTGAGTATGTCTCTTCCCATTAAGGGAGTAGGACACTCAGGAACCACCAGAAACTGGTGGGAAAATATTTGTCCATCCCAGCAACAAAGAAGTGCTCGGGTGAATCTTTTAGTAGTTGTTTTTCCTGTAGCACCCAAAATGGTACAGGTTTGGGAGGAGAAGGCTCTGGAATAGGAGATCAAGACAGAGTAGGTAGCCCCCGTGTCAACCAAGAAATTCTTGGACCTACCTGCCACATCCAGTTGCACCCTGGGCTCCAGCCTGTGATGGTTATCTGTGACAGCCGGGCTGGCTGGAGCGGGCCACTTCAGTCCTCTTGAACCATCGTGAGGGAAGGCTTGGTGCTTGACCTTGAAGCTCTTGGGTCCTGAGGGCATAGTGCCGCCCAGTGTCCCAGTTGATGGCATTTGTGGCAAGCTGTTTTAGGAGACTTGTCACGGTTTGGACACTCTGACCCAAAGCCCCGCCTGTCTACAGATTAGGCATTTGTATCATGCCTTGTCCTTCAAAGACTCGGGGTTTGCCATAGGGCTTCTCTGGAGGGCGGCCAGCATCTGGGCATGCCTTGTCTCTTTCCTTCTCCTGTTTTCTGTTATAAAAGGTATTGGACCATCTCATCTAAAGAGGCAGCAGGGTCCTGCTGCTGTAGCTGTTGTAACTTAATTCTGATATCTGATGCACATTGGGACAGGAATTTGTCCTTTAAAATCACCCATCCCTTGTAAGAGTCTAAGTCCAGGTTGGTAAACTTTTGGAGGGCCTCTTTTAGCCTCTCCAGAAAGGCAATGGGATTCTCATTGGGCTCCTGAGTTATTGCTGAGACCCAGGCATAACTAATTACTTTTTGTTGGGCTGCTTTCATTCCTGCCTTCACACAGATTAGAAAATGATCCCTTTCCCATATGTGCTCAGGGTCATTATAATTCCAATTAGGATCGGAGGAGAGGACTGCAGTTTCCCCTACTGGGTATCTATCACTGGACATGTGAAGCCCTGTTGCATACCTCCAGGCTTCCTTTAAGACCCTGGTATGTTCAGGATCAGATAAAGTTTGACTAAATATGACCATGGTGTCTTTCCACGTAGAGTCAAAGGCCGAGGTAATATGTTGGAATGTATCTATATATTTGCCTGGGTCATCTATATAGCTTCCCAGGTCTTGTTTGATCTGTCTTAGTTCTAAGAGGAAGAAGGGCTTATGGACCCGGGTTGGTCCAAATTCTCCTCTAGTTTCAACTAAGGGACAAATTCGAGCTGGCTTTTGTGGAGGGGGTGCTCCCAGATATGGGGGCACGTTTGGATACAAGGAAGGAGCACTAGGCAACTCGGGAGCTGTGGGAGGTGAGCCTTTACGGGGGGTTCCTTTTCTTAGTTGCCTGTGCCTAACACCATTTGCCTAGTGGGCTCACTTTTAGGGCATACGACAATCCCATACTTAAGACAGAGTTCCTTCATATATCTTATTTGGAAGAAAATTTGGACATGGGGATCTCTGTTCATTTCCCTTGTCTTTTGCAGAATAATTCTAATTGCAGGATGGTATTGTAATTTAAAGTCCCATCCTCAGGCCAGTGTTCCTCATCCCCCAGTGGATACTGTGGCCACGCAGTGGCACAAAAGAATTTTAAGCGACTTCTCCTTAGAGCTAGAGGGGCGAACAGCTTCCAGTTATCAAGGATGCATCTCAAAGGCGTCTGCTGGGAAGTGGATTGGTTATTTCCCATCTGAAAGACAGTCAGGACAGGGAGAAAAGAAAAAGAAAAAAACTAATAGGCCTCTTTCAATTTCCATTTTTAGGGGCGAGTCTTTCTGAAGCTTATCCTACCCAGTACTGTTGCAACCTGAGAGCCAGGCGTCCCTGGGTCAGGGTGCAGATCCCCAGGCAGGCTGAGGCGTGACAGCCTCCTAGAGATCGAATTGTCAAGCCTCCTAGAGATCGAATTGTCAAGCCTCCTAGAGATCGAATTGTCAGGCCGACATGTGACGGCCTCCTGAGAATTGGGTCCCTGGGCAGGTCGAGGCGTAATGACCTCCTGGGACCCCTGGGACTGCCAGATCCCCGAGCAGCTTCAGGCGTGACAACCTTCTGAGGACCAGATCCCTAGGCAGGTCAAGGCGTGATGACCTCCTGGGACCCCCGGACTGGAGTTTAGGCGTCCCCAAGATCTCCAGTGTGACCAGTGCTGGGTAGGATTAAGGGGTTGTAATCTTAACTCATTGCTGGTTTGTCCAACGTGGATGGGAATAGATGTCATGATGTAAAGCAGTCCAAGCCCATGCCTTGAGACTGGGAAACAGTGTAACAGTCATAAGCCTTATCCTCTTACTGCTCTCAGTACAGTTCAGTTGCTCAGTCGTGTTCGACTCTTTGCGACCCCATGAACTGCAGCACGCCAGGCCTTCCTGTCCATCACCAACTCCAGGAGTTCACTCAGACTCACAGCCATAGAGTCAGTGATGCCATCCAGCCATCTCATCCTCTGTCGTCCCCTTCTCCTCCTGCCCCGAATCCCTCCCAGCATCAGAGTCTTTTCCAGTGAGTCAACTCTTCGCATGAGGTGGCCAAAGTACTGGAGTTTCAGCTTTAGCATCATTCCTTCCAAAGAAATCCAAGGGCTGATCTCCTTCAGAATGGACTTGTTAGATCTCCTTGCAGTCCAAGGGACTCTCAAGAGTCTTCTCCAACACCACAGTTCAAAAGCATCAATTCTTCGGTGCTCAGCTTTCTTCACAGTCCAACTCTCACATCCATACATGACCACTGGAAAAACCATAGCCTTGACTAGACGAACCTTTGTTGGCAAAGTAATGTCTCTGCTTTTGAATATGCTATCTAGGTTGGTCATAACTTTCCTTCCAAGGAGTAAGCGTCTTTTAATTTCATGGCTGCAGTCACCATCTGCAGTGATTTTGGAGCCCCCCAAAATAAAGTCTGACACTGTTTCCACTGTTTCCCCATCTATTTCCCATGAAGTGGTGGGACCGGATGCCATGATCTTCGTTTTCTTAATGTTGAGCTTTAAGCCAATTTTTTCACTCTCCTCTTTCAGTTTCATCAAGAGGCTTTTTAGTTCCTCTTCACTTTCTGCCATAAGGCAGGTGTCATCTGGATATCTGAGGTTATTGATATTTCTCCCAGCAATCTTGATTCCAGCTTGTGCTTCTTCCAGCCCAGTGTTTCTCATGATGTACTCTGAATAGAGGTTAAATAAGCAGGGTGACAATATACTACCTTGACGTACTCCTTTTCCTATTTGGAACCAGTCTGTTGTTCCATGTCCAGTTCTTCCTGTTGCTTCCTGTTGCTTCCTGACCTGCATACAAATTTCTCAAGAGGCAGATCAGGTGGTCTGGTATTCCCATCTCTTTCAGAATTTTCCACAGTTTATTGTGATCCACACAGTCAAAGGCTTTGGCATAGTCAATAAAGCAGAAATAGATATTTTTCTGGAACTCTCTTGCTTTTTCCATGATGCAGCGGATGTTGGCAATTTGGTCTCTGGTTCCTCTGCCTTTTCTAAAACAAGCTTGAACATCTGGAAGTTCACGGTTCACGTATTGCTGAAGCCCGTCTTGGAGAATTTTGAGCATTACTTTACTAGCGTGAGAGATGAGTGCAATTGTGTGGTAGTTTGAGCATTCTTTGGCATTGCCTTTCTTTGTGCTTGGAATGAAAACTGACCTTTTCCAGTCCTGTGGCCACTGCTGAGTTTTCCAAATTTGCTAGCATATTGAGTGCAGCACTTTCACAGTGTCATCTTTCAGGATTTGAAATAGATTACTGGAATTCTATCACCTCCACTAGCTTTTTTTGTAGTGATGCTTTCTAAGGCCGACCTGACTTCACATTCCAGGATGTCTGGCTCTAGGTCAGTGATCACACCATCTTGATTATCGGGGTCATGAAGATCTTTTTTGTACAGTTCTTCTATGTATTTTTGCCACGTCTTCTTAATATCTTCTGCTTCTGTTAGGTCTATACCATTTCTGTCCTTTATTGAGCCCATCTTTGCATGAAATGTTCCCTTGGTATCTCTAATTTTCTTGAAGAGATCTCTAGTCTTTCCCATTCTGTTGTTTTCTTCTATTTCTTTGCATTGACCACTGAGGAAGGCTTTCTTATCTCTTTTTGCTATTCTTTGGAACTCTGCATTCAGATGCCTCTATCTTTCCTTTTCTCCTTTGCTTTTTGCTTCTCTTCTTTTCACAGCTATTTGTAAGGCCTCCCCAGACAGCCATTTTGCTTTTTTACATTTCTTTTCTATGGGGATGGTCTTGATCCCTGTCTCCTGTACAGTGTCACGAACCTCATTCCATAGTTCATCAGGCACTCTATCTATCAGATCTAGGCCCTTAAATCTATTTCTCACTTCCACTGTTTAATCATAAGGGATTTGATTTAGGTCACACCTGAATGGTCTAGTGGTTTCCCCTACTTTCTTCAATTTAAGTCTGAATTTGCCAATAAGGAGTTGATGATCTGAGCCACAGTCAGCTCCTGGTCTTGTTTTTGCTGACTGTATAGAGCTTCTCCATCTTTGGCTGCAAAGAATATAATCAATCTGATTTTGGTGTTGACCATCTGGTGATGTCCATGTGTAGAGTCTTCTCTTGTGTTGTTGGAAGAGGGTGTTTGTTATGACCAGTGCATTTTCTTGGCAAAACTCTATTAGTCTTTGCCCTGCTTCATTCCGTATTTCAAGGCCAAATTTGCCTGTTTCACCAGATGTTTCTTGACTTCCTACTTTTGCATTCCAGTCCCCTATAATGAAAAGGACATCTTTTTTGGGTGATAGTCCTAAAAGGTCTTGTAAGTCTTCATAGAACCATTCAACTTCAGCTTCTTCAGCGTTACTGGTTGTGGCATAGACTTGGATTACTGTGATACTGACTGGTTTGCCTTGGAAATGAACAGAGATCATTTTGTTGTTTTTGAGATTGCATCCAAGTACTGCATTTCAGACTCTTGTGCTGACCATGAACCAAGAACAAGAACTCTTGTTCTTCTGAGGGATTCCTGCTTGCAGTATTAGATATAATGGTCATCTGAGTTAAATTCACCCATTCCAGTCTATTTGAGTTCACTGATTCCTAGAATGTCGATGTTCATTCTTATCATCTCTTGTTTGACCACTTCCAATTTGCCTTGATCCATGGACCTGACATTCCAGGTTCCTATGCAATATTGCTCTTTACAGCATCGGACCTTGCTTCTATCACCAGTCACATCCACAACTGGGTATTGTTTTTGCTTTGGCTCCTTCCCTTCATTCTTTCTGGAGTTATTTCTCCACTGATCTCTAGTAGCATATTGGGCACCTACTGACCTGGGGAGTTCCTCTTTCAGTATCCTATCATTTTGCCTTTTCATACTGTTCATGGGGTTTTCAAGGCAAGAATACTGAACTGGTTTGCCATTTCCTTCTCCAGTGGACCACATTCTGTCGGGGATTGTAGTACTGCTCTAAGGGGTTATAAATCACTGATTTCTTTCCCTAGTCCTCCATAAGAGCAGGTTAGGGTGTCTCCAATGGTAAGCATTTCGTTGTCATAGATCCACTTTAGGTAATAACAGAAGTAGTGACAAAGGAGTGGTTTATCTGGCTCTGTTAGAGACATTAAGGTATTTTAATAGTAGGCTGGGTGGAGCAATGTTGCCTACAACGGGGCAGAGTCCTGATTATAGGAGTTAGTAATTGGCTTAAGAACAAATTTGTTAAGAGGCAACAGACCAAATGTTCCACAAAAGTGGAGAGGAGATTTGATCCAGGGGAATGTTTGTAACTTTAGGAGAAGGGTGGTAGGGGTTTGGGCCCAAACAGCATGCAGGGCTAACTCACAAAGTGGCAAACATTATCCCTGGAAGCCCAATTGCCTTTGAAGGGATGCCAACTGATGGACTTCCAGCAGGCACTGTGTGCCTGTCGCCCACCCTAGTGGGTTCACTGGGAGATGTTGATGTTTCACATGTTGTAGGAAACATGGAAGGTGAAGGGCTGAATATCTAGAGGGATTGGATATTATACAGTATTTCCATCCCAAGGGCCAACTATTTTCTGGTTGTGCCTCCATAAGATTGTAGAGGTGACACCGTGGGCCCTGTTGGGGCTGAGGAAAAGAGCATGAAACAGGAGGGAAGGGGACAGAGCACAACCTTTGAAAGAATGACATAGCACAAGGGCATAATGTAAGCCAATTATAATCAATTGGGTCCAAGATGACAAGTCAAATTCAAGTAAATCTTAATCCCCAATCTATAAGCCAAAAGACACACCCAGAGGTGGCAGGACAGCTCTAAGCCACTGCCAAAAGACAGAGGAGTGGGTGGTTCCCCAATGGCTGGGATGATCTTTCCACTCATTAGCATATGAATTCGCCTGGCTCGCAAAACCTAGCCAGGCCACATTCCTTGGCCTGTACCCTGTAGAGTGCAGCGCTTTTTCTCTGAATCCTAACAAATCCACTTCTCACCTATCGGTTTGTCTCTCACTGAATTTTTGCAACGAGACATCAGAGCCTGAGCTTCATTAGGTCCTGAAGTCGGGCATCCTGGGTTTTGGTCGGGCTCAAGTTCCGGGAAAGAGAGCTGAAGGACAGGAGGAAAAAGCAGTGGGAAAAACGTGCCAAGGAATCCCCTTCATAGCCTGTCGGAAAATCTGCTAGATATCTGACCAGTGCTCACAATTTTCATTGGTCTGATTCTTGGCACAGAGAAGAGAAAGGACAGAAGAACCCCCACTGGCTTGTGTAACAGCTACTGGGGCTCAGCAGATAGTGCCTTTGGGACATGCTGAGGAGTAGCCTCTCCAGAGTCCCTCAGTTGTGCCCACTGTTGCCCGCATGTTTGCAGGAGGTTCGAGGAAACAAGAAACAAGAGATCGTCAAGGAATTAAAATTTCGTTAGGGATATGTCCCTCCAGCCATAGGAGCGAGGACCTCCTACCTTAACCGGAGATCTTTTGGAATCTTAGACTGGGCCAAGTGAGCTTTCTGCTGAGCTCATTTTTCGCTGTCCGGTTTCCAGGACGATGGGCCTTTCCTTGCGCTGGATTTTCTTGGTGTTCCGGTTCTACCATGGGAGCTTTCACTGAGGTGGGCTTCTGCTGTGCTTGGCCTCTTCTGTACAGAGGTTGTTTCAGCCAGGTTAAACCCGAGTCACAGCACCATAGATGTCATGCGAGGGTATGCTCCTCGGTTCTTTGTCTCATCACAACAAAGATTTGGAGTGATGGATATTAAAGCCCCCTCGGCGTGTCACAGCTCTTGGGTCTTGGACAGACCATGTTATAGCTCTCAGATCTCAAACGGACCATGTTATAGCTCTTAGACAAACCAGTGTTACAGCTCAGTGTTACAGCTCTATTTTATTTAGAAGATAGCAGGAAAATTCATCTTCGAGGCATGAGGGCACGTCGATCCAAAGACATGAAGAGAAGAGTGCCCCAGCACGCAGCAGCGGGGTGGAGGAAGAGAGAGAGAGAGAGACAGAGAGAGCGCGTGTGTGCGTGCTCGCGCTGGCTTTGGCTCCTCTTTTTAACTGTCCCCCCCCCCCCCCCCGCCCCGGGCCTTTCTTATGTAAATTGGGCCAGCCATGAGTGTTGTTTGTTTTACCTGAGGTCTTCACTCTGGTCCTTGGACCTTCCTTTGTTCTATTTTTGCGGGCTTTCCCCTTTCTTGTCTTTTAGCCACCGCCATTTTGGACTCCTTTCCCCTATTCTACCTACCTAGCACTTTGAAGACTATCCTAAAGGGCACAATACTTAATGGATAGTTTCCTTACTGCTTAATGAAATTTTGCAGGAACTGATACACCATCTTTCTAAAAAAAAAAAAAAAAATTACTAGGTCTGTGTGAATAATGATTCCAGGGAGAAATAATCTTAGAACTACAGAGCTATAAAGATTCAAAGATGGAGGTATTTAAAGGTCACTCAGTTTAACCTTTCACTTGATGCTTTTAGGTCAAATTTCTGTGATAACATTTCAGGTCTTCCACATACTAGCCTCAACCAGCTCACCATCCTGGTCTCATATTGTTCATACTTGCTAGTAGGAAGGTCGGAGAGCTAATGTCCATTTCAAAGACATATCTGGCCTGTTTATGTGCTCATGAAAGCTACCATCTTATCAGCATACTCATATAGGTAAGTAAACCAAAACTTTCATTTGAATTGCTATTATCTGAGAATTTCACTTTCACATTTAAGTAAGCATATATCTATAATGCAAAATCTCACTTATGCTTTATATCTTGAAATTCCTGTGAGTTACTTGGGATCATAAGGATAAATTTATTACTACAACAGGGAATGTTGTAAAAATTATTGATTGTGAAAGCTGCTAATATTTTGTGCAAACATTGACTGTTAGGTATATTAAAACAATATGATATAAATGGATTGATTATTATGGAAACTCTAAAAGAGTAGGTTAGGTAATTTTAAGAAGAACATTACACCTTTTTTGTTCCCCAAAAGTGTATTGAAACAAAGTTGCAAGGCAGAAGAATGGAAAATAGATTGTAATGCAATTTCTACTCTTAATTGAAACATTTTATATTAAGCAAAATAATTTTAAAAATTGTACTAAATTTTAGGATACTTAATATTGTTTAGGTTTTAATGACCTACCTAAATCCAGTGATCATTTCAGTTCTCATATTACTTAGAACATTATAAATTGATACAATTGATTACCACTTCTTGAAATATTTTCTTCACTTGGATTTCAAGACACCACACAGTCTCCTGTTTCTGGATACTACACTCTTTTTTGTTAAGTAAATAAAGCAGCAATTGATATGCTTATGGACAAGTTTTCAATTTTTTGGTAATAAACAACAGTGGAATTGTTAGGTCATAAATGTATTAAAAAATCTACTATTGTTTTTCAAACTGATTGTACCATAGATCCATTATCTAAGTGCTTCATATTCTTTTGTTATAGTCAACCATTTTAATGGTTACCATTCTCTTGCATGTGTAGTGGCATCTCATGGTTTCAATTTATATTTCACTCATGACATATGATATGAAACTTTTATTTGAATATTATCTTTTATTGTATGGTGACTTCCCTGGTGGCTCAGATGGTAAAAGTGTCTGCCTACAATGTGGGAGAACTGGGTTTGATCCCTGGGTTGGGAAGATCCCCTGGAGAAGAAAACGGCAACCCACTCCTGTACTCTTGCCTGGAAAATCCCATGGATGGATGGAGGAGCCTGGTAGGCTACAGTCCATGGGGTTGCAAAGAGTTGGACACGACTAAGTGACTTCACTTTCACTTTTTATTTGTATGTCTAGCTTTTTAAAGAACTTCTTAGAATTCTTTTGTTCATTTCTAATTGGCTTTTCAGTCATTTATGTTATTGATTTGTAAAAGATACATTGTTGGAAAAAAAAATATATGCATGGCCAATAGAAGAGGAAAAAGTGAAACAGTGATGGGTTTTATTTTCTTGGGCTCCAAAATCACTGCTCATGGTGACTGCAGCCATGAAATTTAAAAACTTTTTCCTTGGAATAAAAGCTAGGACAACTCTAGACAGCATATTAAAAAGCAGAGACATTACTTTGCTAACAAAGGTCTGTTTAGTCAAAGTTATGATTTTTCCAGTAGTCATGTACGGATGTGAGAGTTGGACCATAAAGAAGGCTGAGTGCTGAAGAACTGTTGCTTTTGAATTGTGGTGCTTGAGAAGACTCTTGGGAGTCCCTTGGACAAGACAGTAAGGAGATCAAACCAGTCAATCCTAGAAGAAATCAGTCCTGAATATTCATTGGAAGGACTGATGCTGAAGGTCCAATACTTTGGCCACCTGATGCAAAGAACTTACTCATTGGGAAAGACTCTGATGCTGGGAAAATTTGAAGGCAAAAGGAGAAAGGAGCAACAGAAGATGCAATGGTTAGATAGCATCACTGACTCAATGGACATGGTGAACAGAGGAGCCTGGTGTACTGCAGTCCATGGGGTCCCAAAGAGTTGGACACGACTTAGCGACTGAACAGCAACCACAGTTGTGGATATTTTCTCCCAATCTGGCTTTCCTTTTCTTTTTTTCTTAACAATGTCTGTTGTTTTTACTGTTTACAATGCATAGTTTATGATTTTTCTTTTATGTTTAGTGGTCTTTAGGTTTGCAACAATTTTCTTGCCTACCTCTCTCACATACTTCTGTATTCTATTCTGTTCCATTCTATCTTTCTGTCTTTATGTCTGCATGATACCATCTTAACCACTGCAGTTTTATAGTAACTATTAGAACCAAGCAGTGTATTTTCTTCAACTTTGTCCTTCTTTCTGAAGTTTACTTTGCCTACCCTAGATCCTTTGTATATCTATATAAATTTCAGTATTGGCTTGCCAATTTCTCCATAAAATGTGTTGGGATTTTGACTGGAATTGTACTGAATTAGTAAACCAATATTAGGACAAAAAGCATCTTTATAATAGTGAGTCTTCTAACCTATTGATATGGTGTGTGTGTGTGTGTGTGTGTGCACGCACACATGCACTCAGTCACTCAGTCATGTCTAACTCATTGTGATCCCAAGGACTGTAGCCCACCAGGCTCCTATGTCTATGGAATTTTCCAGGCAAGAATACTGGAATGGATTTGCCATTTCCTACTACTGGGGATCTTCCTGACCCAGGTATGGAACTCACGTCTCTGAGTCTCCTGCATTGGTGAGTAGATTCTTTACCATTATGCTACCTGATACACCTCCTTATTTATTTAGTAAGTATTATTTATACAATTTCTCTCAGAATATTCTATAATGTTCTATAGTTTTCTATATAGTGGCCTTAAATGTCTTTTATTGTTTTAAATTTAAATTTATTTATTTTAATTAGAGGCTAATTACTTTACAATATTGTATTGGTTTTGCCATACATCAACATGAATCCGCCACAGGTGTACACGTGTTCCCAATCCTGAACTCCCCTTCCACCTCCCTCCCCATACCATCCCTCTGGGTCATCCCAGTGCACCAGCCCCAAGCTTCCTGTAGTTTATTGCTGGTTATTTTAGATTTTTTTCTGCTACTAAAAAATATAGTAATTAAAAAATGTTTCAATCCCCATTGTTTGTTGCTGACATGAACAAATATATTTCATATATTAACCTTGTACTTAAGACTTGGTGGGAGCTTCCCTAGCAGCTCAGATAGTAAAGAGTCTGCCTGCAATACAGGAGACCCAGCTTCATTTTCTGGGTCAGGAAGATCCCCTGGAGAAGGGAATGTGAACCCACCCCAGTATTCTTGCCTGGAAAATTCCATGGGCAGAGGAACCTGGTGGGCTACAGTCCCTGGGATTGCAAAGAGTAGGACACAACTGAACTTGGTAAATTGATTTATGAGATCTAGTACTTTTTTTTTAGACTCCTTTGAATTTTTTAGGTGTACACTTGTTTAAGGACTTCCCGGGTGGCATTAGTTGTAAAGAACCTGCCTGCCAATGCAAGAGATGTAGGAGACATGGGTTTGATACCTGGGTGGAGAAGGTACCCTGGAGGAGGGCATAGCTACCCACTCCAATATCCTTGTCTGGAGAATCCCATGTACAGAGGAGCCTGGCAGGCTGTAGTCCATAGGGTCACGGAGGGTTGGACACGACTGAAATGCCTTAGCACACATGCACCCACACTTGTTCAATTTAGAAACAATCACGTTTCCCTTTTTCTTTTGTAATTTTTACGACTATTATTTAAAATTGTTCCCTTACTCTATCAGATAGAATCCCAGTACAATGGGAACAGAAGTGCTGAGAGCAGAAATACTTCCTGGGTTTTTTTTGTGACTTGAGTAACAATGTTTAATATTTTAGTACTGTGAAGTTTGCTGTAGACTTTTTGTGGAAGTCGTCTATCAAATTGAGGATATTTCCTTTTCTTTCTAGTTTTCTGAGTTTTTTTTTTTTTAAAGCAGTGCTGGATTTTGACTAACCCTTTTATTACATTTATTGAGGTTCTCTAGTTCTTCCCTTTGTATTATTGGAATTAATTCCCCCTTTCTTATTTTACTATCCTTTTAATATAATATTGGATTGATTTGCTATTATTTTATGTTTTACATTTATATTTATGAAAGATGTCCTTTCCATGTAATATCATTATCAAGTTTTGATTTTATGGTACTATTGGTTTCAAAATAGGTTGGAAAGTGTTTCCTTTTCCTGTTTTCTGAAAGTGTGTGGGTGGTATTGGGTGACTTTTTTTTTTTTTTTTTAACCTTAATGATAGATAGAATTCATCCCTGAAGCCATCCTGGAAGGAGATTCCTTTTCAGAAAGTTTAAAAATGATTGGTTTAATTTCTTTTATCAAAGAAAATGCTATATATGTTACCTATTTCTTCTTGCTTTAATTTTGCTAATTGGTGTATTTGAGGGAACTTGTTCTTTTAATGTACTTTATCAAATGTATTGGCCTTTTTGCTGCTCAGTCACTAAATTGTGTCTGACTCTTTGTGACCCCATCGACTGAAGAATGCATGCCTAAAGGTGTTAATTATATTTCCTTTTTTTTTTTTTAATGTTTGTAAGATCTGTCTTGATGTACCAGTTTTCATTATTGATATTGGTATTTTGTGTTTCTTGCTCTCTCTCTCTTTTTTTTTTTTCAACTTGATCAGAATTGCTAGGGATTCATCAATTTTTTATCTTTCAAAAAGCCAAATTTCATTGTTGAGTTTTTTTTTTTAATTTTTGTTTTCTGATTTTTGATCTTTATTAATTTAGAGAAAGTATTTTTTATATTTTATTCCTTATATTTATCTTGGGTGCGTGTATGCTAAGTCACTTCAGTCATGTCTGACTCTTTGTGACCCAATGAACTGGCGCCTGCCAGACTCCTCTATTCATGGGATTCTCCAGGAGAGAGTACTGAAGTGAGTTGCCATGCCCTCCTCCAGGGGATCTTCCCGACCCAGGGATCAAACCCACATCTCGAGTCTCCTTCATTGGCAGGTGGGTTCTCTACCACTAGCACCACCTGGAAAGCCTTCTATTTACCTTTAGGTTACTTTAATCTTTTTTTTTCTCTATAACTTCTTATGGTAATGCCATAAGTGGCATCCCACAAAATCTGACATATTGTTTTCTTATTATCATTAAGTTCAAATATTTTGTAACTTCATTTTTGATTTTTTGTTGACCTCTAGGATATTAAGAAATGTATGCTTAATTTCCAAGTATTTGGAGAATTTCTAGATACATCATTATTGTTGAGTTCTAGTTAAACTTCTTTGTGATCAAAAATACTTTGTATTGTTTCAATACTTTGAGAAATTTGAGGTTTATTTTGAGGTCAACATATGGTCTGTCTTGGTGAATATTCTATGTGCTTTTGAAAAGACTGTGTATGCTGTAGCTTCTGGATGTGTTGCATTATCATTTGATTAGGACAAGTTGACAGTATTATTCAAAATTTTCTTTAAATTTGCATTGATTATTTCACCTAGCTCTTCTATCAATGATAGAGGAGTACTGAAATCTCCAAACATGATCTTTTTTTTTTTCTTTTAGTTTTGTTAATTTGGTTTCACTTACTTTGATGCTCTGTTTTAGGTTCTTATACATTAAGAACTGCTGTTTTCTTGATAAACCATCAACCATCTTATTATTATGAAATGCCTTTCCTTGTCTTGGGAAATATTCTTTGTTTTAAAGTCTCCTCTGGCTGGTATTAATTGAATCATACCAGCTTTCTTTTGATTAGAGTTTTAATAGTATGTGTATTTCCATCTCTTCTCTTTTAACCCATCTGTGTCTTTATTTAAAACATGTTTCTTATTAAAAGTATGTAGTTGGGTTTTTAAAAAATCCATTCCCAAATCTCTATCTTCTAATTGGAGTGCTTATTATAAAAAAATTTAGCATACTTGTGGATCTGTCTGGGTTTAAGTCTATCATCTTGTTTTAGTCTCCTATTTGTTACCCTTCCCTGTCCCCATATTCAGGTTCCTATTTTCACTAGTTATCCTTCTGGTACATCCAGTTTTAGAACTGTTTTATGTGTTCCAAGCCCCTGGCCCATGTTGGTATTATGTGTATCAGAGAACAGTCATGAAACCTCTGGGTGACTAAGCCCAGATACTGTAAGGAAGGCATTTTTGCTCCTTCTGTTTCTATCAAAATGTAGCATTTATCTAAGATGTGTTCAATGACAATGGTCAGCCTTTTACAGTTCTCTTTTACCAATAGGGAAGCTTTATCCTATTTAAGCAATGAGTTTGGCTCTGGATCCTCACCTTCTGTGGGAATAGTTTTAGTTCCAATCCCTTTCAGGAGTCAGATTCCATTGCCTACTTTCAGATGTGAAACCCTGGAAGCTGTTTTTTACCTCTGCTTTCTGCTTTTTATTTTTGTTGCTTTTCAGGTATATAGTCATTAATATTATATTTGAAAATGGCTACATCTCTATAATGTTTCATTTTAAGTTTTATCAACTCTTTTTGGAATATCAGTGTCAGTTGGCTGAACATGTGTGTGTTTGGTGCATGAGTGTGTGCTTTTTTGTGTGGGTGGACGTGTGAGTGTATGTACCTTACAGAGACTTACCATGCTATCTTGACTGGAAGTCCTGTTTCTTTATCTATAAGATAGAGATAATAATATTTCATTATAAGTTCATTGCAAGCTTTGAGTGATATAAGGCATGTTGTGTGCTTGGCAAGATACCTGGCTTATAAAAATACTCAGTAAATATTATGGAGCATTTTACTATGAAATAGAATCACTAAGTTCATTACAAAATGGTAGATAAGAGCATGAGGAGATAAAAATTGCATCAGATGCTGAAAATTGTATTTGAATAAATGTTTTTTATACAATTACTTTCTGAAGGTAGAATGTATGAGTAGGGGTGTGGTACTTCCTTTGGTCTATGAATATTTTTGGAAGAAATGTTAATCCCTTGGACAGCCATTAGTGAAAGGCAGTGTTGGGAGACAGTTCTCCATGGTATTTTGTTTTTCTACTCATTTGCAAAATGAGTCACTGGATGACCTTTATTCTGATCTTTTCAAGGATAACATCCAGTGAACAGCTCTACAAACTGCTATCTAATATCAGCTCAATTGAGAGAGAATTTCTGCATTCTCCTTGATTAATTTTTCATGTACCTCACACTCAAAAGGGAACTCTAATGTTCCAGGCTTTCACAGGTCCCACCAAATGGTAGAAATAAAACAATATCCTTGGGGACTACCAGTATGAAGCTCAAAGGTATATCCTACTGTCATCTGTCCTGGGCAGCAGAGTTCTTGCCAGTTTTAGCAACCTAAGCACTATGGTCTCTCCTGAGCATGCCTTTCAGTGGAAGTAAATCTTCAGAGGTCATCAAAATAAATCATTTGCCCCAAGTGGGCATCCTCTTTCCTTAAGATTTCTCTTGTAGTTCCCTTTACTCCCTCAAACTCCTGTACATCTGCAGATGGTCTTAAAATATAGGGTCATTTATAGGATTCTTTAGGATTCTGTCACCAACATCCATCCCATGCTGCCTCAATTGTGAAATATCCAAGTAGTTTGGTTGGGATTAGACTCACCTGCTTCTCCTTCTGTAACCTTGGTCTTCTAAATACTCCATATGCATTTCTGAGTTAGAGAAGAGGTGTAGTGAATTTTCATAATAATATATATGTTACAATTTTTTGAAAATCTTGGGTAATGTCGACTGCCTTCTGTTTTATTCACAGCTTACCAGATCTCTCTAATTTGCTCCCTTTAGAAGCTCAGAATTCTAAGAAACACCATTTTCTCCTTTTATACATTTTATTGTGACAAAAGCTCTCAGAGCTGTCATTGCATGCAGCTCTTTCCTAATTGAAACATTTGCTTGGTATTATTTTTCTACCTCTGGTTCAGCAGTAATTTCATTGGAACATTAGCTGTCAGTTCACCATCCTCACTCTCTTTGACATCCCTCCCTCCAGCATTGACTCTTTGGTGGTGAGAGGTGTTATAAAAGAGCCACTGGCAGACAGATGATGGATTATTTCTTTTTTATTCTCACTTTCCAATGATCATTGGACTTGTTTTCCTAGATGAAAGTGGAGTTGCTTCTGCAAGCAATTAAGTTGTCTTAGCCAAATGAATGTAGTGACTTGCATTTACACATGCCATAGTGTTTCACATTTACTGCATCTGGGGTTTGAGAAAAACCACACTTTAAAGCAATATGAAATGTGTTTTGCAGAACTGGTAGGGATTTGGTATTGTATAGAAGATCACATAGGGTAAACTACAGAGAAATCAAAAGTAAATAAGTGTAAGAAAATCTTATATGGTGGGATAGGGAGAAGACATGAAAATAAAAGCACATACGGCCTTTTAGGAGTGATGAAAGAAGGAGAAAATATCAAGGTAATACCTGTGATTTCTAAACACAGATTCACAATGGAGTATTACTCAGCCATTAAAAAGAATACATTTGAATCAGTTCTAATGAGGTGGATGAAACTGGAGCCTATTATACAGAGTGAAGTAAGCCAGAAGGAAAAACATAAATACAGTATACTAACGCATATATATGGAATTTAGAAAGATGGTAACAATAACCCGGTGTACGAGACAGCAAAAGAGACACTGATGTATAGAACAGTCTTACGGACTCTGTGGGAGAGGGAGAGGGTGGGAAGATTTGGGAGAATGGCATTGAAACATGTAAAATATCATGTAAGAAACGAGTTGCCAGTCCAGGTTCGATGCACGATATTGGATGCTTGGGGCTAGTGCACTGGGACGACCCAGAGGGATGGTATGGGGAGGGAGGAGGGAGGAGGGTTCAGGATGGGGAACACATGTATACCTGTGGCGGATTCATTCTGATATTTGGCAAAACTAATACAATTATGGAAAGTTTAAAAATAAAATAAAATTAGAAAAAAAATAAACACAGATTCTACTTATGACATGAATTTAGCAGGACAGTCAGAATTCTGCATTCCAATTTTAAAGTGTTCTGTTTTTATTTATGTTACACTTTTTGTCCCTTTCCAAAAACATCTTAGAAATATACTCTTAGAAGGAATTTACTCTTGATTTTTACATATATGATGAATGCCTTCAAAGATGTTAACACACTGTTGTTGATCCTGAGAGTGATCTCTCAAAGTTGATAGGTTACACTTAGGAAACAGATTGGAGAAGGCAATGGCACCTCACTCCAGTATTCTTGCCTGGAAAATCCCATGGATGGAGGAGCCTGGTAGGTTGCAGTCCATGGGGTCGCTGAGGGTCGGACATGACTGAGCGACTTCACTTTCACTTTTCACTTTCATGCATTGGAGAAGGAAATGGCAACCCACTCCAGTGTTCTTGCCTGGAGAATCCCTGCTGTCTATGGGGTCGCACAGAGTCGGACACGACTGAAGTGACTTAGCAGCAGCAGCAGCAGCAGCAGCAGCAGCAGCAGCAGGAAACAGATGATAAGAAGAAGTTGGCATACAACATGGAAGATAAATCAACCTAACCACTATACATTTTCTGACCCAGATACTAAATAACTGGTTTACTTAAGAGACAGTTCTCTAGCCATTTTTGTCAATTTTCTGAATGATGACACACATATAAATTGTCCCTGTTCTTATTTATTGATACTGGCCGAAGAATAAATGTCACTTTGTACCAAAAAATGTCCAAACAAGTCCTCCTTTTGAAGACCTTACTATATAATGATTACAAATATATATTTCAAGTTTGATGACCTTGAAGAAATTCTTGGTAAGATTATCAAGGGGGAGGAAGGTTGTCAAACACACAGACATTATGAGGAGATTTACAAGTACCTAGCGAAGAAAATTCTTGGCACTTATTAGTCTATCTGTTATATAGAACCAAGAAACAACAAAACTGGTGGTAGTAAATAGTGCATTCAAAATTTAACATTTCAGAAAGGAGCAAAAGGACCTTGTGAATGAGTTACAAAAGGAGGAGAAAAATTGAAGGAAAATTTAATTGTCAGTAGAACATAAATGGATTTTTGAGAATGTTGGGCTGAAATTTCCATTCTTATCCATTATAAAGTTAACATTTTATGGCAACAGAACTAACTTTATCTTTTAAAAATATGTATACTGTCTTCTGAAAGTAATATTAATTTTGAAAAATTAGAATTTAAAATGCTGGTAAAATAACAATAAAATCTGAACCTTAACAATATCTGATGATATGGGAATCTAAGTTGACCCTAGAGGAAAATTTGTTGTTGTTGTTCAGTCATGTCTGACTTTTCAAGATCCATGGACTGCTGTATACAACGTTCCCTGTCCTTTACTGTTTCCCAGAGTTTGCTCAAACTCACGTCCATTGAGTCAGTGATACCATCCGGCTATTTCATCCTCTGTTACCCTCTTCTCTTCCTGCCATTAATCTTTCACAGCTTTATGGTCTTTTTTTTTTTTTTTTAAACTTTATTTTATTTTTAAACTTTACAAAATTGTATTAGTTTTGCCAAATATCAAAATGAATCCGCCACAGGTATACATGTGTTCCCCATCCTGAACCCTCCGCCCTCCTCCCTCCCCATACCATCCCTCTGGGTCATCCCAGTGCACTAGCCCCAAGCATCCAGTGCACTAGCCCCAAGCATCCAGTATCGTGCATCGAACCTGGACTGGCAACTCGTTTCATACATGATATTATACATGTTTCAATGCTCTTCTCCCAAATCTTCCCACCCTCTCCCTCTCCAACAGAGTCCATAAGACTGTTCTATACATCAGTGTCTCTTTTGCTGTCTCACATACAGGGTTATTGTTACCATCTTTCTAAATTCCATATATATGTGTTAGTATACTGTATTGGTGTTTTTCTTTCTGGCTTACTTCACTCTGTATAATACGCTCCAGTTTCATCCACCTCATTAGAACTGATTCAAATGTATTCTTTTTAATGGCTGAGTAATACTCCATTGTGTATATGTACCAAAGCTTTCTTATCCATTCATCTGCTGATGGGTATCTAGGTTGCTTCCATGTCCTGGCTATTATAAACTGCTGCGATGAACACTGGGGTACACGTTTCTCTTTCCCTTCTGGTTTCCTCAGTGTGTATGCCCAGCAGTGGGATTGCTGGATCATAAGGCAGTTCTATTTCCAGTTTTTTAAGGAATCTCCACACTGTTCTCCATAGTGGCTGTACTAGTTTGCATTCCCACCAACAGTGTAAGAGGGTTCCCTTTTCTCCACACCCTTTCCAGCATTTATTGCTTATAGACTTTTGGATCGCAGCCATTCTGACTGGTGTGAAATGGTACCTCATAGTGGTTTTGATTTGCATTTCTCTGATAATGAGCGATGTTGAGCATCTTTTCATGTGTTTGTTAGCCATCTGTACAGGGAATAGATTAAAACTCTGTGGTTACTACCGACTACATTATGGTCTTTTTTAATGAGTTGGCTCTTTGCATCAGCTGGCCAGAGTACTGGAGCTTCAGCTTCAGCATCAGTCCTTCCAATGAATATTCAGTGTTGATTTCCTTTAGGAATGCCTGGTTTGATATCCTTGCAGTCCAAAGGACTCTCAAGAGCCTTCTCCAGCACCACAGTTCAAAAGCATCAATTCTTTGGTGCTCAGCTTTCTTTATGGTCCAACTCTCATATCATGACCCCTGAGAAACAGCAGTAACTAGAAGGATCTGCAAGCCAGTGTAAGATCAGATCAGATCAGATCAGTCGCTCAGTCATGTTTGACTCTTTGGGACCCCATGAATCACAGCACGCCAGGCCTCCCTGTCCATCATTAACTCCCAGAGTTCACTCAGACTCACGTCCATCGAGTCAGTGATGCCACCCAGCCATCTCATCCTCTGTAGTCGCCTTCTCCTCCTGCCCACAATCCATCCCAGCATCAGGGTCTTTCCAATGAACCAACTCTTTGCATGAGGTGGCCAAAGTACTGGAGTTTCAGCTTTAGCATCATTCCTTTCAAAGAAATCCCAGGGCTGATCTCCTTCAGAATGGACTGCTTGGTTCTCCTTGCAGTCCAAGGGACTCTCAAGAGTCTTCTCCAACACCACAGTTCAAAAGCATCAATTCTTCGGCACTCAGCCTTCTTCACAGTCCAACTCTCACATCCATACATGACCACAGGAAAAACCATAGCCTTGACTAGACGAGCCTTTGTTGGCAAAGTAATGTCTCTGCTTTTGAATATGCTATCTAGGTTGGTCATAACTTTTCTTCCAAGGGGTAAGTGTCTTTTAATTTCATGGCTGCAGTCACCATCTGTAGTGATTTTGGAGCCCAGAAAAATAAAGTCTGACACTGTTTCCACTGTTTCCCCATCTATTTCCCATGAAGTGATGGGACCAGATGCCATGATCTTCATTTTCTGGATGTTGAGCTTTAAGCCAACTTTTTCACTCTCCACTTTCACTTTCATCAAGAGGCTTTTTAGTTCCTCTTCACTTTCTGCCATAAGGGTGGTGTCATCTGCATATCTGAGGTTATTGATATTTCTCCCGACAATCTTGATTCCAGCTTGTGTTTCTTCCAGTCCAGCGTTTCTCATGATGTACTCTGCACAGAAGTTCAATAAACAGGGTGACAATATACAGCCTTGACGAACTCCTTTTCCTATTTGGAACCAGTCTGTTGTTCCATGTCCAGTTCTAACTGTTGCTTCCTGACCTGCATACAAATTTCTCAAGAGGCAGATCAGGTGGTCTGGTATTCCCATCTCTTTCAGAATTTTCCACAGTTTATTGCGATCCACACAGTCAAAGGCTTTGGCATAGTTAATAAAGCAGAAATAGATATTTTTCTGGAACTCTCTTGCTCTTTCCATGATCCAGCGGATGTTGGCAATTTGGTCTCTGGTTCCTCTGCCTTTTCTAAAACAAGCTTGAACATCAGGAAGTTCATGGTTCACATACTGCTGAGGCCTAGCTTGGAGAATTTTGAGCATTACTTTACTAGCGTGTAAGATGAGTGCAATTGTGCGGTAGTTTGAGCATTCTTTGGCATTGCCTTTCTTTGGGATTGTAATGAAAACTGACCTTTTCCAGTCCTGTGGCCACTGCTGAGTTTTCCAAATTTGCTGGCATATTGAGTGCAGCACTTTCACAGCATCATCTTTCAGGATTTGGAATAGCTCAACTGGAATTCCATCACCTCCACTAGCTTTGTTCGTAGTGATGCTTTCTAAGGCCCACTTGACTTCACATTCCAGGATCTGGCTCTAGGTCAGTGATCACACCATCGTGATTATCTGGGTCGTGAAGATCTTTTTTGTACAGTTCTTCTGTGTATTCTTGCCATCTCTTCTTAATATCTTCTGCTTCTGTTAGGTCCATACCATTTCTGTCCTTTATCGAGCTCATCTTTGCATGAAATGTTCCTTTGGTATCTCTGATTTTCTTGAAGAGACCCCTAGTCTTTCCCATTCTGTTGTTTTCCTCTATTTCTTTGCATTGGTTGCTGAAGAAGGCTTTCTGATCTCTTCTTGCTATTCTTTGGAACTCTGCATTCAGATGTTTATGTCTTTCCTTTTCTCCTTTGCTTTTCGCTTCTCTTCTTTTCACAGCTATTTGTA
This sequence comes from Bos indicus x Bos taurus, assembly GCF_003369695.1. NCBI lineage: Eukaryota > Metazoa > Chordata > Mammalia > Artiodactyla > Bovidae > Bos > Bos indicus x Bos taurus. Next base: position 70,685,231 of record NC_040090.1, read on the forward strand.
AGGCCTCCCCAGACAGCCATGTTGCTTTTTTGCATTTCTTTTCTATGGGAATGATCTTGATCCCTGTCTCCTGTACAATGTCACGAACCTCATTCCATAGATCATCAGGCACTCTATCTATCAGATCTAGGCCCTTAAATCTATTTCTCACTTCCACTGTATAATCATAAGGATTTGATTTAGGTCATACCTGAATGGTCTAGTGGTTTTCCCTACTTTCTTCAATTTCAGTCTGAATTTGGCAATAAGGAGTTCATGGTCTGAGCCACAGTCAGCTCCTGGTCTTGTTTTTGCTGACTGTATAGAGCTTCTCCATCTTTGGCTGCAAAGAATATAATCAATCTGATTTCAGTGTTGACCGTCTGGTGATGTCCATATATAGAGTCTTCTCTTGTGGTGTTGGAAGAGGGTGTTTGTTATGACCAGTGCAGTTTCTTGGCAAAACTCTATTAGCCTTTGCCCTGCTTCATTCCGTATTCCAAGGCCAAATTTGCCTGTTACTCCAGGTGTTTCTTAACTTCCTACTTTTGCATTCCAGTCCCCTATAATGAAAAGGACGTCTTTTTTGTGTGTTAGTTCTAAAAGGTCTTGTAGGTCTTCATAGAACCGTTCAGCTTCACCTTCTTCAGCGTTACTGATTGGGGCATAGACTTGGATTACTGTGATATTGACTGGTTTGCCTTGGAAATGAACAGAGATCATTCTGTTGTTTTTGAGATTTCATCCAAGTACTGCATTTCGGACTCTTTTATTGACCATGATGGCCACTCCATTTCTTCTGAGGGATTCCTGCCCACAGTAGTAGATATAATGGTCATCTGAGTTAAATTCACCCATTCCAGTCCATTTGAGTTTGCTGATTCCTCGAATGTCGACATTCACTCTTGCCATCTCTTGTTTGACCACTTCCAATTTGCCTTGATTCATGGACCTGACATTCCAGGTTCCTATGCAATATTGCTCTTTACAGCATCGGACCTTGCTTCTATCACCAGTCACGTCCACAGCCTGGTATTGTTTTTGCTTTGGCTCCATCCCTTCATTCTTTGTGGAGTTATTTCTCCACTGATTTCCAGTAGCATATTGGGCCCCTACTGACCTGGGGAGTTCCTCTTTCAGTATCCTATCATTTTGCCTTTTCATACTGTTCATGGGGTTCTCAAGGCAAGAATACTGAAGTGTTGATTCTCTGGAAATTAGCCGCATGCCTGCAGCTTGCTTCATCTGAGGATAATGTCACCACCAGAATGGCTGCTCTGACCATTTGCTTGATGTCTTTCTCATGGCTTTTTGAATAAGGAGGCTGGGCACCCTAAAAATATTCCCACCTCTACAGCATGGTTTATGCCTTGGTGTGATGTGCCCTGGAATACTTTTCACTTCACATTTGTAAGTAGAAAGATAAGTGCCTAACTTATCCCAGTCCATAAGATTTAAAAATTGTCCTCAGTGTCTTGAAGTTTTGCACAAAATTGTCTCTGAATTTTACACCTGGCACAAGTTAATGCTGGATGCCATAGTCAGCTCTTAATACAGGTCCAAAATACTGAATGTATCATATCATTAGCTGCCTGGTTACATTGACTTCCTAGCTCCTCTTGTACACTACTGCAAATCCCTTAGGAATGAGAGCTCTGGGATTGGTGACACAACCTGAAGTGGCATTACAAGCCTTTGCTTGAACCAGAGCAACTCCTCTGCCCCAAGGAAGCTTAGTATAGATGTCACTGAAGCAGGCTGTGGTCATCCTAAGATCTGTCCTTATGCATCTCTTCATCCATATATCTGTCCTTGGCTGATTCTGACTCACTGCGTGCTTGCTTCTTTCCTTGCTTTGGAAGGCTATCCAAGATGTATACACACTACTTTAGGAAGGGAATTGCTTAAAAAAAAAAAACTGCAAAGGGTTTGGGAAGAGTGCTTAAGAAAGAGTAGCCAGGCTGGATGACTCAAGTATAAATGAGAGAGGATTTCATAGAGAAGTATCAGTGTGACTTTGTGATCAAGTGATATAGGAATTTTATAAAAGGGAAGAACTGTCCAACACTGGTCTATTAGTGAGGTACTTCAGAGGCTCCTTGACCTGCATATTTAAAGTTCCTAAGATGATGGCTTTTTCCTCCTTTTGGCTGTGTAGCAAACTGCTTTAATCCACAGTTGTGCCTTATTGTTCCATTAAAATTGTATTCTTCGATCCATCAATAAATACTTGTGGTTAAAACAAACAAACAAAAAAGAATCCTGAAGTGGCTTGCCATTCCCTTCTCCAGTGGACCACATTCTGTCAAATCTCTCCACCATGACCCGCCTGTCTTGGGTTGCCCCACGGGCGTGGCTTAGTTTCATTGAGTTAGAAAAGGCTGTGGTCCTAGTGTGATTAGGTTGACTAGTTTTCTGTGAGTATGGTTTTAGTGTGTTTGCCCTCTGATGCCCTCTTGCAACACCTATCGTCTTACTTGGGTTTCTCTTATCTTAGGTGTGGGGTATCTCTTCACGGCTGCTCCAGCAAAGTGCAGCCATTGCTCCTTACCTTGGACGAGGCGTATCTCCTCACCGCCGCCCTTCCTGACCTTCAATGTGGGATAGCTCCTCTAGGCCCTCCTGCGCCCGCGCAGCCACGGCTAGGAAAGGGACTTCAAGCCAGAGTATTCAGGTTGGAGTGAAAGCTCTGCTAATTCCGCTCTGTATTTAGTTACTTTAGAGAAGTCCTTTAACATATCTGAGTCTCAGATTCATCATGCATGAATGTGACAATTATATTGCCTTTCCCACCTCTGAGGATTACTGATAAAATTAATTTTTCATTTCCAACAGAGACTACAGTTCATCGCCCCTAGGCCTTTTAAACCATCCCTCATCTGTTGATGTCCTTTCTTCTTTCCTTATTCAGAATAGATTCTATGACCTATGGTTATAACGACTCCCTTTTGTATGCTCTCAACTCCTTTCCTCCACTTGCTCTTCCAATGCATTTGGCAAAACCACCAGCTTGGCTAAATTTAACTTTCAACATGCTTTGCACCTGCATTCATGAAACTCAAAGTATCTGGGGAGGCACAAAATCATGAGGGGTGATTTTACTTTAAATTCATGTCCACTAACTTCAAGTAAGCTCTTAGTGTTTCTATGATAATAATACTAGATTTTAATTTTATTTCCAGTTAGAGTTTGGAACTAAGATTATGTTAATGTCATAAATTTTAACTTCATAAAATGATCTTTAAAAGTGTTTTATTGTCTTTAACATGTTCCCTATGATGGGAATTCTTTGATATTTGGTAGAATTCATCTGTAAAACTGTCTGGATTTATGTGTGTGTGTGTAGATTTTGGACTATCATTTTATATTTTAAAATGAGTAGAGATATTTTAAAGTTTCTTATTTCTTCTTGTGTTCTGTTTTACAAGTGCCATTTTCTAGGAGGTGTTGAATTTCAGTTGTAAGTTCAATTTGGTAGCATAAAATTATGCATAACATTCTTATTTGTTTAAATATCTACTGTATAATATGCCCCTTTTAAAAATTAGGTATTAGTTAATGTTACTTAATTTTACCTCCTGACTTATTTTTCATGAACAGTTTTGCCAGATTATTTTATGTGTCTTCAAATATTCAGTGTTAACATTGGTCTCATATTTCAAGCAATATTTCTCCAAAATATTAATTTTTACTTTTGTCTCTCAAGTTTTTATGTTTTCTTTTTTATAACTTAAGATTTATGTTTGACTCTCTAATTTTTCATTTCCATTTTCTAATAGATGCGTTTTCCCATATCTAATACCTTGTTTTTGTCCTCTGGGCTGTCAAAACTCAAACTTGGCCATCCTACATACTGTCAATGACTTCAGGACAACTGAAGTTTTATTCTAGTTTAAACCCCTACTTCTATTTCATTTTTATTATTTAGTCATCTTTGTATCTCCCTGTCCTTTTTGTCTATTTATTTTTGTGTTTGAGAATTTCCTTTATGGTTTCACCACTTCAGCTGTATATTTATACTTTAAAAAAATCACATTTTATTTTGAAATTATGTTTTTGAACAGATTTTTTCAGAGAATATAGGTTTTAATGTTACCCCAAGTAGAAATATTTCTTAAATAATTAATTTTTGTTTTTGTAGACTTTTGTTTTCATATATAGCTATTATTTCTATGACTTCCCTGGTGGCTCAGTGGTAAAGAGCCCACCTGCCAACGCAGGAGATGTAGGTTCAATCCCTGTGTCAGAAAGATTCCTTGGAGAAGGAAATGGCAGCCCATTCAGTATTCTTGTCTGGAAATCCTATGGACAGTAGAGCCTGGCATGCTGTAATACAAGGGGTTGCAAAAGAGTCAGACATAGCTTATCGACTAAACACACACACACACACACACACACAATTATTTCTATATTGTAGCTCATGATGTACCTTTCATGTCTGTCATTTGTGTTGGATTGCCTTTTTCCCCTTTTCCATGATCCTTTTGTGTCTCTTGCTAAATCCCATTACCTATCTTATTACCTTTCTACAGTGAGTTTTCAGATTCCTTTCTTTCTCTCTTTCAGATTATTTTTGTAGTATTGCCCATTTGTCTTTCCCTCAAACTCTTGTATATCATCTCATTATATCTCCCCCCACCCCACCCCTCTCTCTCTCAACGGAATCCACATCTTCTTTTCTGTTTTAATTGCTGAAAAACAGTTGCAGGTTGAATCTCTTTGAGTACCATCACTCTCCCCTTGGGGATCTTTTGAATCTTTTCTTTGGAACCTATGTAGGAAGGTAAGTTTATATTAACCATTTGGTCATCTTTGTCAAGCAGAGATGAGGATAGGAAGCTGGAATCTGAGTCATTGCTGCAATAGAACTCTGTTTTTGCAGGCTTATATTTGTATTTATTGATTCACTTATTTTTACCCTGCTTCTGGGCACATGCTCTGCTAAAGTGGGGAGATTATTCTATTCCATTAAGAGAATATATTTCATCATTATTCTCCTCAGTCATGGTGGCTTGGCTATTTTAGATAAATTCTGATTAGGAAATGCATTCCAAAGCATTTAAACTTTCTCTCTGTGAACATGGGAGACATTGCTAGTTACTTATTCAGTATTTATTTAACATTTATTCTTATTAGCTGAACTTTGATTCTATTCAGAGTGGCAGTCGGTTCACATGAACATCCTATCTCCCAGCCTCTCTTGTAGCCAGTGGTTTCCATATGCCACATTAGGTTGAATCATACACTATATTTATTTTTATGTTGTTGTTGTTCAGTCAACCAGTTGTGTACTACTCTTTGTGATCCCATGGGCTGCAACATGCCAGGCCTCCCTGTCCCTCACTATCTCCTGGAGTTTGCCCAAGTTCATGTTCATCACATTAGTGATACCATCCGCCATCTTATCCTCTGATGCCCTGTTCTTCTGACCTCAATCTTTCCTAGAATCAGGAATTTTTCCAGTGAGTTGTCTGTTCGCATTAGATGACCAAAATACTGGAACTTCAGCTTTCAGCATCAGTCCTTTAGTGAATATTCAGGGTTGATATCCCTTAAGATTGACTGGTTTGATCTCCTTGCTGTCCAAGGGACTTTCAAGAGTCTTCTCCAGCACCACAGTTCAAAAGCATCAATTCTTTGGTGTTCTGCCTTCTTTACAGTTCTGCTTTCACAGCCTTATGTGACCACTGGGAAGACCATAGCCTTGACTATACAGACCTTTGTCAGCAGAGTAATGTCTCAACTTTTCAACACACTGCCTAGGTTTGTCATCTCTTTCCTGCCAAGAAGCAATCATCTTCTGATTTCATGGTGACAGTCACCATATGCAGTACAAACACAACTGATTATCAGCAAAAATTATGTGACCAAACCTAATATTTTTGGTCAAGAAGATGTAAATGCATATCACTGGGTGGAGTTTTTGTGAAGCAATTTATAGGAGCTATGTTTTGCTTGCATGTTTTTTCAACTTTCTGTTCTTTGCCTTTCCCCCTCACTTATTCTTCTTTGGACTTTAACTCAATAACTGGCACTGCAGTTACATCAACTCTGGACTGCATATCTCTGGATGTTATTATATTAGAAAAATAAGCTTCCGTTTAGTTACTTTAGCCCCTCTCTCATCCTCATCATTGCTTTTGCTGATGATGACTCATAGCTAAGAAAATGGCTCCAAATAAATTTGGTTGGTTTCCTGTCTACAGGCACTCTCCCTTATCTCTAGTCCTTGGTTCTCCAGATTGAGGGGTGGGGAGATTCATTCTTGAATTGAGATGAATTTGTGATACTATTAGAGAGATTCATGCTCAGAGAACTATAAAGAAAGACTGTTCTGGGATTTCCCAGGTGGTCCACTGGTTAAGAAGAATCTGCCTTCCAATGCAGGGGACATGAGTTCAATCTCTGGTCTGGGAACTAAGATCCCACATGCTATGAGGCAACTGTGCCTATGTGTGCCACAACTGCTGAGGCCTGTGCACTTGAGAATCTCTGCTTCTCAATAAAAGAAGCCACTGCAATGAGAAGCCTGCTTGCCACAACTCTAGTTGCCTGAATGCAGCAACAAAGCACTAATCTGCCACCATGAAGACCCAGCACAGTCATAAATAAAATAAAGAAAAAGACTATCCTTTTTGACTACACCTGCCTATGTCCCAAACCACTGGCCATATAACCCTGGAGATAGAAGAAATTATTCAGATTTCTTTCATTTACTTCCTGTGATACTTCACTGCTGCCTTTGAGGGAAGAGCACATGGTGGTCCTATATATGGAGCTTAATCTGGACCATGACAGTTGTGTTTGGGGATTAATGGGCAGTAGCATGCATGAAGCTGACTCTGGTCCTGATTTAGGGCTAACAGCATGGTAATTAGTTAATGTTAGTTGCTAATCATGTCTGATTCTTTGCAACCCCTTGGATTCTAGCCTGCCAGGCTTCTCTGTCCATGGGATTCTCCAGGCAAGAATAATGGAGTGGGTTGGGATTCCCTTCCCCAGGGGATCTTCCTAACCAGGAATTGAACCCAGGTCTCCCACATTGCAGGCAGATTCTTTATCATCTGAGCTACCAGGGAAGCCCTGAGAGCTTCCCTGATAGCATGGTACGTTACATTACAGCATGGTAATGGCTACTCCTAATTAAGTTCCTACCTTGTGCCAGAACTGTGCTAAGCAATTGACCTATATTCACTGTTTTAATTCTTATAACAATAGAAGGGTTGATTTAACAACTTCACTTCCAAGATAAAGCAACTGAGACAGTAAGAGATTGAATAATTTGCTCAATGTCACATGGTTAGAGTGAGGCTGAGCTGGGATGGAAGTATGGCAGCTGGACTCCAGAATCTGTGCTGTCATCCATAATCTGTTGGCTACTTCTTCTGACCCTTGTATAGAGTCATCTCCCTGGAAGTTTGAACCACGTAAGTAGACTGTGTGCTGAGAGAGGTAGGAGAAGATAAAAGAAAAGAAAAGGAAACAAATACAAGCTGTTGGAGAGGAACAGACATTGAAGAAGCTACCAGGACATAAAAACAAGACTCTCCCCACTCTGACGCTCTGATTTTATCCTTGTTGTTTAGTCGCTAAGTCATGTTCGGCTCTTTTTGACCCCATGGACTGCAGCACAACAGGCTTCCCTGTCCTCCCCTCTCAGAATTTGCTCAAGTTCATGTCCATTCAGTTGGTGATGCCACCCAACCATCTCATCCTCTGCCACCCTCTTCTGCCTTCAGTCTTTCCCAGCATCAGGTCTTTTCCAGTGAGTCAGCTCTTTGCATTAGGTAGCTGAAGTACTGGAGCTTCAGTATCAGCATCAGTCCTTCCAACGAATATAGAGGGTTGATTTCCTTTAGAATTGACTGGTTTTCTCTCCTTGCAGTCCAAGAGACTCTCAAGAGTCTTCTCCAACACTGTAGTTCAAAAGCACAAATTCTTCAGTGCTCATCCTTTTTTATGGTTCAACTCTCACATTTGTACATGACTACTAGAAAAGCCATAGCTTTGACTATATGTGCCTTTGTTGGCAAAGTGATGTCTTTGCTTTCTAATATGCTTTCTAGTTTTGTCATAGCTTTCCTTCCAAGAAGCAAATGTCTTCTGATTTCATGGCTGCAGTCATGGTCTACAGTGATTTTGGAGCCCAAGAAAAGAAAATCTGTCACTGCTTCTACTTTTATCCTACTGTGTACTACAGCCAGGAAAAAGTTCAGTTCAGTTCAGTTCAGTCGCTCAGTCATGTCTGACTCTTTGCGACCCCATGAATTGCAACACGCCAGGCCTCCCTGTCCATCACCAACTCCCGGAGTTCACTCAGACTCACGTCCATCGAGTCAGTGATGCCATCCAACCATCTTATCCTCTGTCGTACCCTTCTCCTCCTTCCTCCAATCCATCCCAGCATCAGAGTCTTTTCCAATGAGTCAACTCTTTGCATGAGGTGGCCAAGGTACTGGAGTTTCAGTTTTAGCATCATTCCTTCCAAAGAAATCCCAGGGCTGATCTCCTTCAGAATGGACTGCTTGGACCTCCTTGCAGTCCAAGGGACTCTCAAGAGTCTTCTCCAACACCACAGTTCAAAAGTATCAATTCTTTGGTGCTCAGCCTTCTTCACAGTCCAACTCTCACATCCATACATGACCACAGGAAAAACCATAGCCTTGACTAGACGGACCTTTGTTGGCAAAGTAATGTCTCTGCTTTTGAATATGCTATCTAGGTTGGTCATAACTTTCCTTCCAAGGAGTAGGCGTCTTTTGATTTCATGGCTGCAATCACCATCTGCAGAAAAAAGTTATTCACTGTCAAATGTCTCTGAGATTTTTCCATTTCAGGCAGAAATGTGTCAAACTTTTCTCTCCCACTGCCATCCTTCCATCAAAATCTGAGGCTCTTGTCTGACACTTGATCCTACTTTGGCTTCCGTGGAGCAGCTTGGTGTCATAGGAAACCTGGTTCTCTGAAGTGTGATGGGCTTGGATTGGTTATCCTTTTCAGCTACTCACTAACCTCTCTGATCCTTGACCTGGATAAGTTACTGAATGGTTTTCAGCCTTTGTCTTCTTCTTCATCTACTGGGAATATGAGTTGTTACACACAGCCATGTTCATTCAATCAACAAATCTATGTTGTCTGTTTTGTGCTGATCACTGTAAGTAATGTTTTGTCACAGGAAGTGAAGTGAAAGTGAAAGTGTTAGTCACCCAGTGATGTCTGACTCTTTGCAACCTCATGGACTGTAGCCTACCAGGCTCCTCTATCCATGGGATTCTCCAGGCAAGAATACTGGAGTGGATAACCATTTCCTTCTGCAGGGTATCTTCCCAAACCAGGGATCAAATCTGGGTCTTCTGCATTGCAGACAGCAAGTAGATATTAAATAATATTTTATCTTATCCTTAATGGAATTTATAATCCAGTGGAGAAGACAGATAAGTAAACACACAGTCACCCTCCTGTGGGCAGTGATAAGACTGGGGTGAATACAGGCCTCTGTGGGGAGGATTATGGAGCACCCGGTCGGTGAGAGGCACTCAGCAAATGTAGGTGTTCCTTTGCTTCTTCCATCTCCTCCCTTATTCTGCTGCCAACCCTTAGGTACACATGCCAGGTTTCATTTCAGAAGACTTCCTGTAGCATGTGATATCTTTTTAGCTTCAGTGTATGATGTGGTTCTGAGATGATGCTGTTTCATGACCTTCAAAATCCAAATGAGGTGATTTGCGTCCTGAGCAGTGTGCACCTCGGGCAACTATTTTGCTCATCAGCCCTCATGTGTTATTTAGCATATCAAACTTAAATTGTCTTTAAGAGAAAAAAATTTGAGAATTCAAGAGAAAACTGCAACAAGGAAATCTTAAGACTTGAGGGAAAATGAAATCAAATAAGTTTGGGGTTTTTTTTTTTTTTTTAACCTTTGTGTATTATACTTACAGAATTATTTACTATGGATTTTAAGGCCTGCCTCTCAATTATCCCATTTCAAGGTTTAAATGTGAAAAATGTGAGAATTTGAGAGATTAATTTCTCCCAGAATTGACATTAGATTTGGACACTTCTGGTTCATGTGTTTGTTGTCAGATCAGACTCTCCATTGTTACAGGTAAGTACATACGACCTCATGTACTTGTTTGAGTCATCATGAAAGTAGTCTAACATTCAGGATGTTGTCCATAAAGATCAGGGAGAAGATTTTACATATATATATATATATATATATATATATATATAAACTTTTATTTTGTTCCAATCTCTCTATAGACCCATCGTGGTTTTGTAAAACCATGAGATGGAGGGGGTATATGGAATGTAGTGGATCTATTTTTAATGTTTATGAAAGGGGTGAGGTAAATACTCTTAGCTTAGAAAATAAAGGGAGATGAATATTATAAGAAAATGTGTAGATTGATTAGGGGAGGATGAAGGAAATACTGAGGACCACATTAATTTGTAAACAACTTGATCCAAAATGATCTGTTGACTGTTTAGCGTTGTAACTAGAAAGCTTTTTACTTCCAAATTGACAAATATTACTTCAGACCACTTTATATTAGTAGTTATCTTTAAAAAATATATTATAAAAGCATTTTATATGAAAACATCTATATTTACCTGCTACCAACACTGAAACCAAAGGAGGAAATATCCAGAGCTTTTTTCCTTGTAAGCAACTAGGAGCTCAAATATACAAACTCACAGAGTGGTGGAATTGGGGGTCAGTGGTAGGAAGATGGGTGGAGGGCTCAGCAATGGGTCTTCCAAACTCACTGTGCAAAAAAGAAAAACAACAACAACAAACAAACAACACAGTCTTTTGCAGCTTAGAAGTATTTTGCCATAATCAGAATAATTTAATCTTGAATTTTCAATGCAGATAATCTATATAAGAGATGGCCTAGTAATGCCACAAGCTATTTCCACACTTCTGTTTTTGAAATATCATTAAGCAAATATCCTATGAATACTCTGTAAGTCAGTGATTTCATAGTCAAAGCATTTCACTCTGCAATAAAACCTTTATCAAGATTTAATTACCATGAAAGCAGAAAGGCATGAGGAGTTGGGATCTTTACCTTAAATCATAATTAAAACCCACAAATATTTAGGATTTTATTTAATTGAGTCCAAGACAAAAACGAAGCTAATGAATGGCAAAGTTCACTATGTAACTTCTAATTAATGTAAAACTCTGATTGCTCAGAAAATTGATTTAAACATATATACAGACATATATGTAATATATACATGTCTGTATTATTGTTTTTTCATATAAGATATGTACATATAGCTGTGTGTGTGTGTGTGTGGGGGGGGGCTCGTATGTAGTTGTGTGACATGTTATGTTGTTTTCATAGCCAGATGTATTCTTACAAAAATATGTGTTTTTTTTTTGGTGACAATTACATCCTACTTCCTTGAATGTGGCTTTTAGAATTTCATATCCTGCTCTTCTGTGAATTCCATTTTCCACTTTAGAGTCCAAAAATAGGAATATAATAAAAAACCATTAAGCCTCCTTGGTTGACTTAGAAAATTGCAGAGTGATATTCCCAATAACCAATCCCATAAAGTAGGAGTTGTTTTATGAGCAAAGATGTCCAAATAACTTAAACATAACCTTATTTCTGTGGAAAATTGTGAAGCCTGCCTTGATTCCTCATTCTATCCTCCACTACACATGCTTTATAGTGAAAGTGAAGAAAACTAAACAATATTAGTGCAGAAGATGCACAAAATAAAACAAAAGGGTTGGATGCTCTTAGACTGAATACTGCACACTGAACATGTAACTACATCAGATCCAAGGAGAATGAGTTGGAGATCAGAGATGTCTGTTAAGGACCCTGGTGCTTTTTCATCCACCTGCTACAACCTCTCCAAGAGGAGGTTATTGCAGGCTCTCTGACATTCAGAATGTGTTTTGAAACCCTTTACTGGGGTGTGAAATGACCTTTTTGCCCCTTAAATAGACTAAGGATCTCATCCTTTATTATCTCATTGTTTATAATATGTGCTGAAAATAAAAGCTTGAGCACAAATAAAGGTATAGATTCAATGAAATCTAATTGAATGAACTTAGAATGCAAATACATAAACCTTAAAGAAAAATTCAAAGTAATGCACCGCTGCTGGGGAGCAATTCATTTGGAGTGCTAATCATGCACATTCAAAGGTTGCTCTCAGCTGTTAATATCCTTCATTTGTTAGCTCGGCTCAGTGTTTACTACACTTATATAATGAACAGACCTCCCTTAAACAAAAAGTGTGAAAATTCTTTGCCATTGTCTTTCTTTGGGACTGGAATGAAAACTGACCTTTTCCAGTCTTGTGGCCACCGCTGTGTTTTCCAAATTTGCTGGCATATTGTGTGCAGCAGTTTCACAGCTTCATCTTCTAGAATTTGAAATAGGTCAACTGGAATTCCATCATCACCATGAACTTTGTTTGTAGTGATGCTTCCTAAGGCCCACTTGACTTTGGACTCCAGGATGTCTGGTTCTAGGTGAGTTATCACACCATTGTGGTTATCTGGGTCATGAAGTTCTTTTTTGTATAGTTCTTCTGTGTATTCTTGCAAGCTCTTCGTAGTATATTCGGTTTCTTTTAGGTCCATAAAATTTCTGTCCTTTATTGTACCCATCTTTGCATGAAATGTTCCTTTGGTATCTCTAATTTTCCTGAAGAGATCTCTAGACTTTCCCATTCTATTCCTCTGTTTCTTTGCAGTGATCACTGAGGAAGGCTTTCTTATCTCGCCATGCTTTTCTTTGGAACTCTGCATTCAAATGGATATATCTTTCCTTTTCTCCTTTGCCTTTCCCTTCTCTTCTTTTCTCAGGTAATTTGTAAGGACTCCTCAGACAAAAAGACAGTTTTGCATTTTTGCATTTCTTTTTCTTGGGGATGGTCTTGATCCTCCTGTACAATGTCACAAACCTCTGTTCATAGTTCTTCAGGCTCTCTGTCTATCAGATCTAATTCCTTGAATCTATTTCTCACTTCCACTGTATAATCGTAAGGGATTAGACTTAGGTCATACCTGAATGGTCTAGTGGTTTTCCCTACTTTCTTCAATTTTAGTCAGAATTTTGCAATAAGGAATTCATGATCTGAGCCACAGTCAGCTTCCAGTCTTGTTTTTGATGACTGTATAGAGCATCTCCATCTTTGGCTGCAAAGAATATAATCAATGTGATTTCTATATTGACCATCTGGTGAGGTCCATGTATAGAGTCTGGTCTTATATTGTTGGAAGAGGGTATGTCCTTTGACCAATGTGTTCCCTCGACAAAATTCTGTTAGCTTTTGCCCTGCTTCATTTTGTACTCCAAGGCCAAATTTGCCTGTTGCTCCAGGTATATCTTGACTTTCTACTTTTGCATTACAGTCCCCTATGATGAAAAGGACATCTGTTTTTTAGCTGTTAGTGCTAGAAGGTCTTGTAAGTCTTCATAGAACTGTTCAACTTCAGCTTCTTCAGCAGTACTGATCGGGGCATAGACTTGGATTACCCTGATATTGAACGGTTTGTCTTGTAAATGAACAGAGATCATTTTGTCGTTTTTGAGATTGCATCCAAGTACTGCATTTTGGACTCTTTTGTTGACCATGATGGCTACTCCATTTCTTCTGAGGGATTCCTGCCCACAGTAGTAGATATAATGGTCATCTGAGTTAAATTCACCCATTCCAGTCCATCTTAGTTCACTTATTCCTAGAATGTCAACGTTCACTCTTGCCATCTCCTGTTTGACCACTTCCAATTTGCCTTGATTCATGGACCTAACATTCCAGGTTCCTATGCAATACTGTTTGCTACAGCATCAAACTTTACTTCCATCACCAGTACATCCACAAATGGGCAGTGTTTTTGTTTTGGCTCTGTCTCTTCATTCTATCCGTAGTTATTTCTCCACTCTTCCCCAGTAGCATATTGGGCACCTTCTGACCTGGGGAGTTCATCTTTCAGTGTCTTGTCTTTTTGCCTTTTCATACTGTTCATGGGGTTCTCAAAGTGAGAATACTGAAGTGGTTTGCCACGCCCTTCTCTGGTGGACCATGCTTTGTCAGAACTCTCAACCATGACCCATCCATCTTGGGTGGCCCTACACAGCAAGGCTCATTATTTCATTGAGTTAGACAAGGTTGTGTTCCATGTGATCTGTTTAATTAGTTTCTGTGATTGTGATTTTCATTCTGTCTGTCCTCTGACGGATTAGGATAAGGTTGTCCATGAACCCTGAACTTCCAGATGTTCAAGCTGGATTTAGAAAAGAAAGAGGAAACAGAGATCAAATTGCCAACATCTATTGGATCATCAAAAAAGCAAGACTGTTCCAGAAAAACATCTACTTCTGCTTTATTGACTATGCCAAAGCCTTTAACTGTGTGGATCACCACAAACTGTGGAAAATTCTTAAAGCAATGGGAATACCAGACCACCTGATGTGCCTCTTGAGAAATCTGTGTGCAGATCAAGAAGCAAGTTAGAACTGACATGGAACAACAGACTGGTTCCAAATTGGGAAAGGAGTACATCAAGGCTGTATATTGTCACCCTGTTTATTTAACTTCTACACAGAATATATCATGCAAAATGCTGGGCTGGATGAAGCACAAGCTGGAATCAAGATTTCTGGGAGAAATATCAATAACCTCAGATGTGCAGATGACACCACCCTTATGGCAGAAACTGAAGAAGAACTAAAGAACTCCTTGATGAAAGTCAAAGAGGAGAGTGAAAATGTTAGCTTAAAAAACTCAACATTCAGAAAACTAAGATCACGGCATCTGGTTCCATCACTTCATGGCAAATAGATAGGGAAACAATGGAAACAGTGAGAGTCTGTATTTTGGGGGGCTCCAAAATCACTTCAGAGATGACTGCAGCCATGAAATTAAAAGATATTTGCTCCTTAGAGAAAAAGCTATGACCAACCTAGACAGCATATTAAAAAGCGGGGACGTTGCTTTGTGAAAAAGGTCCATCTAATCAAAGCTATGGTTTTTCCAGTAGTCATGGGTGGATGTGAGAGTTGGACTATAAAGAAAGCTGAGTGCTGAAGAATTGATTCTTTAAACTATGGTGTTGGAGAAGACTCTTGAGAGTCCCTCGGACTGCAAGGAGATCCAACCAGTCCATCCTAAAGGAAATCAGTCCTCAATATTCATTTGGAGGACTGATGCTGAAGCTGAAACTCTAATACTTTTGCCACCTGATGTGAAGATGGACTTACTGGAAAAAACCCTGATGCTGAGAAAGATTGAAGGCAGAAGAAGGGACAACAGAAGATGAGATGGTTGGATGGCATCACCAACTTAATAGACATGAGTCTGACAAGCTCTGGGAGTTTGTGACGGACAGGGAAGCCTGGCGTGCTGCAGTCCATGGGGTTGTAGAGTCGAAGATGACTGTGTGACTGAAATGAAGTAAATTTTTGAGTACCCTCGATGTTGACAGATAATGTTTATTTTGATATTTTTAAATTATGTATAAACCCAACTATCAATAAACTTATATCCAGGGCTCATATTTAACTTTGAAAACTGAAATTATTGCAAATTAAATAAAATATAAATATTAAACTAAAAAAATCAAGAAATTTTAATTTATTGGACTAAGTTGATTTTCAAATATATTTAGCAAAGTGAAATATTCAAAGAAAGTCCTTCTGAAATCCACATGTTATTATCATCTTCCAGTGCTTCATGGTTTACTAACCATGCAATATTTTTATAGACCTCTCAGTGTCATTTGTTCTTCATTTGTCATGAATATATTTTTTACACATTCATTTGCTTCAGTTATTTTTTTTTCCATTAGATTGCAATACTTACAGTAACACTGTATAATGCCAAATATACCTTAGTATAGAAACCAAAACTATTTGTGTACTTGGTAATTAAAGTGTCACTTAAATAATACAGATCAACACTCTCCAATGAACTTTCTGCAGCAATAGAAATGTCCTGTATCTGCAGTCTGTAACATGGTAGCTACTAGCCACAAATGGCTAGTGAGAATTTAAAATATGACTAGTGTGACTGAGTTGTAGGAGGAAATGGCATCCCACTCCAGTATCCTTGCTTGGAAAATCCCATTGTCAGAGGAATCTGGCAGGCTATATAGTTCATGGGGTTGCAAAGAGTCAGATATGACTAAGCCAAAGAGCACACACATTGTCACTGAGGAACTGAATTTTATTTTTATTTCCAGTAAGGTGTAATAGTCATGTAACATAATGTTAGTTTAAGGTATACAAAGTGATGACTTGATATATGCATATATTATGAAATGATAGCCACAATAAAGTTACCATCTCACAAAATTACTATTTATTTTTTGTAAGGAGGATATTTGATATTTTGGCAACTTTCAAGTATACTTTATACTATGTTAATTATATATGTACCATGCTATACAGGCTTCCCTGGTGGCTCAGACGGTAAAGAATCTGCCTGCAGTTCAGGAGACCCAGGTTTAATTCTTGGGTTGGGAAGATCCCCATGGAGAAATCCCATGGAGAGAGGAGTCTGGTAGGCTACAGTCCAAGGGGTCACAAAGAGTTGGACACAACAGAGTGACTAATACACACACACACACACATACACACACACACCATGCTGTACAGTAAAGCATATTAAAGTCTATTTGTTTTTGGTAGTAGGGAATATCTTTTTCAGGCTTTCCCTGCCCCCAATCCTCAATTTATCCCTAAGCAATATGGTGTCTCTAAGTCCATGATTACCTTCCAAATCAGGCCACTTTAGTCAGGCTATATTTAGAGAGATGGTGGGATTTCAGATGGAGACTTAAGGCTGATTCCTGCTTAGGTGTACTACAGGGAATACTTCATTGAGGACTTAATATACATAAGATAAAGTGGAGGTTATACAGTCAGTTCAGTTCAGTTCAGTCGCTCAGTTGTATCCGACTCTTTGAGACCCCATGAATTGCAGCATGCCAGGCTTCCCTGTCCATCACCAACTCCCGGAGTTCACTCAAACTCATGTCCATCGAGTCAGTGATGCCATCCAGCCATCTCATCCTCTGTCATTCCCTTCTCCTCCTTCTCCCAATTCCTCCCAGCATCAGAGTCTTTTCCAATGAGTCAACTCTTCGAATGAGGTGGCTAAAGTACTGGAGTTTCAGCTTCAGCATCATTCCTTCCAAAGAAATCCCAGGACTGATCTCCTTCAGAATGGTCTGGTTGGATCTCCTTGCAGTCCAAGGGACTCTCAAGAGTCTTCTCCAACACCACGGTTCAAAGGCATCAATTCTTCGGCACTCAGCTTTCTTCACAGTCCAACTCTCAAATCCATATATGACACTGGAAAAACCATAGCCTGGACTAGATGGACCTTTGTTGGCAAAGTAATGTCTCTGCTTTTCAATATGCTATCTAGGTTGGTCATAATTTTTCTTCCAAAAAGTAAGCGTCTTTTAATTTAATGTCTGCAATCACCATCTGCAGTGATTTTGGAGCCCCAAAAAATAAAGTCTGACACTGTTTCCACTGTTTCCCCATCTATTTCCCATGAAGTGATGGGACCAGATGCCATGATCTTCGTTTTCTGAATGTTGAGCTTTAAGCCAGTAGTACGCAAGTAATACCTTCTAAAAAAGATTTACAATTTAGTATGGAGATAAGTTGTAAATGTGATATTTTGTAGTTCAAGATTCTAAAAATCCTATACCTGATCTGAATATGTGATAAGATGGTTGAATTTCAAAAGAGCGAGAAATTTGGATGATCTGGAAATGCCAGGAAACCTTCTTAGACTCATGTCTTATACCCTCAGACTTATCTTAAATATTACTTAATCTAATCTACAGGGTTTATGCCCTTTTAAATTTGTTTTTAAGGTGATTTACACAGGATTAGACATTTACAAATATCCAGTAAATTGTGATAAGATGTGAATAAATAGTATTCAGGGAATTTTTTTTAAGAAGTAAAAGAATTAAGAGAAATATCAAGAACTAAAAGTCTATGATAAAATAAGAACACGAAAGAAAGCTGAGAATTTCTACAAATATATGCACTGTAAACATGCTTTCAGGTAGAGGAGAAATATTTTGTTCTTATCTGTTAGTATCAAAAAGGTAATGCATATATAGAAATCAAACATATCTGGAGGAAAAAAAGGGAATAACTATAAAGACAAAAGAAAAAAAGAAAAAAGTGCTCTCATTGTAAATTAATAGTCTGTAAATCAATAGTCTGAATGCTCACACTGAGAAAAGAATGATATTTCCTATTGAAATATGATTTTTTATATTGTTAGACCCAGTGTTTAGTACAAAGCTCTATAAAATATTGAAGAGAGCAGGACTAAGGAAGTTGCCAAATCTATTATCCATTCTGATCATAAGTGTGTGGTGTGTCCTTGACCATAGCCCCAAATGATGACCTGTGGGAAGGTGAGCTACTTGCTCTCTTTAGCAGTGCCTGGATCCCCCTGATTCTCTTGAGAGATCCAACATCCTGAATGTACTCAAATACTTACTGACCAGATCATGTTTTGGGGGTCATAAAATCTCTTGGAATAAATGAAAAAGTATGATAAAAGACCTTGAAAATAAACCTAAACACATTTTGCCTATTGAAGAAAATGAAGTGAGAACTGAGTACTTTCTGTTGCTGCAAACTTTAATATGTTCGAATCTCCAAATAATACAACAGAAGAGAGACTTTAAATAACAGCAGCAATGCTAAAAGGTAATGCATGCATTCCACTGCAAGCCCTCTGAGCAGGAAGTCAGCCTAATTCTCTGCTTTGAATATCATCACACCTTGACAATTCAAGAATTATGAGAAGTAAACACCTACATTGAGGTGAGATATGCAAGATTGGAAGATATGCACTGATTGGAAGAAATGTGGGTGAAAGATACGAGAAAAGATATCAAGAGTAAGCAAGGAGAACCTTCAGTCTGAAATATGGACCTGACACCTGTAAAAGAATAGAGGGAAGGAAGGGTTGGATAAGAAGACACTCAGACTGAAGCTTAGTTCTGAGAAAGGTCCATTCAAGCTTAAGAGAAGCTCCTGAGTCAGAATTTCATCCTGCATTAGACACCAGTGTTCTGTTCCAGCCCTCACTGTGTTCAGGCTTTCCCTGGGAGCAATCCTGAGGAAGCATGGCCTGGTGTGAATGGTGTGATAGATCTACAGGTATAGCAGTTGAAAGCTGTTGGTCAACATTACTCCTTGAAGGAGATCTGAGTAGGACACCTCCATGGATGATGTGGGCACATGGCACTTGGCTCAGCACAAAATTTTCTTTGAATTCTCTGCTCCGAACTAGGAACTGAAATTTTCCTCAGTAGGAGCTTGAGAAGATTGATCTCTACCATGATTGTGTTAACTCCCTCCTATCCCAAACAGGTCCCTCTAATTGACTCCTACTCATTGCACATTCTTATTCTGAACTTTATGTATGAGTACTAGAGACAGATTCTTGAGGAAGATTTTAATATAGGTAAACTTTTTTTGTAGAGACATTGCTTTGCCAATGAAGAGCCATACAGTCAGAGCTATGGTTTTCCAATAGTCATGTCTGGATATGCGAGTTGGACCATAAAGAAGGCTGAGCACTGAAGAATTGATGCTTTTGAACTGTGGTGATGGAGAAGAC
Source organism: Bos indicus x Bos taurus (assembly GCF_003369695.1). Lineage (NCBI taxonomy): Eukaryota > Metazoa > Chordata > Mammalia > Artiodactyla > Bovidae > Bos > Bos indicus x Bos taurus. Next base: position 70,704,854 of record NC_040090.1, read on the forward strand.
TCTTGAGAGTCCCTTGAATTGCAAAGAGATCAAAACAGTCAATCTTAAAGGAAATCAACCCTAAATATTCATTGGATGGACTGATGCTGAAGCTGAACCTCCAATATTTTGGCCACCTGAAGAAAAGATACAACTCACTGGAAAAGACTCTGATGCTGGGGAAGATTGAGGGCAGGAGGAGAAGGGAGGGACAGAGGATGAGATAGTTGGATGGCATCACAGACTTAATGGACATGAGTTTGAACAAACTCCAGGAGTCAGTGAAGGACAGGGAAGCCTGGCATGCTGCAGTCCATGGTGTCTCAAAGAGTTGGATATGACTGAGCGATTGAACAACAACAAACATTTTTTAAAACATAAATATCTTTAAAGTGCTAGTAAGGTCTTTCTGTAGGCAATATAATAAGGTTTGGTAGTTGAAGAACTTAAGGGATGGCCTTCTGAAATGATCTCACCTGTAAGTATATACTACAGCAAGAATCCATAGTACCAATGGGTTATAAAGCTAAAGGCAGTTGCCAAGATTTTGACCACAGGGTTACAAATTCAGGCTTGCAATGTTCAGCTGGGAAAAAGATATTTATCCATTGCTCCTCTACTGTGTGTTTATTGTCCTGAGGGACTTAGCACATGTAGCAACCTATCATTGATTTTGGACAACCAGAGTGGTTGAAAGAAGCTGTTTGGATTATTATGGAGAAAACTGTTGGCAGGTGTGTATCCTGAATAAATGAACAAGTTGATAATTACACACCTGGAACTCAAACAGCAGGGATGTAGATGGTGACTTACTGGAATGGAAGCTGATCACTACAGTGGTTATGGATGAGTCCATGGATGGTTTCTACTGTCTTGTTTTGAATTAATTGGCAGAAGGAATGTGGCTCACAAACCATGGTACTACTCTGAATTATATCACTAATCTCTTCCAACTCTGCATGGATGTGTGTCTGAGTTATATTTTCTATCTACGTTGCTTTTTATATGGCATTTACTATTTGTCACAAGAGGATGCAGCAATGATCATACAATTCTCAGAGTAACAGTTTCAGAAAGAATTTAGTAGAATAAAAAGGTTTGGATACAATGTTCTTCTTTATTCCAAAGGCATTCATTCATTAACTGCTGTTGAGGAATTAATATGTGCCAGAATACATGGAAGATGAAAAATCTTCCATAAATAAATAAGATGTGTCTATACCTTTGAGAAACACAACTTGGAGACAATTTTTGCAGACAACAACCAACCAGGGTGAAAAGTGTTGGTTTCTGCAGTGAATTCTGACTGATACAGAATCCAAGATGATCATATCTCATTACTGTTTGAAATTCTTGTCTGCATAGTTCTTAGAAAAATTTATCTGTCTAGAAATGTTAGCTAATATTTATTGAGTGCATACCATTTAAAGGATACTATTCTAAGTGTATATAAAATAATTCAATTTTACATCACAAAATCCTGATGTAGGTACTTTACAGATGAAGAAAATGAGGCATAGAAAGATTAAATATCTTTCCTAACATAAAACAGTTAGGAAATTTTAATAGATAGGATACATTCTAAGCAGTTTAGCTTCCAAGCTGTAATTGAACCCATTATTCTATGCCGCAAAATGGTCACAGCTCTTGTCAAGAATTAGAATTAGAAACATCTCTACCCTGTTATCCATTACATATTCCTTTAGATATACAAGCTTCCTATCAAGTTGTTTCTCATATTAGTGCTTTTACACAAACTGTCCCTTCCCTCAACTTTAATTCAATAATGATTTACTTAGCTCTTGTTTTTATGCCATGACAATTCAAGATACTGGATGTTATTACACCTATTAAAATGACAAATGCTGTCTTTGCCTTTATGTTGGTTGCAGACTACAGGGACTTGAAAGCAAATAAAGAGAGGTTATAGTGTAGAATGGTAGGTGAAAGTAAATAAAGAATAAATTACAATTGTAGTGTTATCATGAGAACTGAAAAATGTCCAGGAAGCACACATGGAGAGCACAACTTGAGCTTGAAGGATTAGAAGAAGCTGAAAATCTACACAGATAGCTGCATGCCTGGCATTTTCCACACCTTCCCTATGTGGCTACTTCCTAAGGCATCGATCAAAGCTTAATTTCTTTCTTGAGAATCCAACCTTTCCCCCAATCTGATTAAGATGCCTTTTATTAAGTCCCCTTAGCAATTTGAACAGAAAGCACTTTATTATCTTGCACTCTTACTGTTTGTTATTGCTTTTTTTTTTTTTTTCCTCCTAGAAAACTGAATGCTTCTCAAGGGCCATAATTATTACTTGCTTATTTTTGTGTCCACTTAATCTACTACAGTGCTTGCTTAGCATACGCCTTCTATAAATGTTTGTTAATGAATGAGGAAATAGCTGAGGATGAAGCAAGAAATAAAAAAGTCATCAATTCAGGATGGGTCTTTTATATACCCTGCTAATGATTAAATTTTTTCCCAGATGATCAGAGATCCTTAGAGTTGGCAATCAAAATGATTGTATTTCATTTATATTTTGCAAGGATTTGCATCCTTGATTCAAACTGGTTTGTTAGGTTGCTTAAAACATTACAATGATGAGGTTAAAGCAATAAGTTTCATCTTTGTAAGGACCAGTTGCTTCATTTATGTCTGTAACTAGAGATTACGCTATACAGCTTGGCCAACTGACCTGCAGATTTATGATTTTGGCTACAAACAAAAGCAAATGAAAAAGCATGTGTGGATCATTGAAAATCAATTTCCCTTCATGGAACAACAGCTATTATGTATATAATCTAGCTGGAGAAGGCAATGGCACCCCACTCCAGTACTCTTGCCTGGGGAATCCCATGGACAGAGGAGCCTGGTAGGCTACAGTCCATGGGGTCGCAAAGAGTAGGCCACGACTGAGTGTCTTCATTTTCACTTTTCAGTTTCATGCATTGGAGAAGGAAATGGCAACCCACTCCAGTGTTCTTGCCTGGAGAATCCCAGGGACAGGAGCCTGGTGGGCTGCCGTCTATGGGGTTGCACAGGGTCGGACACGACTGATGTGACTTAGCAGCAGCAGCATATTACCTAGCAATGGCAAGCTGATAACTTCATCTTTACCTCTTCAGCATATTATATGCATAAGTCCAAGTATAATATTATTTCTCTATTATACTACATTTGAAAATAAAGTGACAGATAAGCCTCCAGGGTTAACATAATGCATATCAAATATAATCATAGACTTAGAAAAGTTACTTGAATTAATTAATGTATAATAGCCTCTGAATTGTCAGGAGAATTTTATGATTTATATGTGTTTTGATAAAAAGACTTTCCTTGATTGTCCCCACTTACATTATTAGTTATATTGTGTTACAAAAGTCTTATTTATTATTCGATTCTTACTTGAGTAATTTATAGATCATACCATTTTATTTTGTAAGCTCAGGCTAGGGCCATAAAACTGTTTTCTTCTGAAAACGATTGATCTTGAGGTACTTATAGATATTTAGATAAATTACACTCTGGACTATGTTTGTAGCAGATAAAGTATTAAAATCAGAAAATTTGGATACCTTCAATTTTAAAGTTGGCAGGAATAACAAAGTTACTTAGGGTTGTGCATATGTGCTAAATCGCTTCAGTCCTGTCCAGATCTTTGCCACCCTATGGACTGCAGTGACTTGTAGCGACCCCATGGACTGCAGCTTACCAAGCTCCTCCATCCATGGGATTTTCCAGGCAAAAGTACTGGAGTGGGGTGCCATTGCCTTCTCTGAAGGAAGCCCTTACTTAGGGCTATTCTTTGGGAAAAAGAAAAAGTGGCTATGATTAAAATGACCTTTATGGGTGCTTTGTAGAAAAATGTCAGTAAAATTAGGACAAAAAGCTGAAGACTATGCATCTGGAAAATGTTAAAATATCATGGGTGTTATTTTAGGAGGAATTTCTGGGGAACTAGATTCTCCCCAGAAATATTGTACTTTAGATTTTTAAAAAAAGAGTGAGCTTGCCCTGTCAAATGCAGCTTAATCGTTTATCGGGCCTTCTTAGTTCATTAGGTTATAGTGCTCCTGAGGCTATTTTTGGTGAAACATATAAGGTGTATAAAGATAAATTTATCCTTGTGCTGTATGTCTGATAAGGAGGTTGAAAAGATTCAATCAGAGATGTGACATGTGGTGATAGACATAGATGGAGCATTGATTTTCACTCCGTGCACAAAACACAGTTGAGCCTCAGGATCCTGTTGAAAAGGTGCTTTAAATTGTCCACTAAGTAGATATGACTCATGGTTGCAGATATTTGAGCATACTTATCCAAAAATAAACATCATTCAGAATTTAAAGTTATTTTAATATTGATGGAGGATGAAAGAGGAAAATAAAAACCAGCTAGTTTTTACTGAGGTTCACTGTCTTTGTTCACTGTTTTAGTGCTTCAGAGGATAACAGCATGTGAAGAGCTTCCAGTCCTCCTGAAACTTATACTTATTCAAGAAGAGCTATTAATAGGCCATAAATGATTCACACACACACTTAATGCTCATCTGCCTTTGTCCCCTCGTTTGCCAGATGCAACACACATTTTCTTCAATTAGGAGAAAAATGAAAGAAAAAAATCTGCCTCATGAGATATAATCAGCCTGAGAGTAAAAGATTCTTAAACTTGTAAAAATAATGGAACCTTTTACTTTTTCTCTTAAATGGTATATTAATGATGAACTTCAAAGTAAAAGGGGAGAAAGAAGAGTGAAACTGGTAGAAATAGAGAAAAAGTAGAGGGTCAAGGGTCCCAGTAGTCCAGCCTCAAGGGATGTGTTCTAAACATTTTCAGGGGACACTCAGGACTTGTTATCTGGAGACCCTTGTCTTAGATCGTTGCTACGAAAAAAAAATTTTTAACTAACATATGAGGCGATTCAGTACCAGATGTTTAAAAGCACCGAGGGAGAGGGGTGTTATGTTTGTTGTGGGGTGGTAGTGTTTGTTAGTGTGCTTTGGGGAAAAATTCAGTGATGAAGGTGTCTGATTGGTAGAAAATCGTCAATAACAGGGAAAAGAAAACTTGCCGAATTATGAGTGTCCAGTGAAATGAAACCACGCAGTGTCTAATCTGGCCTGTGTGTGCTATTGATCCACACTGTCTATACTCCCTCAGACATGGGGCCTATAAAGTAATAAGCAATAGTGATGTATTTGTCCCCATAAGAGGTTTTTTTTTTTTTTTTCAAGTGGGAACACACTAAATTGTCAACCATGTGAAGTGAAAAAAGTTTGGCATGGGGGTCATTAAATTAAATCCTTTGCAATTATTGTTTACTGTTTCCTTTAAAAATTAATGTTTGACAACCAAAAATCCATTTAAACATTGGCATTTTAGGTAAATTATAAAGGAGTAAGTAAAATATCATGACAGCATTCATTTACTCTGAATAATTTTGCTATAGCTCTTAAAATTTGCTTTTATTTATAGAGATACTCTTTTTCTTAGTTTCTTTCAAGTTAAATATCCTTATAGCACTGCATTTGGTACTTTCTGTTGTTTAATAGAAGATTGTTGTTTTCACATACCAAACATTATTAGATGATTCAATGCAATGAAGGGAAGACCTTCAGATTTTCACTGTTAGATGCTTTAAAATATCATAAAATTATAATGATAAAATTAATCATGTCACTTTAAAAAGTATGTCTGTGCATTTTTATGAGAAAAAAATTAGCTTATGGACATTGTTTCTATTTTTAAAATATTAATGTGCCCTGACATTGAAAAATGAAATGAGATTAAATAACTGTTGTGTCTGGGGTAACAGTATTCCAGACGTTAAAGCTGAGCTGGGAAGATGATGACTGAGAGATAAGTTCACCTACAGCAGCAAGAAAGGTTTCTCATATTTCAGAGATATTTCTATCCCTAAAAACCTCCCCTCAATAATACAGTAAAGCTTGAACTAATGGGATACCTTAGATTTGCTATAATTAAACAAATCAGCTGAGTGCAGGACTAAATTTCCAGCTCTTTGCAGAAATCTCCCCTTTGTAATTCAAAGGACATATAATCCTTTCCATGAACTTGACAAGGTGTATATACTACCATTTCTTTTTTCTCTTTTGTCACCCCTCACTCCCTCCAGTCCACCAGGAACCCTTGCATTCTAACCACTCTGGAAGCCAAGATTATGAGTCCCTAGGCTGAGACTCTTATTCTATGGATAATTTCTTTTGGCTTCCCTGTCGCTGCCAAAGAAGTAGGAGAGGAATGTGTTGCTAGAGCAGTGAAATCCTCTTCTCTTTCAGCAATAATATCTGCAGGGAGAGGGAGACAGCTCAGGGCTGACTGGTTCACAGTGCCAGGAGGTGGGAGCCCTACAATTGGAAGAGTCTCTGGGATGAATCTACATCACTATGAATTCTGACAGAATGTATTTTAGTTGGAATCTGTATCCTTCCTCTATCCTTTTGATATTAATAGTTAATATGATTCATGAATTAAAGAGAATATTTCTTGAAATTTTTTACTTATTAATGCATTCATTTGATACCTTTCAAATGATCAAATATACTTTAGCTAATTTATTCTACCTCCTTGAGAAGATGTTCTGCACTAAGTATGTGAGATTTAGTGACATTCCAGCTCATGGTCTCTAGGAATTTGGCTTTCATCACTTAATACACTGTTCACAACACACTCAGACCCTCTTTAGGGCATACTAGCCTCTCTTAATAATTACTTGTTGACCGACTGACCTGCCAAATAGGCAGTCTATAAATAGACATATATAGGTTAGCCCAAATAGACACTCAAACAACCATAGAGAAGGAGTAACCTGAAAGCCTGGAACCCTGATGGCTCTCTGTAGGGTTACTGCTGCCCTGTCATAGTTACAGCTTCTTTGCTTTCTCAACCATGAAGCCATCTTAATTTGGTCCACGATAAAATAGCTGCCTCTTCACACAGTCACTCTGTTTTTCATTGTCCTTTATTCCAAATCATAAATCTATTGGGTCTATGTGTAATAGTTACATAAAATCATCCATTTATAGTTAGCTTAGTTAGTTAACTTCATAGTTAGGGTCCAGAGTTAGCTTCATTAGTTGCTGGCTACTTTATCAGCTTACTGGACTTGTCGGTTCACTCTGAAAACAAAATTGGCATTAATGAAGCTAAAGTAAATCAATTAAAAACAAAAAGCAAGAATATAGAAAGGCATGGGTAAATGAAGACAACACTCATAATATACTGTTATTAAAGTATTCCCCCAATCATAAGTTTTTCCGATTATCTCTGTGCATGTTCTGAAAGTAACATGCAGCCAAATTTCTTAGTAGAATACTAATTTCAGTTCTTCAGCAAATCCTACTGCACAATGCTTTAAATTAAAAGTATCAAAATTTCATACCATATTTTGTGGACAAGTCAACCATATTTTTTGAATGCAAAAAACAATACATAATCATTTACCAATTGTTAAAAAAACCTGAAAAATAAATTTTGGATAAAGTTGTAGTCCATCATTAGAGCTCTCAATATGGCAGATGGGATTGTCAGTCACTTTTGACTATTAAGCATATTTATATCTATGCTAATATCCTTGTCTATGTCTATGTTTATGTCTATATCTTAAACAACCTCCAGGAAATACTAGGCTTGCAAACTTCTTAGGAATCAGTTTGACTGTCTATACCCTGGCATTAAAAAGGAGACAATAAAATACAAAACGAATGTATGATGATAGAGTTAGGAAAATGCCATCAATTATTTCCCTGAGCAAGTTGACTTTGAACTTTTGTCAGGCAACTGAATAAGTATCACAACAGTCCCTTATTCTATGTAAGTTTTAAGATTCCTTCATTTCCCCTCTCTGAGATGTCTCTCCTACTCTATTTTACTCCTGGTATTGAGGCCATCACTTCTAGAGTCTTAGAAATGCCTTATCTCTTCTACCTGTGCTTACTTTTGTCATGTTGCACATGCTGTTGATGCACCATGGCTGTATTTTTAATTTCTATATGATAATTTCTTAACAGTGCTGCTCTCTACCAAGGTAAGCATACTCCTGGAACCACACATCAAATACTGAAATATGTGATTACTACATAAATCACTGAATCTCATTATCTCATTCCATGAAAAATACCCTATATCTTTGACCCCTATGTTAGTCAGATTCTGCTCAGAGACAAAGGAACTATGCAAAGTCTTTCAAGATGAAAGAGTGTAATTCAGGAAACTGGTTATGCAGGTGTTGAAAATCTGAAAGAGCTAATAAAGAAAGATTAGTACTTGCTGGAAGTTCCTGTGGCACTAGTGGTAAAGAACCCCCTGCCAATGCAGGAGATGTAAGAGACTTGGGATCGATTCGTGGCTCAGAAGATCCCCTGAAGGAGGCATTGCAACCTACTTCAGTACTCTTGCCTGGAGAATCCCATGGACAGAGGAGCTGGTGGGCTATAGTCCATAGGTTGGTAAAGAGTCAGACATGACTGAAGCGACTTAGCATGCATGCACTCTGTTATTCAAGTCTGGAAAAACAACAGGGAGGAGATCTTGTTAATCACAACTTAGAAGTGAGAAGGAGGGATCACTTCCTCAAAAACCCCAGTGGCCTAAAGAAATATCATCACTTCAGGAGCTAAGACCGTGGATGAGAAATCACAGTTTCAGAGACTGGGCCCATGGAGGGGGCGTCTGATATCCTAATGGGTGCCAGACAGTTGCTGCTGGGACACTTAAGGGAGTGTGTCAGTGACACACTTGGGGCCACTGAAGCCATGCCTTTTGGCTTGTTCTAGGAGTGCTGGCTTCCTGGATGGAGGGAATGTTCTAGGAGATTTCACTTGGCTCTTCCTACTGTCACATTCCATTTGTCCAGTTGCCAAATAAGTCTGTTGAATTCAATCATTTACTCACTGGAAAGACAATGCATAATGGTTTTGTAGAATTATTTTACTCATTGTGAGAGCTGGGCCAAATGTTTTATCTCTTGACCTCATTAATTTTTCCCTTTGTTGGTGGGCCTCTAATGTTTTGGATACTTCCAAATTAGAATCAACTTAGGGCCAATATTTAATAATCCCTGAAAGATTCCTTTTCCTGTGGAGACTCATCTGGAATAATAATTTTAGATCCCTTTAAGTCAAGCTTGGAGTAATATTTCAGTATAGTCTTGGGCAGCATCGTTGGATTTTTCTTAAAGTGGATTCCATTAGATTGGGTAACTGAGCAAGAAGCTGTGAGTCTACATTATAGTGCCCATAAGAACTGGAGTTTGTTATCAAGATCAAGTAATACTTTAATAAGATTTTCACCAATTTTCTTTCCAGAGATAAGGTGATTATTTAGCCATTACCAAACATCTACAGACCAGTGTTCAAACCTTCTGATTGCAACTCTGGTTCTATTTCCTATTATGCTAATTTGCCTATCTTAAAAATTCTGAGATTCCACTATTTCCATTACTACCAGGAATCTGATTATAACTACAGAATCTCCCACCATCATTCTAACTTACAGAGGACAAGTATCACAGAGCTTTGTAATTGATGCAATGCAAAATTCTCTTTATTAAGTCATTTCCCTATTCCTGGTTATGGAATGTCCTATTCTGTGGAAGACATAGTGAAGTGTGCATTTTCAGGTTATGTCATCTTCCTAAACCATTTATTTTTTTTATATTAACTCAGGGAGTGATGACTCAACTTCATTAAAAGTAGCTCACTGATGAGTCTCTATTTCCATCAAACAATCAAATAAACTATTAGAGATACTCCCCAACTTCTTGGAGTCATACATTAAGTCTAGAATCCTTGGAAAGGTGAAATATATGTGCATATGGGGTATACTGGGTTTTCCAGGTGGCTCTGTGAGTAAAGAATCTGCCTGCAATGCAGGAGACATGGATTTAGTCCCTGGGTTGAAAGATCCCTTGGAGGAGGGCATAGCTACCTACTACAGCATTCTTGCCAGCAAAATCCCTTGGACAGAGGAGCCTGGTGGGCTAGAGTGCATAGGGTCGCAGAGTCAGACACAACTGAAGAGGCTGAGCATGCATGCATGCTCCTGGGGTATATACATATGTATGTGTCTGCTTGCTCATTTATGTATCACTCCTTGGGATCCCATGAACTATAGCCCACTGGATTCCTCTGTCCATGAAATTTCTTCCAGGCAAGAATACTGGAGCAGTTTGCCATTTCCTATTCCAGGGGATCCTCCCGACCCAGGGATCAAACTTACTTCTCTTGCATCTCCTGCATTGGCAGGCAGATTCTTTACCACTGCACCTTCTGGGAAGCCCATATACATATATATGTGTATAAAAATTGCATCAATAAAGCTGTTTCATAAATGCATATGTATAATTTTATTCTAAGGGTGTTAAACCAAAGAGGATGAAATACAACATTGGAGCAGATTGCTAAATATTTTCACTCATTGCAGCACTACTTGTCGAAAGGACTGTTTTGTCGCTGTGTATTTTTAAAGCCTTTCAAAGTTTAGGAGTATAAGCTGCATTTTTTTTTTTTTTTAGGTCAGGCTCAATAGTTATCTTCCTGGGGTATATTGATATCTGATTACAGTTATAGGATTGGAAGCAATGAATGAAGGTTTATGGTTTGGTCCTTGAGGAATTTCTTGGTAAGTTTATTAACCTCAGGTAAAGCCATTGCAATGTCTTCAAGCACTGGAAAACTAGTGTTTTTCATAGAGAAGAAGATCTATGTATACTGGCAAGGATACAGTAAATTTAATTTTAAATTAAATATTAAAATATCAGAGTAATCTTAGGATTCAAATTTCTTAACTTCATCCGGTGTGATGTTAACACATACTTGTCCTGTAGTTATAAGAAAGATTTTTTTTTTTCATAGTTTGAGATTAAATTACTAAACTTAATCTTTTATTTTTTTGTAAGCTCTCCAGAACAGTAGAATATAGTTAGGCAGCCTCTCAGTTCTCCTGGGCATCATTCCTATTAAGTGCAGTAGCCACCTGGGCTCCCAAACTTTTGCTTTCAGTAGATAATTCATTCCAAGCAAAAGCATGATGTCATTGCGTATCACAAATTACTAGTGTCCCGATTTACTTTGATGAAGAGGTTTTCACTGCATTTAAGCTCAAAAAGTTAGCAATCTAATTCAAGAATCTCAGCTTGTTACTAAGTACAAGTTAGTTGGACACTAATGAGGGAAAGAGGAACCACATCACCTATTTCAGAGGAGAGGATTTAATAGAAGGAATTGACTACATAGATACTGGAAGCCTATGAAAACAAAAAGGAGATGAAATGAGGAAGTAAAGCTAATAAATTCTCTAAACATAGGCAAAAGAGAGGGGACAGGTGAGCTTATCCAAGGAAGGCCTGTCACTACAGTACCTGGAACTATGAGAGTGGAGGCCACAACTTCAGGAGCTGGGACCATGATGGAGGTGCTGTCATGTGGCAAATTTTGGATTTAAAGTTATTTCTCTCTCCTTTTTTCTAATATCTTCCCATTGGATTTTTTTAGGCAAGAATACTAGAGTGGGTTGCCATTTCCTCCTCCAGAGGAAGGGGATCTTCCCAACCCAGGGATCGAACCTGCATTTCCAGTGTCTCCTGCATTGCAGGCAAATGGATTCTTTACCCAGTGAGCCATCTAGGAAGCCCAATATCCCCCCAGTGCATTCCAATCAGCAGAGGCTGACTGGAAGTCAGCTAGAAAGGATGTTTGGCAGATGCAATTTATAGACTCTGGGCTCTAATATTTCAGAGCATAGTATAGTGTAGTAGAATTGACATAGAGCTAAGAGACAATAGGTTAATAGCCAGTCCAGACATTTGTGTTTTCTGTGTGTCAATTTCCTTATATTCAGCCAGTTTTGATTCAGTTCTTCAAAATTCAACTTACTCAAACTTTCATTTCTACTTGATCCTGTTTCTTCTAGTCTGGAGTAAGTGGCCCTCCTTTTTGCTCCACTGACATTCGTATCAACAACTGTTGTATTTTTTACCCCAGTGATGTCACTCGCAAAATTTTGGCTTCTTCTTTCCATGACTTTATGCTTTGCTTGTCTAGAGGTCTAAGTTTCAAAGAAAGGATACTTCTACTAGGAAACACAACAATGACATCATTTGTCTGAAGGTTAAGACTGCCACGTGGTCACTTTGGTCTCCTTATGCCTCTGAATAAATAGGCAGAGAAAGGAATTACCTTGCTGGCTGGGATGACCAATACTGACTACCACGGGGAATTGGTTACTAATCTTCACTGAAATTAAAACAAAGAGTACATTTAGAATACAAAAGATCCCTTAGGAAATCTCTAAGGATTACCATGTTTTGTTATTAAGATTAATAGAAAAATACAACCCAACCCAAGAAGGATACTAGTGGCTCAGATCCTTTAGGAATAAAGGTTTTGATCACCCATCAGGTAAAGAACTATGACCAGCTGAGGTGCTTGATGAAGGTGAAGGGAAACCAGTTTGGGTAGTAGAACATGGAGATTATAGATACCAGCTACAACCAGTGGCCAAGTACAGAAATGAAGTAATTGTCATGAATATTTCTTTCTTACTTTGTTATGAATACATTTGTATGTGTGTATATAACATCTCACATGCTAGCAAAGTAATGCTCAAAATTCTCCAAGCCAGGCTTCAATAGTAGGTGAACGTGAACTTCCAGATATTCAAGCTAGATTTAGAAGAGGCAGAGGAAACAGAGATCAAATTGCCAACATTTGTTGGATCATAGAAAACACAAGCAAATTCCAGAAAACGTTTTTTTCTTCTTTATTGATTATGCCAAAGCCTTTGACTGTGTGGATCACAATGAACTGTGGAAAATTCTTCAAGAGATGGGAATACCAGATCCCCTGACCTGCCTCTTGAGAAATCTGTATGCAGGTCAGGAAGAACAGTTAGAACTGGACATGGAACAACAGACTGGTTCCAAATCGGGAAAGGAGTATGTCAAGGCTGCATTTTGTCATATTGTTTATTTAACTTATTGCAGAGTACACCATGAGAAATGCTGGGCTGGTTGAAGCACAAGCTGGAATAAAGATTTCTGGGAGAAATATCAATAACCTCAGATATGCAGATGACACCAACCTTATGGCAGAAGCTGAAGAGGAACTAAAAAGCCTCTTGATGAAAGTGAAAGAGGAGAGTGAAAAAGCTGGCTTAAAACTTAACATTTAAATAACTAAGATAATACCCCAAGGAAACCAAAATTGAAAAATACACATGTATCCCGTTGTTCATTGCAGCACTATTTTCAATAGCTAGAACATGGAAGCAACTTAGATGTCCATTGACAGATGAATGGATAAAGAAGTTGTGGTACATATACACAATGGAATATTACTCAGCTATAAAAAGGAATATATTTGAGTCAGTTCCAATGAGGTGGATCAACCTATAACCTATTATACAAAGTGAAGTATGTCAGAAAGAGAAAGATAAATATCATATTCTAACACATATATATGGAATCTAGAAAAATGGAACTTAAGAATGTATTTACAGGGCAGCAATGGAGAAAGAGACATATAGAATAGACTTATGGACATAAGGAGAAGGTAGGAGAGGGTGAGATATATGGAAAGAGTTACATGGAAACTTACATTATCTTATGTAAAGTAGATAGCCAACAGGAATTTGCTGTATGGCTCAGGAAACTCAAACAGGGGCTCTGTATCAACTTAGAGGGGTGGAATGGGGAGGGAGATGGGAGGGAGGTTCAAAAGGGAGAGTACATATGTATTCTTATGGCTGATTCATGTTGAGGTTTGACAGAAAACAGCAAAATTCTGTAAAGCAATTATCCTTTGACAAAAAAATGAAAAAAAAAAAAAAAAGGAAAACTAAGATCATGGCAACTGGTCCCATCACTTCATGGCAAATAGATGGGGAAACAATAGAAACAGTAAGAGTCTTTATTTTCTTGGGCTCCAAAATCACTGCAGAGGGTGACTGCAGTCATGAAATTAAAAGACAATTGGTCTTTGGAATAAAAGCTATGACCAACATAGACAGCATATCAAAAAGCAGAGCCGTTACTTTGTAGACAAAGGTTCATCTTATCAAAGCTATGGCTTTTCCATTAGTCACATAGGGATGTGAGAGTTGAATTATAAAGAAAGGTGAGCAACTGAAGAATTGATGCTTTCAAACTGTGGTGTTGGAGAAGACTCTTGAGAGTACCTTGGACTGCAAGGAGATCAAACTAGTCAATCCTAAAGGAAATCAGTCCTGAATATTCATTGGAAGGACTGATGCTGAAGCTGAAACTCCAATACTTTGGCCACCTGACGCAAAGAACTGATTCACTGGAAAAGACCCTACTGCTGAGAAAGATTGAAGGCAGGAGGAGAAAGGGACAACAGAGGATGAGATTGTTGGATGGCATCACCGACTCCATAGACCTGAGTTTGAGCAAGCTCTGAGGGTTTGTGATGGACAGGGAAGCCTGGCATGCTGCAGTCCATGGGGTCATAAAGAGTAGGACAAGACTGAGCATCTGATCTGAATGGAACTGAATATAATGTTCATATAATTTTTCTTTCCTTCCTTATTCCCTCTCATAACATAAATATGTTTTCTTTATATGACTATAAAAGCAATCTAGATGTTCATCAGCAGATGAATGGATAAGAAAGCTGTGGTACATATACACAATGGAATATTACTCAGCCATTAGAAAGAATACATTTGAATCTGTTCTAATGAGGTGGATGAAACTGGAGCCTATTTTACAGAATGAAGTAAGCCAGAAAGAAAAAGACCAATACAGTATACTAATGCATATACATGGAATTCAGAAAGATGGCAATGATACCCCTGTATGTGAGACAGCAAAAGAGACACAGATGTATAGAACAGTCTTTTGGATTCTGTGGGAGAGGACGAGGGTGGGATGATTTGGGAGAATGGCATTGAAACATGTATAATATCGTATGTGAAATGAATTGCCAGTCCAGCTTTGATGCATGATACAGGACGCTTGGGGCTGATGCACTGGGATGACCCAGAGGGATGGTATGGGGAGGGAGGTGGAAGGGGGGTTCAGGATGGAGAACACGTGTACACCCATGGAAGATTCATGTGAATGTATGGCAAAACCAATACAATATTGTAAAGTAATTAGCCTCCAATTAAAATAAATAACTTTATATTTAAAAAAAAGAAGGGTAACCATCACTCTCCTCTACTTCCTCCTCTGGGGAAGGGCTTAGGGTATTTTCAACTTTGAAAAAGAGAGTTGTATCATGTTAGGTGGATTTATGACCTTGGTTGTTTTTATTTGGATATCAAATATGCTTTAATAAGATGCATATGGGTGCCACAGGACTGGAAAAGGTCAGTTTTCATTCCAATCCCAAAGAAAGGCAATGCCAAAGAATGCTCAAACTGCCACACAATTGCACTCATCTCATACGCTAGTAAAGTAATACTCAAAATTCTCCAAGCCAGGCTTCAACATATGTGAACCTTGAACTTCCAGATGTTCAAGCTGGTTTTAGAAAAGGCAGAGGAACCAGAGATCAAATTGCCAACATCCACTGGATCATGGAAAAAGCAAGAGAGTTCCAGAAAAATATCTATTTCTGCTTTATTGACTATGCCAAAGCCTTTGACTGTGTGGATCACAATAAACTGTGGAAAATTCTGAAAGAGATGGAAATACCAGACCCCCCACATGCCTCTTGAGAAATCTGTATGCAGGTCAGGAAGCAACAGTTAGAACTGGACATGGAACAACAGACTGTTCCAAATAGGAAAAGGAGTACGTCAAGGCTGTATATTGTCACCCTGCTTATTTAACTTATATGCAGAGTACATAATGAGAAACAGTGGGCTGGAAGAAGCACAAGTTGGAATCAATATTGCCAGAAGAAATATCAATAACCTCAGATATGCATATAACACCACCCTTATGGCAGAAAGTGAAGAAGAACTAATGGGCCTTTTGATGAAAGTGAAAGAGGAGAGTGGAAAAGTTGGCTTAAAACTCAACATTCATGTTGATATATGGCAAAACCAATACAATAATGTAAAGTTAAAAAATAAAATAAAATAAAAAGATAAAAAATATGAACCCATTAAAAAAAAACCTCAACATTCAATAAACTAAGATCATGGCATCTGGTCCCATCATTTCATGGCAAATAGAATGGGAAATAGTGGAAACAGTAGCAGGCTTTATTTTTAGGGGCTCAAAATCACTGCAGATGGTGACTGCAGTCATGAAATTAAAAGATGCTTACTCTTTGGAAGGAAAGTTATGACCAACCTAGACAGCATATTAAAAAGCAAAGGCATTACTTTGTCAACAAAGGTCCATCTAGTTAAGACTATGGTTATTCCAGTAGTCATGTATGGATATGAGAGTTGGAGTATAAAGAAAGCTGAGCACTGAAGAATTGATGCTTTTGAACTATGATGTTGGAGAAGTCTCTTGAGAGTCCCTTAGTCTGCAAGGAGATCAAACCAGTCAATCATAAACAAAATCAGTCGTAAATGTTCTTTGGAAGGACTGATGTTAAAGCTGATGCTGCAAAGTCGCTTCAGTCATGTCTGACTCTGTGCAATCCCATAGACGCAGCCCACCACGCTCCCCCGTCCCTGGGATTCTCCAGGCAAGAACACTGGAGTGGGTTGCCATTACCTTCTCCAATGCATGAAAGTGAAAAGTGAAAGTGAAGTCACTCATTTGTGTCTGACTCTTTGCGACCCCATGGACTCCAGCTTACCAGGCTCCTCTGTCCATGGGATTTTGTAGGCAAGAGTAGTGGAGTGCATATCATCGCCTTCTCTGGATGTTAAAGCAGAAACTCCAATACTTTGGCCACCTGATTCAAAGAGTTAACTCATTTGAAAAGACCCTGATGCGGGGAAAGTTTGAAGGTGGGAGGAAAAGGGGACAACAGAAGATGAGATGGTTGGATGGCATCACTGACTCGATGGACTTGAGTTGGTGATGGACGTGGAGGCCTGGTGTGCTGCAGTCCATGGGGTCGCAAAGAGTTGGACACGACTGAGTGACTGAACTGAACTGAACTCAACTAACATAGGTGCTAAGTTGACAAGGGTAGAATTTTGATGGCTAATTTTATGTCAGTTTGACTGAATAATGAGTGACCTGATATTGGTTACACATTATTTCTGGATGTGTCTGTGAGGGTGTTTCTAGAAGAAATTAGCATTTAACATGATGACCACCATAGCTTTAGCTTTAGACTCTTACTACCATCACATCACCACTTCTTTTTTTGTGGTTCAGTTCAGTTCAGTCACTCAGTCTTGTCCAACTCTTTACAACCCAGTAGACTGAACCATGCCAGGCTTCCCTGTACATCACCAGCTCCTGGAGCTTGCTCAAACTTATGTCCATCAATGAATGGACATGTCCTTCCAATGAATGTTCAGGACTGATCTCCTTTAAGATTGACTGGTTTGATCTCCTTGCATCCAAGGTACTCTAAAGAGTCTTCTCCAACACCACAGTTCAAAAACATCAATTCTTCAGCGCTCAGCCTTCTTTATGGTCAAACTTTCACATCCACACATGACAACTGGGAAAACTATAGCTTTGACTAGATGGACCTTTGTCTACGAAGTAATGTTTCTGCTTTTTAATATGCTGTCTAGGTTGGTCATAGCTTTTCTTCCAAGGAGCAAATGTCTTTTAATTTCATGACTGCAGTCACTATCTGCAGTGATTTTGGAGCCCCCAAATATAGACTCTCACTGTTTCCATTGTTTCCCCATCTATTTGCCATGAAGTGATGGTTCCAGATGCCATGATCTTAGTTTTTTGAATGTTGAGTTTTAAGCCAGCTTTTCCAGTCTCCTCTTTCACTTTCATCAAGAGGCTCTTTAGTTCTTCACTTTCTGCCATACGGGTAGTGTCATCTGTGTATCTGAGGTTATATTTTGTGTATGAGCATTTAAAGTCTACTCTTAACAGCTTTAGAAAAAGTTTTAGCTCTCAGTTGTGTCCAATGCTTGCAGTCCCATGGACTATAGCCCACCAGGCTCCTCTGTTATTGGAACTCTCCAGGCAAGAATATTGGAGTAGGTTGCCATTCCTTTCTCCAGGGTCTTTCTCTGACTTATTTACCTTAGCATATTGACCTCAAGTTTCAATTACTGGACATAGTAAAGAAATTCTTCCTCCTCAATTTGAGTGGCTATCATCTATTCAATTGAGGGCCTGAAAAGAGAAAAATATTTGATTGCTTCAGCTAGGACATCAGTCTTCCCTCAGTGCTGCTAGTTCTCAGGCCCCTTCAGACCTGAACTAGAATCTACACCATCAGCAACCTTAACTCTCAGGCCTTCAGACTTGGGTTGAATTATACAGTCTGCTTTCTTGGGTCTCCAGGTTGCAGATGGTAGATTGTGGGACTTCTCAAGTGCTATAGCATGAGCTGATTCATAATAATAAATTTCTTAAAACATATATATATTTCTAACGATATGAATTAATCTTATTAATATTGTCTCTCTGGAAAACTTTAACTTAGACAACTTCTAAAGATATTGCATAGTTTTACAGTATATTAATAATGAAACTTGTATACTCAAATTGTGAGTACTGGGTAAAGGATTGTATTCTTACCTTATGTTTAGTACAAACTTAACAGTGCATTGGGTATGGAGCTTCAGTAATTAAGTTGTATTTGCCTTGCCCTGTGTCACCTGTATTAGTCCTTGTTCTCTTCTTAACTTTGCCTTTTCTTCTCTGTATCCAAAAATCCCAGGAGACATTTATCTACTTTTCTCACATGTACACACACAGATACACACAAACATATATATATACATCTTTTGTCTACCATCTGATTATCAGTTGTCTGGAATTGTTCCCATTCTTTACCCATCCAAGAGATCTCTCTTTCCAATTTAAATGAGAGCTTCCTATGTGGCTCAGCGGTTAGAATCTGCCTGCCAATGCAGGAGACACAGGAGACGTGAGTTTGATCTCTGGTGGGGGAAGATCCTCTGGAGTAGGAAATGGCAACCCAGTCCAGTATTCTTGCCTGGAACATTCCTTGGACAGAGCAGCCTGATGGACTACAGTCCATAGAGTTGCAAAGAGTGAGACTTTACTGAGAGACTGAACATGTATGCACACATGACACTTCTCTAGGACATAGAGTTTATCTTATGATTTGGTTTTGTCCTTCATAATATCTAATGTATGGTTTAGGATACGTCTGGTATCCTATATTTGTTGGATAAAGCATTGATAACTACACCTGATACCTTCTCTGTGTACAATCAAATCACTCTGTCTTAGTATCACAGAAGCAATATTTAGAAGCCCTGAACATGGGCTGGGTGCAAAGTGTTTCCTCATCAAATCAGAATGACTTCTCATTCATTTCAAAGTAGAGAGTACTTAAATTTTCACATTTCCTGATTGAAGTGAAAAAAGACTTTAATCTGAGATGTCTGTGGGTGTTTGTATTTAGCTTGAGTAAGTGTTTTATGTTTTGACATTTAATTATGGTGTATTTTGGATACATATTTAGATTTCTACTTACCACAATATACATTGAATTGTAGAGATGAAGAGTTTGAGTGTAACAGATGGTAACTGAAGTTCTAAGATAACATAGATAAATGTTAATGCCATGCACTGTTTTTATTATTAGAATTTCCACACCCAGTAAATCTTTGTCATTGTTAAGACTCAGTGGGAATGAGAAGTGCTTTGGAAGTTGCTTGGAAATACAATTTCAATATAGTTTGATTTTTCTGGGCTCCAAAATCACTGCAGATGGTGATTGCAGCCATGAAATTAAAAGATGCTTACTCCTTGGAAGGAAAGTTATGACCAACCTAGACTACATATTAAAAAGCAGAGACATTACTTTGTCAACAAAGGTCCATTTAGTCAAGTCTATGGTTTTTCCAGTGGTCATGTATGGATGTGAGAGTTGGACTGTGAAGAAAGCTGAGTGCCTAAGAATTGATGCTTTTGAACTGTGGTGTTGGAGAAGTCTCTTGAGAGTCCCTTGAACTGTGAGGAGATCCAACCAGGCCATCCTAAAGGAGGTCAGTCCTGGTGTTCACTGGAAGGACTGATGTTGAAGCTGAAACTCCAATACTTTGGCCACTTCATTAGAAGAGCTGACTCATTGGAAAAGACCCTGATGCTGGGAAAGATTGAGGGCAGGAGGAGAAGGGAATGACAGAGGATGAGATGGTTGGATGACATCACCAACTCAATGGACATGGGTTTGAGTGGACTCTGGGAGTTGGTGATGGACAGGGAGACCTGGCGTGCTGCGGTTCATGGAGTCACAAAGAGTTGGACATGACTGAGCAACTGAACTGAACTGTAAAAATAACTACTACAAAAAGTGACACATGCCCATAGTAAAATAATTCAAGTTATAGAAAATAGAAAGTAAAAGTGTCCCTAAGTTGCATAATTCAGAAAACATGATTAATTAACATTTTGGTAATTATCCTTCCAAACACATCTCTCTGCACACATATACATATAAGTATATACATATATGGTGATGGACAGGGAGGCCTGGTGTGCTGCGATTCATGGGGTTGCAAAGAGTTGGACATGACTGAGCGGCTGATCTGATCTGATCTGATGTTGCATATGATGTTTTAAGTTGCCTTTGACTGTATACAGTATTATTGACTATTTGCTATGTCAATAGAATAGGGGAACCTCTTGTTTCTAATGTTAATTTTCCATGTGTTTAAATAAGAGCATACGGGTTATTTTCATTTCCTTTCTAGTATGAAAAATTGTATAGAAAAAATTTTTGCCCCAATTCAATTTCTCATCTTGTCCTATTCTTAGTTGAGTTTATTCATTTATGCATTCATTCATTTAACATTCATTTATTAGCTTCAGCCATGTCAGTCACTGAGATGCTGCAGGATTATTTAACAATAATCCAGTTAGACAAAAATCTCACCTCTAGTGAATTAATAGGTGTGCATATTTTTAAAATTTAAATTTATTTATTTTAATTAGAGGCTAATTACTTTACAATATTGTATTGGTTTTGCCATACATCAACATGAATCCACCACGGGTGTACACGTGTTCCCCATCCTGAACCCCCCTCCCACCTTGCTCCCATACCATCCCTCTGGGTCATCCCAGTGCACCAGCCCCAAGCTTCTTGTATGCACTTTTAAATTTACCTGTAGAAATATACTAATGTAGGTGTCTTCCCTGGTGGCTCAGACATAAAGAATCTGCCTACAGTGCAGAAGACCTAGGTTCAGTTTCTGGGTTGGGAAGATCCCCTGGAGAAGGGAATGGCAACCCAGTCCAGTATTCTGGTCTGCAGAATCCATGGACAGAGGAACTTGGTGGTCTACAGTCCATGGGGTCGCAAAGAGTCTGACAGGACTGAGCTTTCACTTTCAGGTGTCTACCAACTTTACAGGAAAGAATCTGTTTACATAAAATAATTCCAGTTTTTGTTATACTTCCAAGTTTGGTGAGTGAAATGGGATCTTTTAGATGTTTATTTATGTTTTTTTTTATGGAAGTTGAATACTTTTTCATGGGCATATCTTCATTTGTATGTTGCATAACCACACATTTATATTAAGATATTTGAAGTTTTTTTCTAATGATTAGTAGGAATCTTTGTGTATATAAGTAGTAATCTCCTTTCAGTCATAATATTTGGCAAATATTGTTGAATATGATGTGAATAAAGTATATATAGGTAGCCGTTTAATGACTGGCTTATTTTGCTTAACATTATGCTTTGAGATTCATTTATGTTCTTGTGTTTGGTGGTAGTCACTCTCATTGCCATATATACTTTTATTAAGTGATGATACCAAAATTTATCGTCCTGTTCTACAGTTGATAGACATTTCAATTGCTTCTATTTTTTTTTTGTCCTGCTATTAATATTTTTGTGCATGTCTTCTGGTAAATATTGGTTCATCATTCTGTGATTATATATCTAGAAATAAAGTAACTGTCATAGGAACTGCCATGTTCAGTCTTCAGTAAAAGATTCTGCCAGTTTTTCTGAAGTGGTTGTTCCACTTTTCACTTTTGAGTTCTGCTTTTTATATTTTTTAAGCAAACAATTTGGTGGGTATGTAGCAGTATTGCATTTTGGTTTTAATTAGTGTTCCCTAATAATTAATGAAGTTGAACAAACACCTTTTCATGTGTGTATGGACCTTGAAAACACTTCAAAATACAGAGTTTCATGTCCCATTACAGACCTGCAATACCAGGCTCTCCAACGACAGGAACTCAAGAATCTGTACTTTTAAGAGCTTACCAACTGTCAGCATTCAAAGAATTGTTGAGCATAAATGTAATTTTATTAGCATAAGAAAATATCCAGCTTGTATTGTAGTTAAACCTACAGGAAAATTTGATGTTTCTATTTAAGAGAAATACAAAAGTTATGGTGAAAACTTTAAAAATTATACTCATTCTATTACGAACTTTGGATACATAATATATCAAAGGCTGTTACTGGGACTTTTCATTTGCCATAAATTAGGAGACAATTCACCATGGATCTCTCACATTTCTGCATGTCTTGTGAGTGGAGGCCTTGTTTGTCCTTATTCTGAACTATCTTTTCAAGGGTACTTGTATGGTGAACAGCCTTTGAAAATAGAATTAGTATTTCCCATGAGCAAAGGGAAGGACTATTTACTCTTAAACGTAATAAACGTGTCCCTTTTTGGTAAAGATCAAGTAGGTTTACCATCCATTATAAAAGGCTCAGATTGCCTAAGTTTGACTTCTTTTCCTGAAATGCAACCTAATGTGTGTACAGGCACACCTATCTCTCTGTATGTCAACCTATGGAAACTGGGATTCAGACAGTTTAGAAAATGCTAATACCATGCCTGGTCTAACTCAGTGAAACTAAGCCATGCCCTGTGGGGCCACCCAAGATGGGCGGGTCATGGTGGAGAGGTCTGACAGAATGTGGTCCACTGGAGAAGGGAATGGCAAACCACTTCAGTATTCTTGCCTTGAGAACCCCATGAACAGTGTGAAAAGGCAAAATGATAGGATACTGAAAGAGGAACTACCCAGATCAGTAGGTGCCCAATATGCTACTAGAGATCAATGGAGAAATAACTCCAGAAAGAATGAAGGGATGGAGCCAAAGCAAAAACAATACCCAGCTGTGGATGTGACTGGAAGCAAGGTCTGATGCTGTAAAGAGCAATATTTCATAGAAACCTGGAAAGTCAGGTCCATGAATCAAGGCAAATTGGAAGTGGTCAAACAGGAGATGGCAAGAGTGAACATCGACATTCTAGGAATCAGCGAACTAAAATGGACTGGAATGGGTGAATTTAACTCAGATGACCATTATATCTACTACTGTGGGCAGGAATCCCTAAGAAGAAATGGAGTAGCCATCATGGTCAACAAAAGAGTCTGAAATGCAGTACTTGGATGCAATCTCAAAAACGACAGAATGATCTCTGTTCATTTCCAAGGCAAACCAGTCAATATCACAGTAATCCAAGTCTATGCCCCAACCAGTAATGCTGAAGAAGCTGAAGTTGAACGGTTCTGTGAAGACCTACAAGACCTTTTAGAACTAACACCCAAAAAAGATGTCCTTTTCATTATAGGGGACTGGAATGCAAAAGTAGGAAGTCAAGAAACACCTGTAGTAACAGGCAAATTTGGCCTTGGAATACGGAATGAAGCAGGGCAAAGACTAATAGAGTTTTGCCAAGAAAATGCACTGGTCATAAAAAACACCTTCTTCCAACAACACGAGAGAAGACCCTACACATGGACATCACCAGATGGTCAATACCAAATCAGATTGGTTATATTCTTTGCAGCCAAAGATGGAGAAGCTATATACAGTCAACAAAAACAAGACCAGGAGCTGACTGTGGCTCAGATCATGAACTCCTTATTGCCAAATTCAGACTTAAATTGAAGAAAGTAGGGAAAACCACTAGACCATTCAGGTATGACCTAAATCAAATCCCTTATGATTATACAGTGGAAGTGAGAAATATATTTAAGGGCCTAGGTCTGATAGGTAGAGTGCCTGATGAACTATGAATGGAGGCTCATGACATTGTACAGGAGACAGGGATCAAGACCATCCCCATGGAAAAGAAATGCAAAAAAGCAAAATGGCTGTCTGGGGAGGCCTTACAAATAGCTGTGAAAAGAAGAGAAGCGAAACACAAAGGAGAAAAGGAAAGATATAAGCATCTGAATGCAGAGTTCCAAAGAATAGCAAGAAGAGATCAGAAAGCCTTCCTTCCTCAGCGATCAATGCAAAGAAACAGAGGAAAACAACAGAATGGGAAAGACTAGAGATCTCTTCAAGAAAACTAGAGATACCAAGGGAATATTTCATGCAAAGATGGGCTTGATAAAGGACAGAAATGACCTAACAGAAGCAGAAGATATTAAGAAGAGGTGGCAAGAATACACAGAAGAACAGTACAGAAAAGAGCTTCACAACCCAGATAATCATGATGGTGTGATCACTGACCTAGAGCCAGACATCCTGGAATGTGAAGTCAAGTGGACCTTAGAAAGCATCACTATGAACAAAGCTAATGGAAGTGATGGCATTCCAGTTGAAGTTTTTCAAATCCTGAAAGATGATGGTATGAAAGTGCTGCACTCAATATGCCAGCAAATTTGGAAAACTCAGCAGTGGCCACAGGACTGGAAAGGGTCAGTTTTCATTCCAATCCCAAAGAAAGGCAATGCCAAAGAATGCTCAAACTACCACACAATTGCACTCATCTCACACGCTAGTAAAGTAATGCTCAAAATTCTCCAAGCCAGGCTTCAGCAATATGTGAACCATGAACTTCCCGATGTTCAAGCTGGTTTTAGAAAAGGTAGAGGAACCAGAGACCAAATTGCCAACATCCACTGGATCATTGAAAAAGCAAGAGAGTTCCAGAAAAACATCTATTTCTGCTTTATTGACTATGCCAAAGCCTTTGACTGTGTGGATCACAATAAACTGTGGAAAATTCTGAAAGAGATGGGAATACCAGGCCACCTGACCTGCCCCTTGAGAAACCTATATTCAGGTCAAGAAGCAACAGTTAGAACTGGACATGGAAAAACAGACTGGTTCCAAATAGGAAAAAGAGTATGTCAAGGCTGTATATTGTCACCCTGCTTATTTAACTTATATGCAGAGTACATCATGAGAAACTCTGGGCTGGAAGAAGCACAAGCTGGAATCAAGAATGCCGGGAGAAATATCAATAACCTCAGATATGCAGATGACACCACCCTTATGGCAGAAAGTGAAGAGCAACTAAAAAGCCTCTTGATGAAAGTGAAAGTGGAGAGTGAAAAAGTTGGCTTAAAGCTCAACATTCAGAAAACGAAGATCATGGCATCTGGTCCCATCACTTCATGGGAAATAGATGGGGAAACAGTGTCAGACTTTGTGGTTTTTTTTGGGCTCCAAAATCACTGCAGATGGTGACTACAGCCATGAAATTGAAAGACGCTTACTCCTTGGAAGAAAAGTTATGACCAACCTAGATAGCATATTCAAAAGCAGAGACATTACTTTGCCAACAAAGGTCCGTCTAGTTAAGGCTATGGTTTTTCCAGTAGTCATGTATGGATGTGAGAGTTGGACTGTGAAGAAAGCTGAGCACCGAAGAATTGATGCTTTTGAACTATGGTGTTGGAGAAGACTCTTGAGAGTCCCTTGGACTGCAAGGAGATCCAACCAGTCCACCTTCCTCTCTGAAGGAGATCAGCCCTGTGATTTCTTTGGAAGGAATGATGCTAAAGCTGAAACTCCAGTACTTTGGCCACCTCATGCAAAGAGTTGACTCATTGGAAAAGACTCTGATGCTGGGAGGGGTTGGGGGCAGGAGGAGAAGGGGACGACAGAGGATGAGATGGCTGGATGGCATCACTGACTCGATGGACGTGAGTCTGAGTGAACTCCGGGAGTTGGTGATGGACAGGGAGGCCTGGTGTGCTGCAATTCATGGGGTCGCAAAGAGTTGGACACGACTGAGCAACTGAACTGAACTGAACTGAGTACCCTGGCTACTGCTCATGTTATCAGTAGTGAAGTCCTTTGTCTCTGACTTAGGAAGTCAGTATCAGTGAACTTGTGGCATGCTCTGCCCTTAATTTGCAAGTAAAGTAAAATCTCAGACACTTTTTTTTTTTGAGTATTTTTTACTTTCTCAAATTTCATTTATTTAATGCTTATATTATGTATTGAGTAAAATATTGGCTGAGATAACTAACTTTAATGAAGCATTATAGGTAAGGCAACTAATATGTCTTTTAGGTTTCAGTTCAGTTCATCGCTCAGTCGTGTCCGACTCTTTTGTGACCCCATGAACTGCAGCACGCCAGGCCTCCCTGTCCATCACCAACTCCCAGAGTGCACTCAAACCCATGTCCATTGAGCCGGTGACGCCATCCAACAATCTCATCCTCTGTCGTCTCCTTCTCCTCCTGCCCTCAATCTTTCCCAGCATCAGGGTCTTTTCCAATGAGTCAGTTCTTCACCTCAGGTGGCCAAAATATTGGAGTTTCAACTTCAACATCAGTCCTTCCAATGAACACCCAGGACTGATCTTTAGGATGGACTGGTTGGATCTCCTTGCAGTCCAAAAGACTCTCAAGAGTCTTCCCCAACACCACAGTTCAAAAGCATCAATTCTTCTGTGCTCAGCTTTCTTTATAGTCCAACTCTCACATGCATACATGACCACTGGACAAACTATAGCCTTGACTAGACGGACCTTTGTTGACAAAGTAATGTCTCTGCTTTTGAATATGCTCTCTGGGATGGTCATAACTTTCCTTCCAAGGAGTAAGCGTCTTTTAATTTCATGGCTGCAGTCACCATCTGCAGTGATTTTGGAGCCCAGGAAAATAAAGTCAGCCACTGTTTCCCCATCTATTTGCCATGAAGTGATGAGATCAGATGCCATGATCTTTGTTTCTGAATGTTGAGCTTTAGGCCAACTTTTTCACTCTCCTCTTTCACTTTCACCAAGTGGCTCTTCTTCACTTTCTGCCATAAGGGCGGTATCTTCTGCATATCTGAGGTTATTGTTATTTCTCCCGGCAATCTTGATTCCAGCTTGTGCTTCCTCCAGCCCAGCATTTCTCATGATGTACTCTACATATAAGTTAAATAAGCAGGGTGAAAATATACAGCCTTGACATACTCCTTTTCCTATTTGGAACCAGTCTGTTGTTCCATGTCCAGTTCTAACTGTTGCTTCCTGACTTGCATACTGGTTTCTCAAGGGGCAGGTCAGGTGGTCTGGTATTCCCATCTCTTTCAGGTTTACTTTTAGGATAAATGTGTATAAAAAGGTATATTAGAGTATATTGACCCAGTACACTTATTCCCTGGTTGTTGTTCAGTTGTTAAGTTGTGTCCGACTCCCTGTGACTCTGTGGACTGCGGCACACCAGGCTTTGTTGTCCTTCATTATTGCCCAGAGTTTGCACAAACTCATGTCTACAGAGTTGATGATACCATCCAACCAGTCTATGGTTGAGAAAAGCAAAACTTCTTGTCATTTATTTTTTCAACTTCTTGTACTATGCTTGCAATCCTATCTAATTTATGCAATTTAAAATATTCTTCTGTAGACAACAAGTTCATGAATGCTTTAGAGAGATAATACACTTTATTTATTTAGTATAAATTTAGATTAAATATTATAAATGGGATCTCCAAATTATGGTGTCAGAGTTTAATGAGGTGTAATCATAGGTCCTAAGATATTTATATGAAGAGAAAGAAGCTTACTGTACATCCTTAAAGTATTTTATGTATGATGATGACTGACACAACCCATTATGGAATTTGAATAAGCCTAATTGTCCCAGAAAAATAATTGAAAATAATCCTTTAGATGTCAAAATATAGCAATTTATCATCTGATTCTATCCACTGTTATTTAATGCCTTTCCTAGGTACAGACATGGTTTTTTGGTGGCTCATTAGCTACATCACCAGGAAAGCAATATTTTTAGTACTGTTCAAGATGCAAACTTTATTCTCAATATATTGAAATACAAATTGCACAAGAACATTGACATTAAAACAATGTAGTATTATCAGAGTTAACTGGATGTTTGGCTAATGAAAGGGTAAAACTGAAAATAGAAGTAATGATAATTAATCAGTTGTATTTCTGAGTATTTCCATAAACCTTAATTATATTTTGGGAAGCTTCTTTCATTACTATTCCATGTATCATTCAATTGAGGATAGACTAATAATAACAACTCTATTTTTAGAGTTTGCTGCATCTTACAATGAAAGGTAATTGAAGGGCATAAGGTCAAAGGGAATCAAATCAGGAGGAACACAATGAACCCTTGGGTTAGATTAGCACAGATTGGTGTATATGTCTGTGCAGTTGCTAAAACTGAGATGCAAAGTTGCCTCTAAGATATACCAAGTTAAACAAAGATGGAGATGAAATCACTTACAAGTTTTAGAGTATCCATGAGTTAAAGCCAATCACTTTATTAGAGAAGCGTCGCTCTTCCTGTCCTTGATGTATGCAAAACTATCTCAGAGTGAGCTGTTTATTTAAATTGTCCAAAGATACAAGGAAGAAGCTCGACTTGTTACAGTAGTTCATTGAGGGACTGCTGCATCAGAATGTGGTACACATTCTCAAGACTTGAACAAGAATATTAATGTTCAGTGTTAATTTGGAAGACATGAAGTAGTGGATAGACTGCCTATCCTTCAGAACATCACCCGTAAATAGTATGTCTGGCAATTGGGCTTTTGACGAGGGTTAAGAGTTCCAAAGAATAGCAAGAAGACATAAGAAAGCCTTCCTCAGCAATCAATGCAAAGAAATAGAGGAAAACAACAGAATGGGAAAGATTAGGGATCTCTTCAAGAAAATCACAGATACCAAAGGAACATTTCATGCAAAGATGAGCTCAATAAAGGACAGAAATGGTATGGACCTAACAGAAGCAGAAGATATTAAGAAGAGATGGCAAGAATATACAGAAGAACTGTTACAAAAAAGATCTTCATGACCCAGAAAATCACGATGGTGTGATCACTGACCTAGAGCCAGACATCCTGGAATGTGAAGTCAGGTCGGCCTTAGAAAGCATCACTACAAAAAAAGCTAGTGGAGGTGATGGAATTCCAGTTGAGCTATTCCAATTCCTGAAAGATGATGCTGTGAAAGTGTTGCGCTCAATATGCCAGCAAATTTGGAAAACTCAGCAGTGGCCACAGGACTGGAAAGGGTCAGTTTTCATTCCAATCCCAAAGAAAGGCAATGCCAAAGAATGCTCAAACTACTGCACAATTGCACTCATCTCACATGCTAGTAAAGTAATGCTCAAAATTCTCCAAGCCAGGCTTCAGCAGTACATGAACCATGAACTTCCAGATGTTCAAGCTGGTTTTAGGAAAGGCAGAGGAACCAGAGATCAAATTGCCAATATCCACTGGATCATGGAAAAAGCAAGAGAGTTCCAGAAAAACATCTATTTCTGCTTTATTGACTATGCCAAAGCCTTTGACTGTGTGGATCACAATAAACTGTGGAAAATTCTGAAAGAGATGGGAATACCAGACCACCTGATCTGCCTCTTGAGAAATTTGTATGCAGGTCAGGAAGCAAGAGTCAGAACTAGACATGGAAAAACAGACTGGTTCCAAATAGGAAAAGGAGTATGTCAAGGCTGTAATTGTCACCCTGTTTATTTAACTTATATGCAGAGTACATCATAGGAAACGCTGGACTCGAAGAAACACAAGCTGCAATCAAGATTACCGGGAGAAATATCAATAACCTCAGATATGTAGATGACACCACCCTTATGGCAGAAAGTGAAGAGGAACTAAAAAGCCTCTTGATGAAAGTGAAAGTGGAGAGTGAAAAAGTTGGCTTAAAGCTCAACATTCAGAAAACGAAGATCATGGCATCCGGTCCCACCACTTTATGGGAAATAGATGGGGAAACAGTGGAAACAGTGTCAGACTTTATTTTTCTGGGCTCCAAAATCACTACAGATGGTGACTGCAGCCATGAAAGTAAAAGACGCTTACTCCTTGGAAGGAAAGTTATGACCAACCTAGATAGCATATTGAAAAGCAGAGACATTACTTTGCCACCAAAGGCTCGTCTAGTCAAGGCTATGGTTTTACCTGTGGTCATGTATAAATGTGAGAGTTGGACTGTGAAGAAGGCTGAGCGCCAAAGAATTGATGCTTTTGAACTGTGGTGTTGGAGAAGACTCTTGAGAGTCCCTTGGACTGCAAGGAGATCCAACCAGTCCATTCTGAATGAGATCAGCCCTGGGATTTCTGTGGAAGGACTGATGCTAAAGCTAAAACTCCAGTACTTTGGCCACCTCCTGCGAAGAGTTGACCATTGGAATAGACTCTGATGCTGGGAGGGATTGGGGGGCAGGAAGAGAAGGGGACGACAGAGGATGAGATGGCTGGATGGCATCACTGACTCGATGGATGTGAGTCTGAGTGAACTCCGGGAGTTGGTGATGGACAGGGAGGCCTGGCGTGCTGCGATTCATGGGGTCGCAAAGAGTTGGAAACGACTGAGCGACTGATCTAATCTGATCTGATCTGAAATAGCTCATAACTCAGGGTTATATTTTCTGGCAAGAACCTGGGAGCCAGATATGTATTATATAGATATAGATATTATAACAGATAATATCTACGCTTGTGTGCTAAGTCACTTTAGAGTTGTCCGTGTCATTACAACCCCATGGACTATAGTCCACCAGGCTCCTCTGTCCATGGAATTTTACAGGCAAGAATACTGGAGTGGGTTCTATTTTCTCCTCCAGGGGATCTTCCCAACCCAGCGATCGAACTTGGGTATCCCATGACTCCTGCATTGGCAGGCGGATTCCTTACCACCAGCACCACCTGGGCAGCCCCGTATAATATCTATAGTCATTATAAAGATTACATAGATATTATATAATATCTATCTAATTTTTAATGTTCTTATGTATTCAGTTGTGTCTGACTCTTTGTGATCCCATGGACTGTGGCCTGCCAGGCTCCTCTGTCCATGGGGATTCAGGCAAGAATACTGGAGTTGTTTCCCATGCCCTCCTCCAGGGGATCTTTGGGACCCAGGGATTGAACCTGCCTCTCCTGTGTCTCCTGCATTGGCAGGTGGATTCTTTGACAATGAGATACTTGGGAAACCCAATTTTCAATGTTACGATATAAACATTAGAATATTATATATATATATTCACATATATATACACACACGTCTGTATGTGTGTGTGTGTGGGTGTATAATGTTTAAATGAGTTGTGTGTATGCAGTCAGATGGCAAAGGGTAGGCTTAAAGTGTTCCTAAGAAATAAAGAAGAGTAAGGGAATCACCTGCCTGTATAAAGGATATTTCACTTCCTCTTGGAAGAGATAGAAAATATATGTATAGGCAGACCACCTATATACTATTTAGATATCAATAGAACCTAAAATATTCTATTACAATATACTTTTGAAATATAATAGTAGATTTCCACTTAAGGGTTGCAGTCTGCTTTTTGCTTTGTATCTGATTCATTTAGTGAAGGTATGAGCCTAAATAGTCCACTGTAGATGGTTAGAGGATACTATTTCTCCACTTTGTATTGAATGGGAGTGAAGACTTTTGAGAAAATTTTTTTTTTTTTCCATCAGCACAGAGGTCATTTTCTTGTTTTTCCTTTTGGGTATTTTTGCTTTGCTTTATGACTAGCACTTGAAATGTGATAGATTTATTTGTAAGGTATCCTCTTTCATCTGCAAAGAAAAATTTCTTACTGCCTCAGGAGCTAAGGCACTTTTTTCTTTTTCTGCTTAAATCCTTTTTTTTTATTCTCTATCATCTCATCATACTTAAAGTCATGCATTGGACTTTAAGCTTGTTTTATTGCTGTTTGAATTAGAAACAGTCTTTAAGAGCCTGTTGCTGCAAACTTTCTTGTGAGCTTAGACTTTAGGTTGCTCTTGTGGTGGAGGAAAATTTAAGAGTATCTTCCTCTTTCTTTTCCCAATTCTGTTTCAAGAGTGGAGGGATATTAATATTTGATTCTTTGGGATTTCTAGGGCTAAAAAGATAACTCTGACTTCAAAGTCCAGCAAATTCCATTAATGTAAATTTTTTCATATTAATGATTGTATTACAAGGAACACATAATACATCATTAATATGAAAAAACGTAAAAAAGCTGAACAGTAAAAACAATTATAAGGAATGCAGGCATTTAATAAAAATCAATCAAGTAGGATAACTTTTAATAATCTCTAAGCAAAAATAATATAGCTTATAATGAGACTTTGAAATCCTCCACTGCATTTTATTTTTGTTTAGTCATTAAGTCATGTCTGACTAGCCTGCCAGGCTCCTCTGTCCACGGCAATAATACTGAAGTGGGTAGACATTCATTGTCTAGGGGATCTTTCCCACCAGGGAGTGAACCCATGGCCCCTGCTGCACCCCTGCACTGCGGCAGATTCTTTACCCCTGCTGAGGTCTTCTGAGTCTCCTGCTAACTTCAGCCATTTAACAGAGACAGTAAAAGCTCAGGGGTAGAAGTAGTTCCTGTTCCATCTTTAAGAGTTATTCCTGGGCCTTCACTAGTAGTTCAGTGGTTAAGAATCTGCCTTTCGATGCAGGTGGCATGGGATCAATCCCTGGTTGGGGAATGAAGATCCCACATGCAGCTAGGCAACTAAGCCCTTGTGCAGCAACTATTGATCCTGCACTTGGGCGCCACAACTAGAGAGAAGCCCACCTCCCACACGGAAGATCCTGTGTGCCATCAGCTAAGACATGACACAGCCAAATAAACATGAAAAAATAGCCGTTTCTTGCCCACTGCTGGCTTTGACATGAAGAAACTAAGGATCCTATTTGCCTTTCTTTTCTTTCCTTCATGACTCATAAAGAGGAGTGTTGATCTTGTTACACCAAATTTTTTGAAAGATCTGTCTGAGTTAAACATAAGGTTTGAAATAATCATTCTCTTTCTTCCACTGACTGATGCTTGAATGTCCCACTAGATTGGGGATTTAAAAGTTTAGACTTTGGAGGCCAAAATAGAGCAACTTTATGGTGTATTTTGACTTAATGCTATTTTACTTAGGGAAAATGATTTTTCTAGATAGCAAAGTACTGGAGTTTTACAATAATGTATTGGCTATACATTCTGATAATGACATAGCTTTCTGCTTTGCTTGGCTTGCATGTGTGCTCACTTGTGTCTGATTTTTGTGACCCCCATGGACTGTAGCCTACCAGGTTCCTCTGTCCAAGGAATTTTTCTAGGTGAGAATATTGGAGCAGGTTGCTGTTTCCTACTCCAGGTTGCTTGCTTCTCCACTGGAGATTTTGGAGAAAGGGGAATGAGGTGGTCAAGGCAGAATTTCAATATTCCTAGGTCCTTTATATAGTGCCATCTTAGCGGCACACCTTAGTAGTGTCCTATTATCATGGGTTTCATGAGGTCATAATGTGAGTTTGCTCTTTCTCTGAGCAAATGCCTTGTGTTGCTATACTTGGGTTGAGGTAAGAAAGTGGTATTCTTAACCATAATTGCTCACATTGACTATATTGATAAGATTTTCTAAATGATTACTATCAAAATAAAAACTGAACAAGTAAGAAAATTGATTTGTTCAGATTACTTCAATATGGGGAATACTCCAGTTCAGAGTGTCTCAACAAGTGGTATTGCCTTAAGTTTTAAGAGGAGAGATAAAAAAGTGGCAGATGGGATGACTTATATTTGGGGTTGTTTTGCAAGAAAAGGAAGACTTAGTTATCTGAAAAGGAAATATTTTTCTCTGTGTTATCTAGCTGTAATCTAGCTAATCAGTTGTAAGATGAAATATAGATAGTTGGAATGTCTGGGTCAGTCCTTTACAACAGGTTCAAGCAAAAGAGGGCACGACCATTACTCCATGTCAGTCCCAACTCCTACTCAAGACAAACACTGTTTTAAAATAATCTTAGGGTTTTGGGTCAACAATAGGTGATATAGTCCATATAGTCAGCAGTTTCGTACTGGATTGTTCTTGGAGAAGTAGCTGAAGCATCTCTTATGCTCTGATATCTGTCTGTAATTCAAAAAAACATTCTGGAGGCCAAGTATTTCATTAGGGCTGTACCTATTAAAAGAAGGGGCTGCCTAGGTAGTGCTAGTGGTAAAGAACATGCCTGCCAATGCAGGAGACATAAGAGACATGGGTTTGGTCCCTGGTCGGGAAGATCCCTGGAGGAGGGCATGGCAACCCACTCCACTTCTTGCCTGAAGAATCCCATGGACAGAGGAGCCTGACAGGCTGTGGTCCATAGGGTGACAAAGAGTCAGACATGACTGAAAAGACTTAGCACACCCACACGCTATTAAAAGAAGCAGAAAAAGGTCATTAGAGGTTATAGGGAGGAATAAAATCAAGACTTGCAGCAAGCTGGCAACCATTTTAGTGACTCCTGGGAAATTGATGTGGAAAGGGCCCTTGATAATATAATGACTGTGGTGGCAATGCAATAAATTTATTGGTTACAATCTCAAATGTTCTGGTGTATGATGTGGAGGTCAGAGGAATTTTTGGAACAAACATGCAACAATTGCTTCTGACCACAGGGTATATCTTCCCTCTGGTGCCCAGCATCATTTGAAGTACTGGTTGGTTGTGGAGTTTGTAATTGAATCTCTTGAAGTTATTAAGGGAGAAGGCCAATGATTTTGTGTGTGTGTGTGATGTTGTCCACTGTAATGATTATTTCCTTTAATGGGGCATGGAAGCCACTTCTGGAGTGGGTCATACTACAGTACATACTCCAGTTGCTCTGGGTACCATGTCACCCCAAGTGTGGTTGCATGAAGCCATCAGTTCTCCAAAGCAATGAGCTTTCCTTTTAAGGGTGTCTTCAAGTCCAGAGTAAAAGGAACAGTATGGGGAGGGTGTGTATGTGGCCAATATGGTTGAGTGGGAAGACCCTGAGGTCATCTCCTCCTATGGGCACACCAGAAGTACACCTATTCACAAATCAAATATTGATGAGAAAGACTGATTTCTAGTAAGAAAGGTCTTCTATAACTAAAGATGTAAAGAGAATCGCAACAAGATGGTTTGGAGGGGCAGAGAAGCAGTATAGTTAACACTCATACTGGGTGGATGACCCACAGATTGGGAGATAATTGCAATTGCACACGTCTTCCCCAAGAAGCAAGGAGTTTGACCCCCCACATCAGGCTCTCTGGCCCAGGGATCCTACACTGGAATGAGTTCCTAGGACATTTTTATTTGAAGGCCATTGGGATTGTATTCCCACTTGGCTAGTTGTTTGGCTTAGCCTGAGTTGATTACGCCAAAGCCTTTGACTGTGTGGATCACAAGAAACTGTGGAAAATTCTTAGAGAGATGGGAATATCAGACCACATGATCTGCCTTCCAAGAAATCTGTATGCAGGTGAAGAAGCAACAGAACAGAACATGGAACAACAGACTGGTTCCAAATCAGGAAAGGAGTATGTCAAGGCTGTATATCGTCACCCCTGCTTATTTAATTTATATGCAGTTAAATAGTTAATGCAGTTAAATGTAAAAGTTAACTTATTTAAATTATACATCATGTGAAATGCTGGGCTGGATGAAGCACAAGCTGGAATCAAGATTGCTGGGAGAAATATTGATAACCCCAGATGTGCAGATGACACCACCCTTATGGCAGAAAGTGAAGAAGAACTAAAGAGCCTCTTCATGAAAGTGAAAGAGGTGACTGAAAACGTTGATTTAAAATTCAACATTCAGAAAACCAAGATCATGGCATCCGATCCCATCACTTCATGGCAAATAGATGGGGAAACAATGCAAACAGTGAGAGACTTTATTTCTTTAGGCTCCAAAATCACTGCAGATGGTGACTGCAGTCATGCAATTAAAAGACGCTTGCTCCATGGAAGAAATGCTATGACCAAACTAGACAGC
The DNA here is from genome assembly GCF_003369695.1 of Bos indicus x Bos taurus. NCBI lineage: Eukaryota > Metazoa > Chordata > Mammalia > Artiodactyla > Bovidae > Bos > Bos indicus x Bos taurus. Next base: position 70,740,832 of record NC_040090.1, read on the forward strand.
ATATTAAAAAGCAGAGACATTGCTTTGTCAACAAAGGTCCATCTAGTCAAAGCTTTGGTTTTTCCAGTAGTCATGCATGGATGTGAGAGTTGGACTATAAATAAAGCTAAGCACCAAAGAATTGATGCTCCTGAACTGTGGTGTTGCAGAAGACTCTTGAGAGTCCCTTGGACTGCAAGGAGATCCAACCAGTCCATCCTAAAGGAAATTAGTTCTGAATATTCATTGGAAGGAGTGATGCTGAAGCTGAAACTCCAGTACTTTGGCCACCTGATGCAAAGAACTGACTAATTGGAAAAGACCCTGATGCTGGGAAAGATTGAAGGCAGGAGGAGAAGGGGATGACAGAGGATGAGATGGTTGGATGGCATCACCGACGTGATGGACACGAGTTTAAGTAGGCTCTGGAAGTTGATGATGGACTGGGAAGCCTGAAGTGCTGCAGTCCATGGGGTCGCAAAAAGTCAGACATAACTAAGTAACTGAACTGACTGAACTGACTGAGATGTCCAACTATTGGTGCCAAAAGGCAAGTGGGTGGGCCAGAAAAAGGTATTAACCAGGTTTTGCCTCTTGCCTCTCCAAGATCAGCAGGTGGGTCTGACCCAGGATCCTTTTGAATTACGTTTTCTACCCCATGTTCTGGAGCATGTGAGCTTTTTGCATGGGCCCTTTGAGAGTGGAATCTCTATTTTCCACAGTTTGGCAGATCTTCAAACGATCAAACTTGGAATTACCATTTGATCCAGCAGTGCCACACCAGGTATATATCCAAGTGAAATGAAATGTATGCTTACATGTAACTTATAAACAAATTTTCATAGCAGCATTATCATTAATAGCATAGCTTCAAAATGGAAACAATCCAAATGCCTAAAACCGATGAATGGGTAAACAAAATTTGGTATATCCATGGAATGGAATATTATTTACCCATAAAAATGGACAAAGTACCAATTCATGCTACTATGTAGGTGGACCTTGCAAACATAAAGCTGAGTAAAAGACACCATAAGCAAACACTCACAAATTGTATAATTTCATTTATATAATGTTCAGAATATACAAATCCATAGAGACAGAAAGTAGATTGGGGGTCGCCAGAGGCTGGGAGAGGAAAAAATCAAAAGTACTGTTAATGAGAATAAAGTTTCTTTTTAAGGTGATGAAAATATTCTTGAATTAAATAGCTGTGATTGTTGTACAAACTTGTGGTTATACTAAAAGCCAGTGGATTGGATGTCACTTTAAAAGCATGCATTTTATGATGAACTATACCTCAAGAATGTGATGAGAGGACAAAAGAGATTCATGGAGGATCTAGTGAGAGAATCCTATAGAACCTTATTCTAACACCTGCAAGTGGAAGCTGACCACTTTGTGATGGCATCTGTTTGGCCCCAGTTTCACAGAAAATAAGTATACTTCATGTTGTCAATTTCTTCTAGAAGCTCTTGAAAGAGCCTTAGTTTAGGGTTGTTTATTTCTGTGGATTTCTGTTCATAATCAGGTCAGATCAGATCAGTCGCTCAGTCGTGTCCGACTCTTTGCGACCCCATGAATTGCAGCACGCCAGGCCTCCCTGTCCATCACCAACTCCCCCTGTATTTTTCAGTTATGCAACATGACCCCAAATTGAACTGTTTGTAGTTTCACTTTGCCATTGGTGCTCAGGAGAATAGTGTAATGCTTCTTCCACCTGGATTCGAGATTGGTCTTTTACTGGTATCTTCCAGAGTACTAGGTCTCTGACCTGAAGATGATGTCAGGGCTGTTATCGTATGTTTGGGGAAGGGCAGACTTGACTGATGGTGATAAATATGTGTCCATTTAATGATACCTTGGAAGTAATTAAGCCTATCGTATTGGATTAATGTCTCTCAAAATCCATGAGGAATAAGGGATCCTAATTGGCTTGCTGATAATTATTTCATAAGGGGATAGTTAAAACTGACTGGGCAGTGGGAGGATTAAAGGATCATTAGGGCTAAAGGTAAGACTTTGGGTCAAGACAGATTTAGTTCCTCAAAGAGTTTGAAACTGAGTTTTATTTATTTATTTGACTGTGCATGCAGTTTGGAGGATATTAGTTCCCCAACCAGGGATTGAACCCAGGACCATGGCAGTAAAAGCACTAAATCCTAACCACTAGACCACCAGAGAAGTCCTGAAACTGGGTTTTAGAGTACCACTAATTGGTGTGGTCAGCCGCTTGTTTGTGTCTGACTCTTTGTGGCCATATGGACTGTAGCCCGCCAGGCTCCTCTGTCCATGGGGTTCTCCAGGCAAGAATACTGAAGTGGGTTGTCATTTCCTACTCCAGGGGATCTTCCCAAGCCAGGGATTGGACCCACATGTCTTGCATCTCTGGCATTGGCAGTGGGATTCTGTACCACTAGTGCCACCTGGGATGCCTGGAGAACCACTGGTCCATTACATTTTTCTAGAGATTTGAGATTTGAGTTTCTGTGACAGTGGAAGTACTTTTTAAATATCCTTAATAACCTTTCCAGAAAATAAGCTTTCCTTTTGCTAGGGAAAAACAACAGTATTCCCCAAGTAGGGAAAATTCTCTTTTAGTAGCAACTTAGCCATATCAGTGGTGGTATTTAGCTGCTAAATCATGTCGACTTTTGCGACCCCATGGACTGTAGCCCACTAGACTCCTCTGTCCATGGGATTTTCAAGGAAAGAATTCTGGAGAGGTTTGCCATTTCCTTCTCCAGGGGATCTTCCCAACCCAGGGGTCGAACCCAGGTCTCCTGCACTGCAAGCAGATTCTTTACTTCACTAACAGGGTAGCCATATCAGTGGCAACAGCCTATTTGTAGAGAAAACTTCCAACCAGCTGAAAACATTCAGACAACTATTAGAACATATTTGTACCTATGGGACTTTGGGAATTGAATAACATCCATTGCCAAAGAAAAAAGGACAAGACAGTCAATTCTCACCCTTGTTTTATCTTTAGCTTTTTACCAGGATTGTTTTCCTAGCAAATGGGGAATGTTGAAGTTACCTGTACAATACGAGGGTGGAAGAGTCCACACCACTATATGTGTAGAAGATCTTTTAAGATTTTTCTTTACTGTGGGATTTGCTGTGGCTATGGACTAAATTTCAGACATGTTCAAGGAGAGACAAGTGGCATTTTGGTGTCTCCAAAGCTCATCTGAGTGGATAAAACATTCAGCTTGTTTCCAATAGACTTTTAGCCTCAGGTGTAAGTAGTGGTCCAATAGGCTATTTAATTATCAATATAAGTTTATATCTCTAAAGAAGAGTGATCAAGGGGAAGTATTCAGATGATTGAGAAAGAATTTTCTTGTGAAGCATTTATCTTAGTGTATTTGTCATCCAAGAGGTTTCTTTAGTGTTGAGAGACTGGCTAATGTGAGCTTTAGTTTTGTTGTTCAGTTGCAAAGTCGAGTCCGACTCTTTGCGACCCCATGGACTGCAGCATGCCAGGCTTCCCCGTCATTCACCAGCTCCCAGAGCTTGCTTAAACTCATGTCCATTGAGTCAGTGATGCTGTCCAACTGCTCCTCTTCTGTCGCCTCCTTCTCCTCCTGTCTTCAATCTTTCCCAGCATCATGGTCTTTTCTAATGAGTCACTCTTTGCATCAGGTGGCCAAAGTATTAGAGCTTCAGCTTCAGCATCAGTCCTTCCAATGAATATTCAAGGTTGATTTCCTTTAGGATTGACTGGTTTGATCTCCTTGCAGTCCAAAGGATTTTCAAGAGTCTTTGCCTATACTGAACTTTGTCTAGCTTTAGTTTTGATAGTGGGTAGTAGTGAGGTTTCTAATAGGTTAGCTACTTGAGTTCTGTTTTTGTTGAGTGTTTTTTAGCTGTCATGAACAATTCTCATTTCTATACCATACCAAAATCATGTACAACATGGAAAGCATATCTGCTACTTGTGTAAATATTAACTGTCTTATCTTGTGCTAGTATACAAGATTGGTGAGGGCTATGAATTCAGCAACTTGACTGAATTAACCTTAGGTGTTTGAACAGTGGTTTGTTGAAAATCTGTGATAGAATATCTTTATTGAAATTTTCCATTTGTGTGTCTGAGGTAGGTAGCATATGCAAAGAAGGTGGCAATAGGGCTTTGAGAGGAGTTTCAGTGAGGTTTGGATAAAGAGGAATTATAGACTGCTTGATGATGGTGCAGTTATGAGCTTGCTCCTCAGGTAGGAGGGAAAGAAGGCTAGTTGGATGGAGGTCTAGATAGTGCTGAATAGTGGTACAAGAGAGAGAGCAGCAGGATTTCATAGGATATGAGTTGGAGGCAGAAAATGTTGGGTGGTCTTGGTAAGTAGCAGGGTCTGAATTGCATGGGGTACATAGAGATTGAGTGAATGACTCAGAACTAAGTCAACAGTGGCTTCAATTAGTTTTGCAGCAGCGGCAAATTTGTATAAGAAAGAGGAAATCCCCTCACCATAAAATCTAAAGTTTAGCTGAAGTATCCAATAGGCCTTTGGCTTCCATTGTATTTTTGGGTGAAAATTCATAAAGCAACCTTTGTACATAGAAAAGCAAAAGAGTAATGATGTCTTGTTTAACATATATGCAGAGTACATCATGAGAAACGCTGGGCTGGAAGAAGCACAAGCTGGAGTCAAGATTGCCGGGAGAAATATCAATAACCTCAGATATGTAGATGACACCACCCTTATGGCAGAAAGTGAAGAGGAACTAAAAAACTTCTTGACGAAAGTGGAAGAGGAGAGTGAAAAAGTTGGCTTAAAGCTCAACATTCAGAAAACGAAGATCATGGCATCTGGTCCCATCACTTCATGGGAGATAGATGGGGAAACAGTGGAAACAGTGTCAGACTTTGTTTTTTTTGGCTCCAAAATCGCTGCAGATGGTGATTGTAGCCATGAAATTAAAAGACGCTTACTCCTTGGAAGGAAAGTTATGACCAACCTAGATAGCATATTGAAAAGCAGAGATATTACTTTGCTAACAAAGGTCCATCTAGTCAAGGCTATGGTTTTTTCTGTGGTCATGTATGGATGTGAGAGTTGGACTGTGAAGAAAGCTGAGCACCGAAGAATTGATGCTTTTGAACTGTGGTGTTGGAGAAGACTCTTGAGAGTCCCTTGGACTGCAAGGAGATCCAACCAGTCCATTCTAAAGGAGATCAGTCCTGAGTGTTCATTGGAGCTAAAGCTGAAACTCCAATACTTTGGCCACCTCATGCGAAGAGTTGACTCACTGGAAAAGACTCTGATGCTGGGAGGGATTGGGGACAGGAGGAGAAGGGGACGACAGAGGATGAGATGGCTGGATGGCATCACCGACTCGATGGACATGAGTTTGAGTGAACTCCGGGAGTTGGCGATGCACAGAGAGGCCTGGCGTGCTGTGATTCATGGGGTCACAAAGAGCTGGACACGACTGAGCGACTGAACTGAACTGAATGAATAATTGGGGAACCCAACAGTCGGAAGATAAAAAGTTATGGAGGTGAGGTTTTGAAATTCAGACTTGGGAGAAGAGATCTAATTAAGAGATTTGGAGATGAACTCGTAATCGTGGTGTATAAATAAATGGGAAATGATAGCGGAAAAGTCAGGGATCTAATTCTGATAGTGAGAGGGTAACAGACAGGAAGGCTAGTGGTCCCCAAGCAGGGAAATAGGCTGCAAGTGTCAGACGCCTTTTCCTCTCTTTTAATGGGCAGGAGGAAACAAACCAAAAGTGTCAAACATTTTTTTTCTCTTCTCTATACAAAATTAAAAGGAGGTTTCTTTTAAAATTCTGCGTTGCCATGACAACACCTGGTTCCTCCTGAACTTAACTTTTCTCAAACCTTGAGCTAACCAATGCATTTTTCTTATGGAAATGTTTCTCTTAAGCTATTTTAATGAAGCTATGTATTTGTTTGGAAATCTGCCTTTCTTCAAGATTCACGTCAATTGTTTCATGGTCCAGGATGACTCACCTTGTGCCAGTACTGTCTCAAAATGCATGTTGTCAGTGAGGGGCCTGGTGCCACTCTCAGTTTTGAGACATTTCCTTTCTCTAATTAGCAGCTTGCTAATAGATATATGCTGCTAAGTCGCTTCAGTCGTGTCTGACTCTGTGCGACCCCAGAGATGGCAGCCCACCAGGCTCCCTGGTCCCTGGGATTCTCTAGGCAAGAACACTGGAGTGGGTTGCCATCTCCTTCTCCATAATAGATATATAACTTCTTGCTATAAAGTTGCAGGGGGGTACTCTTTCTGCCTACTTCTGATGTCTATGTCAGAAGCTTTCTATATTTCTTTTATACATTAATAAAACTTTATTAAACAAAACCTCTGTGCAGTCAAGCCTCGTCACTGGCCCCAGATCAAATTCCTCTCCTCCAGGGGCTAAGAATCCTGGCATCGTTCACAGCTCAGAGTGGCAACCTTTCAGTAGCTGACTAATCCTTTTAACCCTTGGAGTTGTCTTTTGGTCTCAGGGATAGGAACTTGATGATGGTGTTGTTTACGGGATAAATATTCTCTTCAGGGAGATATCAAGTCCTAGGTAATGCACTGGAAGACTGCGTAATTGCTTTGTCTTTAGTGACCTTATGGGCAGAGACTTGGAGTAGTGATAAGCAAGCTGTTAAAAATCACATGAGCAGAGAAGGTCATCTACATACTGGATAAGAGTTTCAAGATAAGGTTAAATTTCTCAAGTTGGCATTAAGGGTCTAAAACAAATAAGTAGCAGCTTTAGTAAACTCCTGAGACATAACACATACTGACGATTTTTCCATAGAAACCAAAAAATATATTGTGAAGCAGTATATTGAAAAAATCAGAGACTTCCCTTTTGGACAAGTGGTTAGGACTTGGTGCCTTCACTACCCATGGCCCAGGTTCATGCTCTGGTTGTGGAACTAAGATCCCATAAGCAATGTGACCCAGCCATAAAACAAAGCAAACAAAAGAATAGAACATAGGGCAATGACTATAAATGAACAGTACTGGGCTGGATAGAAACTATAACAGTGTTAGGGTTAGAAACTATTAATAGAAAACCATGAGGTGACTCCAATATATATATAGTGCTTCCTAGGTGACACTACTACTGGTAAAGAACCCAACTGCAAATGCAGGAGATGTAACAGACTGTGGATTTGATCTATGGGTTGAGAAGATCCCATGGAAGAAGGCATGGGAGCCCACTCCAATATTCTTGCCTGGAGAATCCCCATGGCCAGAGGAGCCTGGTGGGCTATAGTCCATAAAACTCACCTGTCCCTACAAATTCCTTTATGGTACATCATTCTTTATATCTCCATTTCTTATTCTGCAGTTTTAATCATAGTGACTCACAGGATTTAGAGACATAGTCAGTGCCATTTTTGCTCAAGTGGAAAACCTACTAATACTTAATCAGGACATCACTCTTCATGCTTTGTCTTTTCCATAACACCAAATCAATATACTATTTAACAAGCATTTAATTGCTCAACTAGTAAAATCATTTTTAGGAAATGAGAACGTTTATTATGATGTTTGCAAGAGTTTGCCATATCTCAACTTATATTATCTGTCCACATCATCAAAAATAAGAGAAGCATTATGCTATAGAGGAAAGAGTAGCCATATGTGAGAAATGTTCGAACATGGTTCTGCTCTTTAATGTGCAACTTTGGTTCAGTTTACTTGCTCAGTCATGTCTGACTCTTTGCGACCCTATGGACTGCACCACACCAGGCTTTCCTGTCCATCACCAGTTCCTGGAACTTCCTCAAACTCATGTCCATTGGGTCGGTGATGCCATCCACCCACTGCATCCTCTGTTGTGAATATTCAGGGCTAATTTTCTTTAGGGTTGACTGATTTGATCTCCTAGCAGCAAATGTCTGTCCTTTATTGTGACAATCTCTGCATGAAATGTTCCTTTGGTCTCTAATATCTGGTCTTCCCCATTTTGTTGTTTCCTCTATTTCTTTGTGCTGATCACTGAGGAAGGCTTTCTTAGCTCTCCTTGCTATTCATTGGAACTCTGCATTCATATGGGTACATCTTTTCTTTTCTCCTTTGCCTTTTACTTCTCTTCTTTTCTCAGCTATTTGTAAGGCCTTCTCAGACAGCCATTTTGCACTTTTGCATTTCTTTTTCTTGGGGGTGGTCTTGATCCCTGCCTTCTATACAATGTCATGAACCTCTGTCCATGGTTCTTTAGGCACTGTCTATCAGATCTAATCCCTTGAATCTATTTGTTGCTTCCACTGTATAATCGTAATGGGTTTGATTTAGGTCATGCCTGAATGGTCTAGTGGTTTTCCCTACTTTCTTCAATTTAAGTCTGAATATTGCAATAAGGAGTTCATGATCTGAGCCTCAGTCGGCTCCTGGTTTTGTTTTTGCTGACTGTATAGAAATTCTCCATCTTTGGCTGCAAAGAATATAATCAATCTGATTCAGTATTGACCATCTGGTGATGCCCATGTATAGAGTCTTCTCTTGTTTGGTTGGAAGAGGGTATTTATTATGACCAGTGCATTCTCTTGGCAAAACTTTGTTAGCCTTTGCCTTGCCTCGTTTTGTTCTCTAAGGCCAAATTTGTCTGTTTCTCCAGATATTTCTTGACTTCCTACTTTTGCATTCCAGTCCCCTATAATGAAAAGGACATCTTTTTTGGGTGTTAGTTCTGTAAGGTCTTGGAGGTCTTCATGGAACTGTTCAACTTCACCTTCTTCAATATTACTGGTTTGGGCATAGACTTGGATTACTATGATATTGAATGGTTTTCCTTGGAATCGAACAGAGATCATTCTGTCATTTGTGAGACTGGATCCAAGTACTGCATTTCAGACTCTTCTGTTGACTATGATGGCTACTCCATTTCTTCTAAGGGATTCTTGCCCACAGTAGTAGATATAATGGTCATCTGAATTAAATTCACCCATTCCAGTCCATTTTAGTTTACTTATCCCTAAAATGCTGATGTTCACTCTTGCCATCTCTTGTTTGACCACTTCCAATTGCCTTGATTAATGAACCTAACATTCCAGGTTCCTATTCAATATTGTTCTTTACAGCATCAGACTTTACTTCCATCACCAGTCACATCCACAACTGGGTGCTGTTTTTGCTTTAGCTCCATTTCTTCATTTTTTTCTGGAATTATTTCTCTACTGATCTCCAGTAACACATTGGGCACCTAACAACCTGGGGAATTCACCTTTTTGCCTTTTCATAGTGTTCATGGGGTTCTCAAGGCAAGAATGCTGAAGTGGTTTGCCATTCCCTTCTCCAGTGGACTCCGTTTTGTCAGAACTCTCCATCATGACCCATCCATCTTGGATGGTCCTATCCGGCATGGCTCATAGTTTCATTGAGTTAGACAAGGCTGTGGTCCATGTTATCAGTTCGGTTATTTTCCTTTGATTGTGGTTTTCATTATGAGTGCCCTCTAATGGATAAGGAAAAGAAGCTTATGGAAGCTTCCTGATGGCAGAGACTGACTAAGGGGAAAACTAGTTCTTGTTCTGATGGTTGGAACCATGCTCAGTAAATCTTTAATCCAATTTTCTGTTGATGAGTAGGGGTGTGTTCCCACCCTGTTGTTTGACTGAGGCCAAACTATGGTGGAGTTAATGAAAAAAATTTCAATCTCCTTCAAAAGGTCACATGCTGCACTCAGTGTCCCTGACTCTGCAGCAGGCCACCACTGACCCACACCTCCATCAGTAACTCCTGGACACTCACGGGCAAGTCTGGGTCAGTCTCTTGTAGGATCATTGTTCCTTTCTCCTGGTGTGCACAAGGTTTTTTTTATTTTTTTTTATTTTTAAACTTTACAATATTGTATTGGTTTTGCCAAATATCGAAATGAATCCACCACAGGTATACATGTGTTCCCCATCCTGAGCCCTCCTCCCTCCTCCCTCCCCATACCATCCTTTTGGGTCGTCCCAGTGCACCAGCCCCAAGCATCCAGTATCGTGCATCGAACCTGGACTGGCGACTTGTTCCATATATGATATTATACGTATTTCAATGCCATTATCCCAAATCATCCCACTCTTTCCCTCTCCCACAGAGTCCAAAAGACTGTTCTATATATCAGTGTCTCTTTTGCTGTCTCATATACAGGGTTATTGTTACCATCTTTCTAAATTCCATATATATGCGTTAGTATACTGTATTGGTGTTTTTCTTTCTGGCTTATTTCACTCTGTATAATAGGCTCCAGTTTCACCCACCTCATTAGAACTGATTCAAATGTATTCTTTTTAATGGCTGAGTAATACTCCATTGTGTATATGTACCACAGCTTTCTTATCCATTCATCTGTTGATGGACATCTAGGTTGCTTCCATGTCCTGGCTATTATAAGCAGTGCTGCGATGAACATTGGGGTACATGTGTCTCTTTCAATTCTGGTTTCCTCAGTATGTATGCCCAGCAGTGGGATTGCTGGATCATAAGGTAGTTCTATTTCCAGTTTTTTAAGGAATCTCCACACTGTTCTCCATAGTGGCTGTACTAGTTTGCATTCCCACCAACAGTGTAAGAGGGTTCCCTTTTCTCCACACCCTCTCCAGCATTTATTGCTTGTAGACTTTTGGATCACAGCCATTCTGCCTGGCATGAAATGGTACCTCATAGTGGTTTTGATTTGCATTTCTCTGATAATGAGTGATGTTGAGCATCTTTTCATGTGTTTGTTAGCCATCTGTATGTCTTCTTTGGAGAAATGTCTGTTTAGTTCTCTGGTCCATTTTTTGATTGGGTCATTTATCTTTCTGGAATTGAGCTGTAGGAGTTGCTTGTATATTTTTGAGATTAGTTATTTGTCAGTTGCTTCATTTGCTATTATTTTCTCCCATTCTGAAGGCTGTCTTTTCACCTTGCTTATAGTTTCCTTTGTTGTGCAGAAGCTTTTAAGTTTAATTAGGTCCCATTTGTTTATTTTTGCTTTTATTTCCAATATTCTGGGAGGTGGGTCATAAAGGATCCTGCTGTGATGTATGTCAGAGAGTGTTTTGCCTATGTTCTCCTCTAGGAGTTTTATAGTTTCTGGTCTTACGTTTAGATCTTTAATCCATTTTGAGTTTATTTTTTGTGTGTGGTGTTAGAAAGTGCTCTAGTTTCATTCTTTTACAAGTGGTTGACCAGTTTTCCCAGCATCACTTGTTAAAGAGATTGTCTTTAATCCATTGTATATTCTTGCCTCCTTTGTCAAAGATAAGGTGTCCATATGTGCGTGGATTTATCTCTGGGCTTTCTATTTTGTTCCATTGATCTATATTTCTGTCTTTGTGCCAGTACCATACTGTCTTGATGACTGTGGCTTTGTAATAGAGCCTGAAGTCAGGTAGGTTGATTCCTCCAGTTCCATTCTTCTTTCTCAAGATAGCTTTGGCCATTCAAGGTTTTTTGTATTTCCATACAAATTGTGAAATTATTTGTTCTAGCTCTGTGAAGAATACCGTTGGTAGCTTGATAGGGATTGCATTGAATCTATAAATTGCTTTGGTTAGTATACTTGTTTTCACTATATTGATTCTTCCAATCCATGAACATGGTATATTTCTCCATCTATTAGTGTCCTCTTTGATTTCTTTCACCAGTGTTTTATAGTTTTCTTTATATAGGTCTTTAGTTTCTTTAGGTAGGTATATTCCTAAATATTTTATTCTTTCTGTTGCAATGGTGAATGGAATTGTTTCCTTAATTTCTCTTTCTGTTTTCTCATTATTAGTGTATAGGAATGCAAGGGATTTCTGTGTGTTGATTTTATATCCTGCAACTTTACTATAATCACTGATTAGTTCTAGTAATTTTCTGGTGGAGTCTTTAGGGTTTTCTATGTAGAGGATCATGTCATCTGCAAACAGTGAGAATTTTACTTCTTCTTTTCCAATTTGGATTCCTTTTATTTCTTTTTCTGCTCTGATTGCTGTGGCCAAAACTTCCAAAACTATGTTGAATAGTAATGATGAAAGTGGGCACCCTTGTCTTGTTCCTGACTTTAGAGGAAATGCTTTCAATTTTTCACCATTGAGGATAATGTTTGCTGTGGGTTTGTCATATATAGCTTTTATTATGTTGAGGTATGTTCCTTTTATTCCTGCTTTCTGGAGAGTGTTTTATCATAAACGGATGTTGAATTTGGTCAAAGGCTTTCTCTGCATCTATTGAGATAATCATATGGTTTTTATTTTTCAATTTGTTAATGTGGTGTATTACATGATTGATTTGCGGATATTGAAGAACCTTGCATCCCTGGGATAAAGCCCACTTGGTCATGGTGTATGATCTTTTTAATGTGTTATTGGATTCTGATTGCTAGAATTTTGTTAAGGATTTTTGCATCTATGTTCATCAGTGATATTGGCCTATAGTTTTCTTTTTCTGTGGGATCTTTGTCAGGTTTTGGTATTAGGGTGATGGTGGCCTCATAGAATGAGTTTGGAAGTTTACCTTCCTCTGCAATTTTCTGAAAGACTTTGAGTAGGGTAGGTGTTAGCTCTTCTCTAAATTTTTGGTAGAATTCAGCTGTGAAGCCATCTGGACCTGGGCTTTTGTTTGCTGGAAGATTTTTGATTACAGTTTCAATTTCCATGCTTGTGATGGGTCTGTTAAGATTTTCTATTTCTTCCTGGTCCAGTTTTGGAAAGTTGTACTTTTCTAAGAATTTGTCCATTTCTTCCACGTTATCCATTTTCTTGGCATATAATTGTTGATAGTAGTCTCTTATGATCCTTTGTATTTCTGTGCTGTCTGTTGTGATCTCTCCATTTTCATTTCTAATTTTGTTGATTTGATTTTTTTCCCTTTGTTTCTTGATGAGTCTGGCTAATGGTTTGTCAATTTTATTTATCCTTTCAAAGAACCAGCTTTTGGCTTTGTTGATTTTTTGCTATGGTCTCTTTTGTTTCTTTTAAGTTTATTTCTGCACTAATTTTTAAGATTTCTTTCCTTCTACTAACCCTGGGGTTCTTCATTTCTTCCTTTTCTAGTCGCTTTAGGTGTAGAGTTAGGTTATTTATTTGACTTTTTTCTTGTTTCTTGAGGTATGCATATATTGCTATGAACTTTCCCCTTAGGACTGCTTTTACAGTGTCCCACAGGTTTTGGGTTGTTGTGTTTTCATTTTCATTCGTTTCTATGCAAATTTTGATTTCTTTTTTGATTTCTTCTGTGATTTGTTGGTTATTCAGCAGTGTGTTGTTCAGCCTCCATAAGTTGGAATTTTTAATAGTTTTTCTCCTGTAATTGAGATATAATCTTACTGCATTGTGGTCAGAAAAGATGCTTGGAATGATTTCAATTTTTTTGAATTTACCAAGGCTAGATTTATGGCCCAGGATGTGATCTATCCTGGAGAAGGTTCCATGTGCGCTTGAGAAAAAGGTGAAATTCATTGTTTTGGGATGAAATGTCCTATAGATATCAATTGGGTCTAACTGGTCTATTGTATCATTTAAAGTTTGTGTTTCCTTATTAATTTTCTGTTTAGTTGATCTATCCATAGGTGTGAGTGGGGTATTAAAGTCTCCCACTATTATTGTGTTATTGTTAATTTCTCCTTTCATACTTGTTAGCATTTGTCTTACATATTGCGGTGCTCCCGTGTTGGGTGCATATATATTTATAATTGTTATATCTTCTTCTTGGATTGTTTGTGCCCTCCAGGAGTCTGTTTCCACAAGCCTGTGTAAGTTCTGGGAGCTCTATGGCAGCTTACTTTCTTTGTACTTAAACAAATGAAATCTGTTTTTGAGTCCTCACTCCAGGGTAGTGGGGAATTCCATCTCACTCATTTTAAGGATCTCCCTCCTCTTTTCTGATGCTGTGCTTGCTTGTGGTTGTCTTGAAAGTGGGGTAAATCTCTGATCCTTAGTCTTCAGTGGTCACATAGGTACTATAACTTTTTTATAATTGATTTACAGTATTATATTGGTTTCCAGTGTACAATACTGTGATTCAATACATAATACATAATTTTATACATAATACTCTGTTTAAAGGTATTATAGTATATTGACTATATCCCTGTGTTGTATAGTAAATTCTTGTATCTTACTTATTCTTTATATAATAGTTTGCACCTCTAAATATATCTTACACAATACCACTGTCCAGTCTGGCTCCCCACTTTCCTCAGAGTGGACTTAAAATTTTCCTTCCCTAAGGTCTTCTCCATGATTATAAATTCTTATCAGAGAACACCATAGATACTCTCCAGGCCTAGTGTTTAGGGGAAGCCCTCACCAGTAACCCACCTTGACCTCTTATCTCTGCAGATCAGGCATGGTTCATCATTATTGCCTGGAAGTCTGGTATCTTCTTTCCTTATTGTCCTGGAGAATCTCAATCTTTTCTTATAAATTTAATCCCTTTTTCCCACCATAGTTTTGAAGTACTTTTTATATTAATACCTTCTGATGAACCACCAACTCTCAAACAAAATCTGATGGAAAGAACTGGAGGTTACTTTCCTTCATGTGCTTGGTCCTGCCATGTGGTATTTTTCAAGGTCCTTGGGTTGGGAGGGTGGGGCTTCCCTGGTGGCTCATATGGTAAATAATCTACCTGCAGTGTGGTCTAGGTTCGACACTTAGGTTGGGAAGATCCCCTGGAGAAGGGAATGGCTACATACTCGAATATTCTTGCCTGGAGAATTCCATGGACAGAGGAGCCAGGTGGGATACATTCCATGGGGTCATGAAGAGTCAGACACTACAAAGTGACTAACACTTGGGTTAGGGAGCCTAGATTCTGGACACATGGTCCCGTCATTGATTTAGAACAAGGAAGGTCCCATACCTCTTATTTTTGCCTCTTAACAGCAGGGAGAACAAAACACTGTTTTTGTCTAAATAAATACTTCTCTGAATGTTCTGTGCTTTAAAAATAGTTTCCCCACTGAGTTTTCTCTTTATAAATGCATAAGATACTCTGCCTCTGCTTTCCCTAAGCAGTTATTCTCATCACTAAAGCAGTGTTCAGATATGTTTTATATTCTCCCTGAATATTCTAAAACTTGAGTACATATGATTACCTTCAAGAATAAAGTTAGATAAGCTGATTTCATTTGGAGATTTCTCCTTCATATTAATAAAATTAGATGTCTTAGAATTAAAATCTCTCGGGAAACTAATTTAGATGTAGTTTACAGCTGTGCCATCTATATTTCCCTTGTCCAAGCTCTCCAGCCCCTGTTTATATTTGGAGATCTTATTTCTTATCCTCCTTGGATCTGACATGGGCTGTCCTGCCATGAATCCTTTCATGGTTCAGTTCAGTCAGTTCAGTTCAGTTGCGCAGTCATGTTCGACTCTTTGTGACCCCATGCCAGGCCATGCCTATCCATCACCAACTCCCGGAGTTCACTCAAACTCATGTCCATCGAGTTGGTGATGCCATCCAGCCATCTCATCCTCTGTTGTCCCCTTCTCCTCCTGCCCCTAGTCCCTCCCAGCATCAGAGTCTTTTCCAATGAGTCAACTCTTCACATGAGGTGGCCAAAGTATTGGAGTTTCAGCTTCAGCATGAGTCCTTCCAATGAACACCCAGGACTGATCTCCTTTAGGATGGACTGGTTGGATCTCCTTGCACTCCAAGGGACTCTCAGGAGTCTTCTCCAACACCACAGTTCAAAAGCATCAATTCTTCGGCATTCAGCTTTCTTCACAGTCCAACTCTCACATCCAGACATGACCACTGGAAAAACCATAGCCTTGACTAGATGGACCTTTGTTGGCAAAGTAATATCTCTGCTTTTCAATATGCTATCTAAGCTGGTGATAACTTTCCTTTCAAGGAGTAAACGTCTTTTAATTTCATGGCTGCAGTCACCATCTGTAGTGATTTTGGAGCCCCCCAAAATAAACACTGTTTCCACTGTTTCCCCATCTATTTCCCATGAAGTGATGGGACCAGATGCCATGATCTTCGTTTTCTGAATGTTGAGCTTTAAGCCAACTTTTTCACTCTCCTCTTCCACTTTCATCAAGAGGCTTTTTAGTTCCTCTTCACTTTCTGCCATAAGAGTTGGAGGGGCATAATTCTGCCATGACCAGTCTTTATCCCAAATTAGCATTTTTTAAATTTGGAGGGTCTTTTGGCCTCCTCCTTCTCTAGTTCCGGGGTCATATTTAGAAGAAAATAGATGCCAAAAGTCTAATTTTTTTCAGAACTACTTTGGACTACTTTACCTTCACCCCTCTCTGGTTTATCAATATCCACCAAATATTTTTTAGCTTTACAGTTCTTATTTAGCATTATCTTTATGAATACACAGAGCCAAAGAGGTACTTCAGCTTCTTGAACACGTAGTGTGAGTGATTATCTCTGTGATGTTCTACCTTTGCACCTAAGCGGTGCCCTTTTTACCTTCACTTTGTGTTTAAGTTTCCTTTTCTGATTCATAGGGCCATGTGTATATGTGTGTGTGTGTACGTGTGTGGTTTCTCAGGCATAATGCTGATAGCAGATCTTACTTGTCAGGGTACCAGATTTGCCTTCCTTCTGCAGTGAGCTCTTAGGGGACCTACAGAATGACATTTGGAACAGCCATGGCTTTTTACTGCCTGTTCAGTTGCCATCTGCTCTAGCTGGCAAAGTCTGGGCCATTGCTCCTGAACATTCCCTTTTTTCTCTGCCTAAGTGATTCTGAGTGTTTTGTGGCCAGTGATCTCTGAATCAGTTTTTAAGCATCACTTAAATGCACATTTTCATTTTCATTTGGATAGTTATTCAGGAAGCTGATCTGTACTGCTCTCTGGTTTTCAATATGGTCAAAGCTGGATCTAAAGTACTCAGAGAATTCAGCCAGCCACACTGAGAGCTGTAATAGAACCCTTAGATATTGGGTCCATATAGCAATCTGCTTCTAAAGGTAGCAGGCCCCTGGTTTTGGTTAAGAGTTATTGCTAAGGACTCATCTGGTGGTTCAGTGGTTAAGACTGCCCTTCTGGAAAACCTAAATAGTCATTTCTCCAAAGAAGACATACAGATGGCCAATAAACACATGAAAAAATGCTCAACATCACTCATTATTAGAGAAATGCAAATCAAAACTACAATGAAGTATCATCTCACACCAATCAGAATGGCCATCATCAAAAAATCTACAAACGATAAATGTTTGTAGGGGGAGGGTGTGGAGAAAAGGGAGCCCTCTTTCCCAGTTGATGCAAATGTAAGTTGATATAGCCACCATGGAGAACAATATGGAGATTCCTTAAAAAATCAGGAATAAAACCACCATATGACCCAGCAATCCCACTACTGGGCATGTACCCTGAGAAGACCACAATTCTAAAAGACATGTGTACCCAATGTTCATTACAGCACTATTTACAATAGCTAAGACATAGAAGCAACCTAGATATTCAAGAAGAAGATGTGGTGCATATATACAATGAGTATTACTCAGCCATAAAAGGAACAAATTTGGTCAGTTCCAGTGAGGTGGATGAACCTAGAGCCTGTTATACAGTGTGAAATAAGTCAGAAAGAGAAAAACAAATACAGTGTATTAACACATACATGTGGAATTTAGAGAAATGGCAATGAAGAACTTATTTGCAAGGCAGGAATAGAGACACACACATAGAGAACAGACTTGTGGACACAGTGGGGGTAGGAGAGGGTGGGATGAATTGAGAGTAGCATTGAAACATATACGTTACCATGTGTGAAATAGATAGCTAGTGAGAAGTTGCTGTATAGCACAGGGGGCTCAACCTGGTGCTCTGTGATGACCATCCCACCCAGGGATGGGATGGAGGTTCAAAAGGGAGAGGACATATGTATACTTATGGCTGATTCATGCTGTTGTATGGCAGAAACCAACACAACATTGTAAAACAATTATCTTCCTTTAAAAAAAAAAAAAAAAGAAAGAAAGAAAAGACTCTGCCCTTCTGCCCTTCCACTGCAGGGGTCATGGGTTCGTCCCCTGGTCAGCAAATTCAGCCAGCCACACTGAGAGCTGTAATAGAACCCTTAGAAATTGGGTCCATATAGCAATCTGCTTCTAAAGGTAGCAGGCCCCTGGCTTTGGTTAAGAGTTACTGCTAAGGACTCGTCTGGTTGTTCCTGCATGCCACACTCTGCAGCCAAAAAACAAACAAACAAAAAAGAGCTGCTGTTAAAGCCCCTGCATAATGGACCCTCTCCAAGACTCAAATATCTCCTCTTTTGGAACTGGCTTTTCATCCCCAGAAGATACTATCATTTCTATGAATTCATTTTTATATTGGAGGCTGAAGGTATTTTTGCAACACATTGTTTTAAAACATTATATTTTAACTGAGCTTACATTCATGCTTGAGACAGTACAGTGTTCCCGTATCCTTGGCATCTGCTACTTCCTTCTTCAGGAAAATGTTCACTCTTAGAAATTCAAAGCTTGAAAAAACGGACCTTAAAAATAATCTTCAGTGATATTTTTGTTTCCTTGACCTTTTGAATAGTCTGCCCTCAGTTTATATCTATCTAAGGGTGGGAAACCCAAGTGGCACAATGGTAAAAATCTTACCTGCCAATGCAGGAGATGTACGAGAAACAGATCCAATCACTGGGGAAGGAAATGGCAACCTACTCCAATATTCTTGCTTGGAAAATTCTAGGGACAGAGGAGTCTGGTGGGCTACAGTCCGTGGGACCACAAAGAGTTGGACATGACTGAGCATACAGGCATTCATTCATTCATAAAGGGTGTTAGTAAACATTCATAAATTTCTCTCTTTAAACTGAATCTCAGCATGATCCACTTGTTATTTCTTAATATTATTGTTAACTTTATTATTTTTTAAAATATAAATTTATTTATTTTAATTGGAGGTTAATTGTTAACTTTAAAGTTAAAAGTGATATATTCACTTCTTACCTGTCTGAATTATTTTTTTTGACGTGGTCTTTGCTCAGGTTTCAAAACCAATAAGCTCAAATTATGCAGATTATAATTAGTCCATAGTGCGGCCATGATCTGTAGGAATATTTTTAGCAATGTCGAGTATGTCACAATAAGCGGCAAGTATAAAACTATCTGTAATCTTTAAGAAAAACAGAAGGAAATATTAGTTTATTTATTCTAAATTAATTTAAATTTGGTCCCATGTGTGCTAAGTCATTTCAGTTGTATCTGACACTTTACAACCCCATGGATCCATAGCCCACCAGGCTCCTCTGTCCATGGGATTGTCCAGGCAAGAATACTGGAATGGGTTGCCATTTCTACTCCAGAGGATCTTCCCCACCCAGGGATTAAACCTAAGTCTCTTATGTCTCCTGCATTGGCAGATGGGTTCTTTATCACAAGCACCACTTGGCAAGTCCTGAGGCCCCAATTTCTAACATGGTGAAAAATTAGGTCTCCATTTTAGTTTTAGAAGTGCTTTCTCACTGCCAAGATTTTGTAAAAACCTGGCATTGGAAAGAAGCTAGCAGAGTATTTATAAAGTGAATTAGAAACTTCTTTTTATTCCTTGGTGTTGTTTTTGTTACTTTGCTCCAGCTGTTGCTCAATGCCACTGTCAGGCTTGTCGTTTGCCATTGCCTGGACACCACTGCTAGCTTGAGTGTGCTTAAAGATACTCATTAATTTAGCCCTCTCCATTGTCTGAAAATTGGGCTGTGTACAACTTCATTCATTCTCAGGACTTTGGTGCTTAATTGCCAACCATGCCCTTCATCTGTTCCTGAATGTTGGTAAGCGAATGCAGGAAGGACATGTCTACACTACTCATGGAAATGTGCACTGTTTGCAAATCACCTATTTTCCTTCTAACTCTCAGAATCAGGTCTTTCTCCTTCCTCTGAATAGGACTCTAGTTCTCGAATAATAGAGAAGACTTTTTTCCTGAATTACTGGCAACTTCTGTTTCTAGCTGCATAATACAAAAGTCAATCACACTCTGTAAAGAAGAAAACCTTGACTTTTTAGGACACAGGAAGGGTAAAATATCTTCTACTCTTCTTATCTTTTTCAATAACCAGAAGCAAAAATTAATAATTCAGTATATTTTTCTACTGCTGTATGAATCCATTGAATATGTATCCATAAAAGCAGCCAACAGGTCACTCTTCTTATCACTGTATCCCCAGATTGCTGGGTGTATTGTTGGCATTAATAACTAGTTTGAGCGTAGAATTTTTATTTGAGCTGCTTTTATCTTGTATGTAGAGAGATCCACAGTAAAGAAATGTAGGAGCTATAGCTATAGATTTCCTATTGCTGATTATATTCATTTACTATGGATACCTCAGTAAATAAAACAGATGAATTAAAAACAAATCTCTTCTTTGTGGAATCTACTTTCTAGTGGGGAAGTGGAAGAGATAGAGATAATAAACAAAATGATTAAGAAAAATTTATATTATGATGAGGATGATAAGTGCCATGGACAAAGCTAAGGCAGAGGAGTGAGAGAAAATGCAAAAAATAGCAGTTGAAATTTATAATGGGGAGCTCAGGAGTACTTTCACTATTTGAAAAATGAATCTCAGAGAAGACCTAGAAGAAATAAGAGAATTAGCCATGTATAAAACAGAGAAAAAGAAATGTTGAGCAATGCAGAAGCATGCCTGCTTTTTGGAGAAACAGCAAAAAGCCCTGATTGATTGGCTTGGATTGACTGAAGAGGAGGGTGCTAAGACACAGGAGAAGGGTAAGGAGATTTAGATTATGTAGGACCTTGCAGACTATCATAAAGACTCTAGCTTTTATCCCAATGAAATAGTGAATCATCGTGTGGTTTTGGGCAAAAGAGAGACATGATTTGATTTGCATTTTAATAGCATCATTCTTCCCAGGTTGCACTAGTGGTAGAGAATACTTGACAAAGCAAGAGATGCAGTAGATGTGAGTTCAATTCCTAGGTCGAGAAGATCCCCTGGAAGAGGAAATGGCAACGGACTCTAATATTATTGACAGAAGAATCCCATGGACAGAGGAGCTTGGCAGTCTACAGTTCATGGGGTCACAAAGAGTTGGACACTGAAGAGCCTCTAAGCACAGCATAGTACAGCATCACTCTGGTTGCTCTATTGAGAATTGACTTTTTGAGGAGGGAAGCAGGACTGAAGCATGTGATCAATTATGAGGTTCTTTAAATAATCCTAGTAATTTATGATGGTGGCTTGCACTTGGGATCTCTTTGGACAGGTAGGGGAAAGTTGCAAAATTCTGTGTCTATTTTGAAAGTAGCATCAACTACTGCTTCCTGATCAAATTTTTTATAGGTTCATATTTTATTTTCATAGTGTTTTGCATCTTTAATCAGTACTTCCATTGTATTTCTCAAAGAAAGTATGGGAAAGAAAATGACTAACTGGGCTGGCTTGTGAATGAGCTATTAAGAATGTCTGTTTTAAAGAGTTATATGACACTCAAGGCAGTAATGGTTTTATTCAGGAAGAATGGAAAGTTAAGTCTCTCACTAAATTCTTGGTTTACTGTACCATTTAGATTTCACTGTGAGTTTTAAAACACCACAACACAAGTATTAGTGGTGGATGGATACTTGTGGAGTTGCAACACAGCATGAATTCTTCCTGACACCTATTGGGTTATATACTGTGATATCAATAAAAGAACTCCAACTAGTCCAATCATTACTCTTGAGAATGAGAAAAACACCTACTCCTCTTAAAATAATAATAAAGAACAGTGGGATACAAAACCCCATTAGGAAGATCACATGCAGGACTTTGCTTTACTAATTTGCAGAAGAGAAAACATGCTTCAGTGAAATTTGTCAGAGCAATGCCACATGGGGTTCTATCATGAGAAATTAATAGACAATCAAAGAAAACCAGAAGGCTCCCCTTTTTTGTAAATTCAGAGCTAGGCACTCATTTATTTTTGTAGTTTTCTCTTAATAGTCCGGTAGTTTCTGCCATGCAGCAATTTCATTAAAGCTTTGATCATACCAGCAACATAAACTCAAGCTTTCTGCAAAGGCTTCATTACCCTAAAGAGTTTGTAATTGGCCAAATGGCTTTTAGAGTTTTGCTTGGATTCATCACAGGACAAGTAAAAATTAATTACCCCCACAGTTCCTGCAATGCCATCATATGAAGGTGTCAAAACTTGTCTTTCTAAATGGTATTTCTTTGTATCACACTGGATGTGGGGTTGGCTGTAAATGTGATTTGTGGAACCATTATTAAAGTACTAGAGCTAATTGACTTATATTAGGTTTATGACTACATAAAAAAAGTTCTGCACTAGTGATGATAATGCCTTTGAAGTTCTCTGGTTGGAAATCCATGACTGTATATTTTTCCAATGAGGCAAGATTTAACATTATTTAGAATTTGAAATGTGGCTGTATGGCTAAGGGACAATATAGCAGACAAGACTCTTTTGATTTTTATCATTATTACCATCATTATCTTTATCTGCTACATATGCTGAGCTCCTGCCATACTGGTAGCACTGTATTAGGCCTTGTTGTGGAAACTGTACACCAGGGAAGAGGCACAGCAAATGACTCTTTCAGAAGTTGTATGAAGGGACGTATTTTATTTTACCACTGCTATAGTGGATTTATGGGCTTCCCTTGTGGCTCAGCTGGTAAAGAATTCTCGTGCAATGTGGGAGACCTGAGTTCGATCCCTAGGTTGGAAAGATCCCCTGGAAAAGGGAACATCTACCCACTCCAGTATTCTGTCCTGGAGATTTCCACAGACTATACAGTATAGTCCATGGGGTTGCAGAGTTGGACATGACTGAGTGACTTTCACATTCATAGTGGATTTTTAACAAGAGTTTTAGTATTACAAGGCTATGATTTCCACATAAGAGACCTAAGACTCTCAGATTGATTATTCTAAATTTGAGGATTTGCTTTGGTTGTTAATTCTATAATATCTGGAAAATAGATGAAATATATATATATATATATATATATATATATATATATATATAAATGAAGATCGTTTTGAATATTAAGAAGTATAAAAACTGGAGAATGTGTAACAATGCTCTTTTTTGAATAATCATTTTATGCTCATGTTAAAAATACTGCTAATCAATGCAGATCAACTATTTGTTGGCAGAGTTGAAGAGAAAAAGCCACATTTCAGAAAACTACTGTGAAGATAGTAGCAACATATGGTAATAGATTAAATGACAACATGGCATAATAAAGTGGGAGTGTATTTCTTTGCTTCATCTGGGCTTCATTTCTTCCCCACTTCTCCTATCTCTTGTACTTGGAATCAAGTTTTCAGTAATAACATTGTGCATCTCTTGGGATCTCTATAGGGATATGTAGATAGTCTTGACTTGACCTGTCCCTATGGCAAAGAGTAATTGTCCAAGGAGTTGGAGGCTCATGACTTAACCAGGTATATTCATCATTTACTGCTGCCATAACAAATTATGCTAGTTTAAAACAATGTGTAATTATTATGATATGGTTTTATAGATTAGAAATTGTGGGCTTCCTGGATGGCGCTAGTGGTAAAAAACCCACCTGCCTGTGCAGGATACCTAAGACATGGGTACGATCACTGGATCAGGAAGATCCCGTGGAGGAGAGCATGGCAACCCATTCCAGTATTCTTGCCTGGAGAATCCCCATGGACTGGTGGGCTACAGTCCATAGGGTTATGAAGAATTGAACACAACTGAAGCAAGTTAGCACGCGTGCACAGATCTCACTGAATTAAAATTAAGGTGTTCCCTTCTATAGCCTTAGGAAAAATCCACATCCATGCTCATTCAGATGTTAGCAGAATTCACTTTCCTTACTAGCAGTCAGCATAGGGTTTTACTTAGCTCCAGAGACCTCTTGCTAGTCCCTGTATGTAGATTCCTACATCTCAGAACCAGCCATTGGGCATCAAATCTTTCTCACATTTACCATCTCTCTGACCTACTTACCCACCTTCTTCTTCCATTTTAAGACTTCATGTGATTTGTATTGGGCCCACTGGGATTAATTCAGGATATTCTCTTAACCTTAATCACATCTTAAAAACTTTTTTCATCATGTAAGGAGCATATTTACAAATTCTAGGGATTAGGAATCTTTGGGTTTTTTTTCTGTCTACCCCAGAGGTTAACAAACACCATTCCAGGAGTTGATTTATGTTTGCTGGCCTTAAGAAGCTCCTCCTTCTGGGTTTGCAGAGATGGCTACTATTAACTTGAAACAGTTGCTGGATCTTTTCTCAAGGTCCATGGAGGATAGAGAATGAAAACAATACCAAGAAAAGTTACAAATGAGAGAGGGAGACAAACAGATTCTGACAATGTTTTTAAGCACCTGGACCCAGTTTTACCTAAAACTAACCATATCTTGGATTTGTAAGCATACCAAATAAATAGAAAAAACCCTTCATTATTTAGCTTACTGTATTTATATTTATTTCCTGTAAATATATTATAAATTGCTACCTAGAAGTGTTACAAGTATAAGAACCTGAAATACAGAGCTGACTGAATAGAGCTAAGGTTGTGGACAGTGAGGATCATGCATTTCCTGGTTGGCAGCTTCTTTTGTACAAACAAAGCAAGCAGTATTTTAGTACATCATCTCTCATACTTTGGAAATTAGACTTAAAGAAGTGGGGTTCTCAAGTACATATTAGAAAAACCTTAAAATGCTAGCAGAAGGCAAAATTTCCAGGGTTTTGATAAGTTCCAGTAAGAAACAGACAACCTTTGGTATAACTGAAAAATCTGAATGCAGAAAGAAGATGCATTTAACTTTGTAAAGAGTAATACTTACTGCCTGTGGCTGCTACCTCAGACAACTGAGGGCCAGGTAATCACAAACCTAACATTTTCAAAATTCAAATTCTCTTTCTCACTCTGAATCTTGTGCAATTAAATAAAGGAATGTGCAAATCATAGTAGGAAATAAGAACAGGACCTCAAAAGAGCCAGAGGAGGGGAAGAAATGATAGTTTAGGCTTTTGCTAATATCTTTCAATGTGTATTTTTTGTGACAAGAGTTTATAATTTCTCTCATGGTAACGCACCTTACATTAGAATGCAATTTGGAATAAAGGTGCACAATGCCTCAACACAGCAACTTTTTGTGGGAGGTCAAGATTGAAGTAGCTAGCCGGACGTCTATTATGTGGGGCTTCCCAGGTGGCCCTAGTGGTAAAGAACCCTCCTGTCAATGTAGGGGATATAAGAGCATGGATTTGATCCCTGGGTCAGGAAGATACTCTGCAGGAGGGCATGGCAACCCACTCCAGTATTCTTCCTGGAGAATCCCATGGACAGAGGAGCCCAGGCTACAGTCATAGGGTCACAAGGAGTCAGACACGACTGAAGGCACTTAGCATGCTCACTAGGATTATGGTAAAGAGGCTCTTCTTGCTAATGTGAGGATCTTCTAAGTTTCATGGCTTTAGTTATTTGCTGTTGCCAAAAATTGAAAAGACTGATGGATTTTCATACTTTTAGTGCAGTAGTCATATGGAGAAATCCTAAATTGAGGAAACAAACACCTATGGATATTCAACACCTAAGCTAATTCCTAGGACTCCCTAGCCATGGCAATGACAGGAATCAGAGCCAACCTACAAGTGGACCAATGATGGAAATGGAGAGGAATCAAGAAATAAAATGAAGACTGCTTTAGCTTGTTGAGATTTTTTTTCAGGTTATTTGTTCCCTAGAATAAATTACTCTACCTTTACTGATACATTCTTTTTTTTTTTTTTTTTTATAATTTCCCTTTACTATGGCTTTCCAGCATTTAATCATAGGTTGATGTTCTTGGAAGAGCAATATTTTTTCTTCATTGTTAGGAGTGAGGAATTATTTCCCAGTTCCATATACCCATGTGGAGAAATTATCATTAGAATAAAAACATTCCTGGATTCTCTTTGTCCCCATAATCATTCCTCCTTCATGGGCAGAAGAACCAACTAATTAAAATGAGATTGACTGAACACACTGGACATGGATGGCTCATCTTCTTTTCTTCTCTATATGGGATCTTCTTGATCTTGGAGAACATCTGTTTTGATTTATTCTTGGACATGTGGTAAGCTGAGATATATAAGTCCTATACTTGCCAGGAAGATCTTGCTGTTGCCTGGGTTTTCCTAGGTCTCTGTGGGCAATTCTGATTAATTCATGGGAGAGTAATAGCAAGTTTTTAACTCAGAGTTAAAACCACATTACATACAAAAAGTAATGTTTATTTTTGATGTCTATTTGTTTTTGACTCCTATTTCTTAACAGAGAAACTCAGGAGGAGAAAGTGTATGTATAAGCTTTTACAGAACTTATATTGGATACAGTTTTTGGTTGAAAGTTTGCATCATCATCCCTTAATTACTTTTCTTTTTTCTTTTAGCTTTTTGATGTATAATTGACAAATAAAATAGTAAGATATTTAAAATGTACAATGTGATAACTTGATATACATATACATTGGGAAATGATTCCCCTACATTGAGTTAATTAACACATCCATCACCTCTGATGCTATCTCTTTGTGTGTGTGTAAGAATATATAAGTTCTATTCTCCTAGCAAATTTCAGTTATGCAATACAGTGTTATCAACTGTAGTCAATATGTTTTACATTAGGTTCTCAGACCTTATTCATCTTGCAACTAAAAGTTTGCACCTTTTTACCAATCTTTCCCTATTTCCCTCAGTCCCAACTATGTTTTGTTTTTGTTTTTTGATTGCACATATAAGTGGTACCATGTAGGATGCAGTTTTTGTTTCTCTGTTTGGCTTATTTCACTTTGCATAGTACCATCCAGTTTCATCCATGTTGTTGCAAATGACAGAATTTCCTTCTTTATGAAGGTTGAATAATATTCCAGTGTGTATATTTTCTTAATCAATTCTTTCAACTGGGGCACTTTGTTTTTTCCATACAGTTTCTATTGTGAATAATAATGTAATGAGCATGGGAGTAGAGAACCTCTGTAAGATAATTATTTTTGTTTCCTTAGACTGTATATCCAAAAGCAGGATGGCTGAATCATGGAGTATTTCTATTGTAATATTTTGAAGAACCTCTATACTGTTTATCATAATGGCTATACCAATTTACATTCCTGTCAAGAGTGTACAAAAGTCTCCTTTTCCTTCAGATCTTTGCTAATACTTGTTATCTCTTTATCTTTTTGATAATAGCCACCTAGCAGTTGTGAGGTGATATCTTACTGTGGTTTTGATTTGCATTTTGCTGCTGTTGGATGGAATGGTCTACATTTATCTGTTAAGTCTACTCTAATATGTCATTTAGGTCCAGTGTTTCCTTATTGATTCTTTCTGGATGATCTATCCATTGTTGAAAGCGGGGTATTGAAATCTTTCCCTTAATTATTGTATTGCTATCTGTTTCTCCCTCAGATCTATGAATGTTTATTTTATATATTTAGGTGTTCCTATGTTGGATGCATAAATTCTTACAAATGATGAACTGAATTATTTATAGTTGTATGATGACCTTCTTTGTCTATCATTATAACCTTTGACTTAAAGTCTATTTTGTATGATATAAATATAGCTAACCTTACTCTACTTTGGTTTTACTTTGGATGGAATATCTGTTTTTACCTCCTTACTTTAAATCTATGTGTGTCTTTAAAGCTGAAGTGAATCTCTTATAGCCAGCACATAATTTGGTCTTTATTTTTTGTCTGTCAGCTACTCCATGTCTTTTAGCTGGAGAATCAGTCCAATTACATTTAAAGTAATTACGAGTACTTCTCTGGTTGACAACACTTTGTGTCTATTGTCACTTTGCATTATTGTTGGGAAAACTACACATGTGACTCCACTGGAAGAGGACTCTTGGAAATTTATGCTTGATTTCTTCTGAAATCTGCCCAATGAGCCTTTCCTTTTGTTGCTTTTAATCTATATCCTTTCACTCTAATAAACCACAACAATGACTGTGATAGTTATAAACAAATAAAGTAACTATTGATAGGTATAGACTTTTGCCTTCATTTTTTTTTCTTCTTGCTTTGTAATTCCCCTGTTGTTTCTTCTTCTCTTTTTCTTTGGGATTTGATGACTTCCTGTAGAAGTGTGCTTTCTCCTTTTCTCTTTTGCTTTTATGTATCTGCTCTATGTAGGCTTTTGCTTTGTGGTAACCACAAGTAATGTAAGCATTATTTTAAGCTGATAACAATTTAATTTTAAATGCATACAAAAGTTCTACATTTTTAAACAGGCTCTCTCGTAGTTTATGTTTTTGATGTCAGCATTTATTTCCTTTTTTTTTTTAATTTTAAAAAATGCCATTTTAAAAAAAATTTTATTTTATTTTTAAACTTTACATAATTGTATTAGTTTTGCCAAATATCAAAATGAATCCATCACAGGTAAGTATCCAGTATTGTAGCTACTGTTATTTTTAATTCTTTTGTCATTTAACCTTTATACTAGAGTTATAAGTGGCTTATCCACCACCAGAACAATCTTAGAGTGTTTTGAATTTAACAATGTGTTTACCACTGAGTTTATCCTGTCATGTTTCCCTGTTATTAATTAGCATCTTTTGTTTCATATGAAGAACCCCCTTCAGCATTTCCTATAAGTTCAGTCTATAGTGAGGATCTCCTTCAGCTTTTGTTTGTTTGAGAAACTTTACCTATCCTTCAATTTAGAAGAGCCACTTGATTGTCAGTATTCTTTGTTGGTAGCTTTTATTCTCTCATCACTTTGAATATATTACACCAATCCCTTCTAGCCTGCAAAGTTTCTCCCAAAAAAGCTGCTGATGGTCAATGAGGATTCCCTTTTATATAAGAAGCTGTTTTTCTCTAGCTGCTTTTACGATTTCTCTTCTTGTCTCTAACTCTTTACAATTTAATTGTAATTCTCCTTTAACTTTTGACAATTTAATTATAATGTTTCTCCTTGGCTTCCTCATATTTGGGGCATTTTGGACTCCTCATATATAGCTGTCTGTTTCATTGCTCAGGTTAGGAAAGTTTTCAGGCATTATTGCTCTGAATAAGCTTTCTGTTCTTTCTCTTTCTTCTTCTTCTGTGTCTTTTATAATGTATATATAGAGCCACTTGACGTTGTCCTGTTAGTCCTTTAAGCTATCTTTACTCTTTTTCATTCTATTTTTCTTTTTGCTCCTGTGATTGGATGGGTTTGACTATCTATAGTAATACTACGACTTTGAGATCTCTGATCCCTTTTTTCACTTTATCTAGTCTGTAGTTGAAATCTCTATTAAATTTTCTGGTTCAGTTATTGTATTTTTAAGCTCTATGATTTCTGTATAGGATATTTTATATTTTCTCTTTGTTGAAGTTTTCATTTTGTTCATGCATTGCTCTCCTAACTCAGTGAGTATCTTTATGATGATTGTTTTGAATTGTCTATCAATTAAATCACTTATCTCTGTTTAACTGTGATCTATTTCTGGAGATTAATTTTGTTTTTCTGTTTGGAATCTATTTATCTGTTTCTTCATTTTCATTGGCTCTTTTTGTTGGCTTTGTGCATTAGATAAAACAGCCACCCTTTCCAGTCTTGACAAGAGTAGTCTCATGTAGAAGATGAACCTCATCAACCAGCCTGTGCTCTTTTTGTTGTGTCTCCAAACTTTGTGATAGCCCAGATGACCTCCTTTGATTTTAATTACTCTCTGTAGCTGAGGATATGCCAAGACCTATCATTGTCCCAAAGGGGAGGATCACAGTTAGTACCTTGAGGAAGGCTGATTAGAATCTTGGCCCTTAGATAGCAGCTTTTAAATTATCACATCAGGATGGATATTTTTGCCTTCTCTGTGTTGACCCCTGATGTGATAGCCAGTAATAACTGCTACTTTTTTTTTTTTTTTAATTGCTGCATTTCTGTGGTATACAGGAATGAACCCTGTTGGCTATCTGTCAGGCAATTTGGGACGCATCTTTCATGGCTGTAGTAATAAAAACTAGGACTCAGACTTTTGTACAAGCTCCTTCAGGATGATACTGGTGACTTGGAACAGGCTGGAAGGAGGAGGGGAATGAGGTGTTCCCTGGCTTTTATCTCCATGGAGAATTGTAGACAGCCTTTTGTTAAATGCTAAAGAAGAAGCCGGCCCTCAAGCAGCAGCTTTTGAAGTACTCAGATAATCCTGTGACAACAGCAAAAAATGACCCTTGCCTTGAGATCCTGCAAGAGTTAAATCACTAACCCCTGCAGTGATCATTAACACACTCTGAAAGGAGTTCAGGGTGGAAATTAGGAAAAACGCACTTTGTGCTCTGAGAAAGCTTGCAGAATAGATAAACATTTTCAGGAAACACTTGTGTGAACCTATTTCCTTGTCTTTTATATGTAGAAAATCACTAAATTTATTAATAAAGACACCTGCTCCTCTTGACCAGCAGCAACCTTCTACAGAGATGTATGCTTGATTGCACATACCCCTTTCACCAAAATCATATGTCTGCTGATGCCTCCCCCATCTTTTCAGAACGGTTCATCAGAGGTATCTGAGAAGCTCTTTCTTGGGCTACAGTCCTCAGTAAATCACCAAGTAAGATTGAAGTCACATCTCTTACATTGTGTGCTTTTTTTTAGTCAGCACCTTTTTCAGTGGAAGATTGGGAGATGGATGCTTCTGTCTGTCCAGGGGCACAGCCATGGCTAGTGCTCACATAGCCATTAAAAACAGTTTGATATAGTCCTGTTTGTGTCGTGGACACAAGCCTTTTTGGTTTTTAGAGCTAGGTGTTTTGGGGTATTGTCCCTCAGGTGGGAGTCTTAAAAGTTGAGATACTAGATGTGGGATCCAAAACCTTTGCTCTGCAGGGAAAAGCTGGGAATTGGGGAGTCCCTCCTATGGTGGTATGCTGAAGTGGAGTTTATGGCAAGAATGTGTTTTCTATTCATTTCAGTGTGGTTATTTTCCTTGTTGCCTAATGTTTAGGAGTTGATCAACTGGTTTCTGGATCTCTTTCAGAGAGAATTGCTCCATGCGTAGTTGTGCACTGAGTGCATGCATGGGGAAAGGGAGCTGAGCCTCCTATGTCACCATCTTGCTTGACCTTCTGATTCTGGTTGTCTTAAAAATGGGTAATAGTTTATTTTAACAGACAAAAATATTCTGTAATTGTATTCATGAGACAGAATGTACGTAGATACTTGATGATTGTAAAGTGAAATGTAGTTGTCAAATGTTGATATTGAATCCTCAGCATTTCCCTCTTTTTCTTTTATATCTGATAACTCTATTCCATAGTATAATGGGATTATCAGTTGAGATAGCATATGTTCCTTCTCCATCATGCATGGGTCAAAGTCTGCTATGTGGCACTGACCCAAGCTGACTAATCAGAGAATTTCTTGGTATTGACATGGGTATATAGATGTTGGACCAATAATAATTACAGCAATAAAGTTGCCTTCTTTTTATATCTTTTTGTTGAGGTTGGAAGCTGGATAATGAAAATGGGAATGTGACAGTGTGCATCCCACCTAGCTTCATAAATGAACTCTGTCTGTAGTGAGAGCAAATAATTCCAATACATAAAGGGAAGTAAAGATGGGGGGAGAGAGAGAGAGAGAGAGCGAGAAACACCTATGACATCATTTAATATCTACCTCCAGACTTGCTTGAGGCTGCTTCCACTCCTAGATGTCTTAGCTTAATACTAAAACACATTTCTTATTAAGATAATTAGAGTTGAGCTTCCCTTATTTTCCAGTGAGTAAGCTTTGATTAATACAGAAAGATATAAACGATGAAGCTAAAATGCTTGGTTTGTAGGAATCGTCAGAACAATTTTGCTGTTGTTATTATTTGTTGCTTGTAATAACTCATTTGTGGGAAGAGGTGTAGTGTTAAGGAAAAAAAAATCACCTTAAAGTGGTTAAGAAACTCATAAACATTGGAAAAATGATATATAAAAAGGGTTCTTTGATACCTTATGTAAATGATATGGAATTGATCCAGATTGTGAAGAAAAAATGGCATTAAGAAAATGTATGGATGAAACAGGAAGTAAAGAGACATGAGGAGATTAAAGTTGTTGATGAGTGGTCCTAAAAGGAACAATCTGAAAGAAACCCCAGGAAGAGCACATGAGGGTTAATCTAGAAGATGTGCTGATCTGAATGCAGAGGAGGAAAAGCTGGCTCGAAAATTCAAGCAATAGTTATACCTATGGTAACAAGAGAGTGGCTAATAAAGAAAGGTTAAAGAAAATAAGGCAGTTCAGTTCAGTCACTCAGTCGTATCCAACTCTTTACCATACTACAGACTGCAGCACATCAGGCCTCCCTGTCCATCACCAACTCCTGGAATTTACTCAAACTCATGTCCATTGAGTTGGTGATGCCATCCAACCATCTCATCAATAAAATAATTATGAATATATTTTATTCCTGAATCTTTTCATAACTTTTGAAAATTTGATTTAATGTGTACTTATTTTGAGTTTTAATCTATTCATTCTATTTTTGGAGTAAATATGTTAATTATCTTTTGCTGGAGTAAAGGCTTCCTAGGTGGCTCAGTGATAAAGTATCCACCTACTAATGCAGGAGACACAGGAGATGTGGATTTATTCGCTGGGTCAGGAAGATACCCTGGAAGAGGAAATGGCAACCATCTCCACTATTCTTGCCTGGAGAATCCCATGGACAGAAGAGCCTGGTGGGGTGCAGTCCATGCGGTTGCAAGTAGTAGACACAACAGAACAATGGAGCATGCCCAGGTGCTGTAATAAAACTGTTAAGGTTTTATTGAAACCAGCTCTTTCTTATATTTGACATGAATTATTGAATTTGTATACTTACAAGAATTGAGCTATTTCATCCTTCATGGGGCCCAAAATCACTGCAGATGGTGACTGAAGCCATGAAATTAAAAGACACTTCCTCCTTGGAAGCAAAGCTATGACAAACCTAGACAACATATTAAAAAGCAGAGACATCACTTTGCCAACAAAGGTTCATCTAGTCAAAGCTATGGTTTTTCCGGTAGTCATGTATGGATGTGAGAGTTGGATCATAAAGAAGGCTGAGCACTGAAGAACTCATGCTTTTGAAATATGGTGTTTGAGAAGACTCTTGACAGTCCCTTGAACTTCAAGGAGATCAACCAAGTCAATCCTAAAGGAAATCAATCCTGAATACTCATTGGAAGGACTGATGCTGATGCTTCAATACTTTGGCCACCTGATGGGAAGAACTGACTCATTAGAAAAGACTCTGATGTTAGGAAAGATTGAAGGCAGGAGGAGAAGGGAACAACAGAGGATGAGATGGTTGGATAGCATCACTGACTCAATGGGGATGAGTTTCAGCAAACTCAGGGAGATGGTGAAGGACAGGGAAGCCTGGAATGCTGCAGTCCATGGGGTCGCAAAGAGTTGGACATGACTGAGTGAATTGATGGAACAACACCAGACTTGAAGACTTACAGATTTCTTTCTTTTTTTTTATGTTTTGAGCAAGGATCAAAGATCACTTTCTGAAAACATTGTTCTTTATTGTTTTGCTATTCAGATAACACAATCCAGCCTTGTAGAATCTTTATTACATATTACTTTGGTATAATTTCTCAACTTTGTGTTATGTTAATTTTTTTTTTTTTTTCTCTTTAAACTTATTCTGGCATCTCTTACTGATGAATGGGCTGAGAAATTCATATTACTGACGCAGCCATTAGGGTTATCTGTTCAATACAATATCATTTGGCTTTTATAACATATTGTACCTTAACTATTGGAGAAGGCAATGGCACCCCACTCCAGTACTTTGCCTGGAAAATCCCATGGATGGAGGAGCCTGGTAGGCTGCAGTCCATGGGGTCACTAATTGTCGGACACGACTGAGCGACTTCACTTTCACTTTCCACTTTCCACTTTCATGCATTGGAGAAGGAAATGGCAACCCACTCCATTGTTCTTGCCTGGAGAATCCCAGGGATGGGGGAGCCTGGTGGCTGCCGTCTATGGGGCCACACAGAGTTGGACCTTAACTATGGATGTAATGTGACTTTTAGTTTTGATTAGGTTTTAACTTGGTTTAATGACTATTTTGTCTTACATCTGTAACTGTAAAATGGGGTTTGTTTCTAACTATCAGAAAGCTTTTAAGTTACAAATGGTTGTCCAGGCTCCTATGAGTGCCACAGCCTCCTCCAACTGTTACTTGGGGCCTCTAATCAGAGACCCTCAATATGAGGGTTAGGAGAATATGTTGCCTCAACGATTTATGCCCCACACTCCTCAACAGCAGGAAGTAGATGTGGAACAAAAACGCTGCCCCTTTCCCTTGACAACATAATTCTCCTAAAAGAAAAGGGGAGGGAGGATGAGAGAGTCAATTTCTAGGCAGGTCGATAAGAAGTCCGGGGTCCCCAAGGAGAAGAAAAGGGTCTGGGGCTCTCAAGAAGGAGATAGGGGTCTGGAATTCTCAAGAAAGAGGAAAGGACAAACTTTTTTTTCTACATTCCTTAGTAAGGATTATATAACAATAATATATCCTGCTTAAGGACATGTTTCTCCTTCCTGAAAAACTTCTGACTAATCCTGTTATCTTAAAATGTATATAATGGGAGTGGGTTTAGTAAGGTCTTTACAACCTTGAGACATTCTTTTGATTTATTGTAATAACCAATTAAAAAGTATATAATTCCCTTGCTAAGACTAGGGATGGTGGGCACTCTCCATCCCTCTTCTGATGTCTATCTCAGAAGCATTCTCTGTCCCTTTTTATACTTTAACAAAACTCTTCTGTCCAAAAGCTCTTGAGTGAGCAAACCTGGTCCCTGGTCCTGATGTTAAATCTTCTTCTTTGGAGATCATGAATCCGACACCATTCACTGTAAGCTATCATCTTGGGGGCTCATCTGGGATACAAAGATGGTGGAAGAATACGATCGGGATACCACTTTCTCCCCCACAAATTCATCAAAAGATCAATTGAAAGCTGAGCAACTTTCACAAAACAACTTCTAAACACTGGTAGAAGACTTCAGGCATCCAGAAAGGCAGCCCATTCTCTTTGAAAGGAAATAGGACAAAATATAAAAGACAAAAAGAGAGACAGAAAAGTTAGGGACAGAGACTTGTCCTGGGGAGGGAGTCATGGAGGAGGAGAAATTTCCACACAATAGGAAACCCTCTCACAGGTGGGTCTGTGGGGAGTTTTAAAATTTCAGAGAGCAACATAAACAAACAAACAAACAAACAAAAAAACACCAAAAACAACAACACAAAGAATACATGCCTAACCGCAACTGTGGAAAAGATAACTTTCCTGCAAAAAGCTCTAACCTAACAACCTAATGCTCAGCCTGGCCTGCTCACAGAACAAAGGATTGAGCGAATACCAAAGGAGAGCTAGCCAGCTGCATACTGGTCCCTTTGTGCCCAGAGGAGGAGAGGCAGGCTTGGGACAGCCAGAGCCAGAAGGCAAGGGGCTGCTACAATCTCAGCGCCAGAGATGGCATCTTCCACCAAACTGTGAGCAGGCTCCCAGATTCTAACCACATCTTCCAGAGATCCTGGATGGTTTATATCTGCCAGGAGGGTTGCAGCTTGAGATCAGCTCTCCAGAGGAGACACAGCACATCTGAGATGGTGCTCTCGCAATGCACCCAGGAAACTGAGCCGCTGGGGCCAGGTAGGTGATTAAGACACACGGCCCACCTGGGAGAGTGCACTCTCCAAGCACATGGTCACCTGAGCCGCTCAGACCTGGAAAGGGCACAAAATGCATGCCCAACCCACAGAGAGTGAGCCAGAACTGTGTCTGAGTGTCTCCTGTAGAGGTACAGGTCAGTAGTGGCCTGAAGCAGGGGATCTGGGTGCATGAGACCTCGATATGGCATAAGCCCTCTTGGAGGAAGTCGCCATTAAGCCCACCATAGAACCACCAGAACTTACACAGGACTGGCAAAACAGACTCTTGGAGGGCACAAACAAAAGCTTGTGTGCACCAGAACCCAAAGAAAGGAGTTATGACCCACAAGAAACTGACCCGACATGCCCATGAGTGTCCAGGAGTCTGTGGCAGAGGCATAGGTTGGTGGTGCCCTGCTTCAGTGAGTTCAGCAGTGCATGCTTGGGACCTTTTGAAGGAGATCTCCCATTATTTTGATTATCTCCACCATAGTTTGGCCTCAGGTCAAGCAACAGGGAGGAAAGACAGAACCATCCATCAACAGAAAATTCGATTGAAGATTTACTGAGCATAGCCCCGCCCATCAGAACAAGACCCAGATTCCCCCTCAGTCAATTTCTCCCATCAGGAAGCTTCCATAAGTGTATCCTTATCAATTAGAGGTCAGACAGAATGAAAAACACAACCACAGAAAACTAACAAAACAGATCACATGGACCACAGCCTCGTCTGACTCAATGAAACTGTAAACCATGCAAAGTAGGGCCATACAAGATGGATGGGTCATGCAGAGAGTTCTAACAAAATAAGGTCCAGAGGAGAAGGGAATGGAAAACCACTTTATTATTCTTGCCTTGAGAACCCTTTGAACAGTATGAAAAGGTAAAAAGGTATGACTGAAATATGAACTCCCCAGGACGGAAGGTGCCCAATAGGCTCCTGGAGAAGAGTGGAGAAATAACTTCAGAAATAATGAAGAGACAGAGCCAAAGCAAAAATAACAGCCAGTTGTGGATGTGACTGGTGATGGAAGTAAAGTTTGATGATGTAAAGAGAAATATTGCATAAGAGCTTGGAATGTTAGGTCCATGAATCAAGACAAATTGAAAGTGGTCAAACAGAGATGGCAAGAGTGAACATTGACATTTTAGGAATCAGTGAACAAAAATGGACTTCAATGGTCAATTTAACTCAGATGACCATTATATCTACTACTGTGGGTGAGAATTCCTTAGAAGAAATGGAATAGCCATCATAGTCAACAAAAGAGTCCAAAATTCAGTACTTGGATGCAATCTCAAAAATGACAGAATGATCTCTGTTTGTTTCCAAGGCAAACCAGTCAACATCACAGTAATCCATGTCTATGCCCCCAACAGTAATGCTGAAGAAGCTGAAGTTGAACAGTTTTTTGAAGACCTACAAGACCTTCTAGAACTAAAACCAAGAAAGAGATTTCCTCTTCATTTTAGGGGACTGGAATGCAAAAGTAGGAAGTCAAGAAACACCTGGAGTAACAGGAAAATTTGGCCTTGGAGTACAGAATGAAGCAGGGCAAAGGCTAATAGAGTTTTGCCAAGAGAATGCACTGGTCATAGCAAACACCCTCTTCCAACAACACAAGAGATGATTCTATACATGGACATCACCAGATGATCAATACTGAAAATAGATTGATTATATTATTTGCAACCAAAGATGAAGAAGCTCTATACAGTCAGCAAAGGCAAGACTGGGAGCTGACTGTGGCTAAGATCATGAACTCTTTATTGCCATAGCAGCAGCAGCAGCAGCAGACTTAAATTGAAGAAAGTAGGGAAAACCACTAGACCATTCAGGTATGACCTAAATAAAATCCCTTTTGATTATACAGTGGAAGTGAGAAATAGGATTAGATCTGATAGACAGAGTGCCTGAAGAAATATGGACAGAAGTTCATGACATTGTACAGATCAAGACAATCCCCAAGAGAAAAAAATGCAAAAAGGCAAAATGGTTGTCTGAGGAGGCCTTACAAATAGCTGAGAAATGAAGAGAAGAGAAAGGTAAAGGAGTAAAGGGAAGATATTCCCATTTGAATACAGAGTTCCAAAGAATAGCAAGGAGAGATAAGAAAGCCTTCATCAGTGATCAATGCAAAGAAATAGAGGAAAACAATGGAATGGGAAAGACTAGAGATCTCTTCAAGAAAAGTAGAGATACCAAGGGAAAATTTCACGCAAAGATGAGCACAATAAAGAACAGGAAATGTATGGACCTAAGAGAAGCAGAAGATATTAAGAAGAGATGTCAAGAATACACAGAAGAACTATACAAAAAAGATCTTCATGACCCAGACAACAACGATGGTGTGATCACTCACCAGGAGCCACACATCCTGGAATGTGAAATCAAGTGGGTCTTAGGAAACATCACTACAAACAACATAGTGGATATGATGGAATTCCAGATGAGCTATTTTCAATCCCAAAAGATGATGCTGTGAAAGTGCTGCACTCAGTATGCCAGCAAATTTGGAAAACTCAGCAGTGGTCACAGGTCTGGAAAAAGGTTAGTTTTCATCCAATCCCACAGAAAGGCAGTGCCAAAGAATGTTCAAATTGCTGCACAATTGCTCTCATCTCACACACTAGCAAATTAATGCTCAAAATTCTCCAAGCGAGGCTTCAATAGTATGTGAACCATGAACCTCCAAATGTTCAAGCTGGATTTAGAAAAGGCAGAGGAACCAGAGATCAAATTGCCAACATCTGTTGGATCATGGAAAATGCAAGATAGTTCCAGAAAACATCTAGTTTTGCTTTTTTGGCTACACCAAAGCCTTTGACTGTGTTTATCACAACAAACTGTGGAAAATTCTTAGAGATGGGAATACCAGACCACCTGATCTGCCTCCTGAGAAATCTGTATGCAGGTCAAGAAGCAACTGTTAAACCAGACATGGAACAACAGACTGGTTCCAAATCGGGAAAGGAGTATGTCAAGTCTGTATATTGCCACCCTTCTTATTTAACTTATATGAAGAGTACATCATGAGAAATGCTGGGTTGGATGAAGCACAAGCTGGAATCAAGATTGCTTGGAGAAATATCAGTGACCTCAGATACATAGATGACACCACCCTTATGGCAGAATGTGAAGAAGAACTAAAGAGCCTCTTGATGAAAGTTAAAGAGAAGAGTGTACTAATATCATGGCATCCAGTCCCATCACTTCATGGCAAATAGATGGGGAAACAGTGAGAGACTTTATTTTTGGGGGTTCTAAAATCACTGCAGATGGTGATGCAGCCATGAAATTAAAAGACAGTTGATCCTTGGCAGAAAAGCTATGACCAACCTAGACTGCATATTAAACATCAGAGACATTACTTTACCAACAATGTTCCATCCAGGCCAACTATGACATTTTCAGTGGTTATGAATGGATGTGAGAGTTGGGCTATAAAGAAATCTGATAGCTGAAGAATTGATGCTTTTGAATGTTGGTGTTGGAGAAGACTCTTGATAGTCCCTTGGACAGCAATGAGATCCAACCCGTCAATCTTAAAGGAAATCAGTCTTGAATATTCATTGGAAGGACTGATGCTGAAGCTGATATTCCAATACTTTGGCCACCTGGTGCAAAGGACTGACTTATTGGAAAAGACCCTGATGTTGGGAAAGATTGAAGGCGGGAGGAGAAGGGATGGCAGAGGATGAGATGTTTGGATGGCATCACTGACTCAAAGGATATGAGTTTGAATAGGCTCCGGGAGTTGGTGATGGACAGCGAAGCCTGGCATGATGCAGCCCATGCAGTCGCAAAGAGTCAAATACAACTGAATGACTGAACTGAATGATGATGAGGATAACAATGACAAGGTAATCTTTTCATAGCAGTCAGGAAAAGAACCCTTGGGTTAACTTGATATAAGCTTAAGCTATCCAGGAAAATAATTTAATTCTTCGCCTCGTCCATTTATCTATGGATAAAATTATAGACTTCTAGTTTTATCCTAAAAAAGTTGCCCTGAAATCTGCCCCAATATTTTCCCCTCAAGTCAGTGATTTGAAATAATGTATTTTCTGGATATAAATTAAAATAAGCATGGTATTTTCATTGTTTTCAAGCTGGAATTGAAATGGGGTCTCACACAATGACAATCTCTTGGAACTTCAACCTTCTCACAGACCTCTATGTAGGAAGTCCTTGTGGTAACAAATGTCGTCTTCCATATCCCTCCAGAGATTTGCACCTATTATATTGCAAAATCATGCATGCTTGACTATTTATCCTGCCTTGAGAACCCATGTAGAACTGATGTTGATGCTTCCACTTGCTCTCACCCATCTTTTGGGACATACTGTTTGCCATTTCAGGTCCAGATCTGAGATCACAATTCACTGCTTCCCTGTACCCTCAACTTATAGAGAAGTTCCGGTGCTTTTCATCTTTATTCCCTCAGTGCGACAAGTCCTACTTTGTTCATGGCATATGTACTGCATTAATGTAACTTCTATTTCATTTACTGTTTACTATAACCTTTACTTTAAATGTTCTTGAAATTTTCTAGAGATACATATGCCCATTTTAAGGAATGTTGCTCTTTGACACTTTCAGAGATTCTTCTTTACCTGCAGTTCCAATTATCCTCACTTACTGAGCTTGCAACACAGATATTTCCACTGGTAAATTCTTTCCTTACTGTAGTATATTTAATTATCAATCAAGAAATATTTATGTCATAATATTTTTGCAGGACTTGGTCATGTGGCTTTCTTTGTTTAAAGTATGTTAGAGATGCAGCCTGCATGGAGGCCTGAAAGGATTTACATGGTTGGGCTTGAGCTCAACCCATGAAGGTCTTGAGCTCCTGACCTTCACCTGAGATGATCTAGGTAACCACTGGGCAAAAGAAGACCCCAGACACATATAGCAGATCTGAATCCAACCCACAGCCTGGAGCCAAGTCTTCAAAGCCCAGTTTCCTATAGCAAATATCAGCTGACCTGCAGACTCATGAGTCAAAAATAAATACTTAGTTGTTTTATGTCATTATGTTTTAAGATAACTCATTATGTAAGTATTAGTGTTGCAGTAACTGTTCTATCCAATTTAAAAATTTGGAAGGTATATTTGGAGTTTGGACTAATTTGGAGAATGGTTGAGAGAATAAAAAGCTTTAGTAAATTTTTTTCTTATTATTGAAATTCTTAGATTCATATGCCAATAAATACATGGACTTACTATGTCATCCCTTGACATAT
The DNA here is from genome assembly GCF_003369695.1 of Bos indicus x Bos taurus. Lineage (NCBI taxonomy): Eukaryota > Metazoa > Chordata > Mammalia > Artiodactyla > Bovidae > Bos > Bos indicus x Bos taurus. The sequence goes on from NC_040090.1 coordinate 70,781,639, forward strand.
TATGTAGCAGTGTATGAATATGCAAGGAACTTATTTTAAGTTCACACTTTAGAATTTCTGTTATACTAATGAACTACCTTTACCACTTTAGCTCTAAAGGTTCAGCAATTAAGAGTAAAATTTTCTTTGTTATTTAATAGTTCATGTGAACTTAACTATGAGCCACTCCTTGCCTATTTTCTTTTGCTTATTAAACCACCTTAAATTATGTTAAGATGAATTTGCTATTATTGTTATCATTGTGATATAATCTTCCATTTTGCTAACATTCAGGGTGGACACTCAGCTACAAGTGAATTCTCCTTGCTTGTCTGTCTTCAGCCCTAGACTTTTCTTTTTTTTCATATGCTGCCTTTTTCATAGGTCTTATAACACAATGTGCATTTCCCAGGTGGTGCAGTGGTAAAGAATTCGCCTGCCAATGCAGGAGAGGTGGGTTGGGTCCTTGTTTTGGGAAGAGGAGGAGAAAATGGCAACCCACTCCAGTATTTTTACCCAGAAAATTCCGTAGACAGCGGAGCCTGGCAGGCTACAGTCTATGGGGCCAAGTCTGATGCAACTGTGCACACACGACCAAATGATCAAAGGAGCATAATACTTTTTAAAAGGGAAAATTAGTACTTTCTGGCTTATTTATTTATTTTTTTGAGGTGTACACACTAGAGATATTCTTCCAGTTCTGTTGAGAACTGCCATTCCCAGTACACTAGTTAGCGTTTGTTTCTTAGACCAACTTTGAGATTTTTTTTTTTTTTTTCCTCCACTGAGATCAGTGTGAAGATGGGGAAGGCAAAATTCTCCCTTTCCTGTTTACAGCCTTATCTCTTTGAGTATATTGAAACTATTGTAATAAGTTCTCTAAAAGTATTTGAAATTCTTTACTGAAGACTTGTGATAATTTCAAGGGAATTAGAACATTAAAAGTTACATATATAGAAAATATGATCTAAGGAGTTAGTTTCTTCACAAAATATATTCTCCTAAGTAGTCCCAATTCTTTCTCTTTTCTCTTTTTGTTTTTTTATGTGACTTTAAATCTCCACTCACTTCCTAAGGAAACAGTACTCACCCACAAGGAGGGATTTTGTTCCTCCAAATACTTACCCTTTCCCTACATTTTTCTGGTAACATCTAAATCATTCAATTTACGATGGAAATTTTGGATTTACACTCAGCATCTCAGATGCCAATTAATACAAGACTTGAGAAATTACAAAGTAAAAGATCTTCTAATAGAGATGAGGAAAGGTACTTGGGAGAGAATCTGCTATTCTTTAGCCCTGCAGGATAGAGAAGGGGAGGTTGGAGAGGATGCAAATTGGGCTGGAATAAGGAGTGATTTAATATGTAAAATATAGAAATGAAGTGGGAAGAGTGTTCAGACACCACACTTTGAGGAAAGTGTGAGAAACTCTGGCTACTTAAAGTCAGTAGGGTTGTTTGTCCCAATATTCATTGAACCAATGTTTATGGAAAATTAGCTACAGTTAGGCACTGTGCTATATACTAGAATCATAGAAATAAGCACAATAGACATAGTCTCTGTACCACGGAGTGTGTAGATGATAATTACTGAAACACACCTTTGATAGATGGTTATAATTTTGTATTTGGAGGACCAGCTTGAAGCCAAAATATACACTTTCTTCTATATTTGCATCTATCTTTTAGAGGTCAGGCATTATGAATTACAGACATTTGGAAATTTTAAAACATTTTCTTTATTATAATTAAAGAGCATCATTTCCAGATGATGGTGGTGTCATGAAGTAGTCTAAGAAAAAGAATAGAAGATTGCATCTCAGATTAGTAATTTGCATTGAAATTATGAGTAAATTCCTCTCTGGATCTACTTTGTCATCTCAAAACCACTGCAGGTAATGTTGAGCCAATACGCTACTGGAGAACAGTGGAGAAATAACTCCAGAAAGAATGAAGAGACAAAGCCAAAGCAAAAGCAACATCCAGTTTTGGATGTTGTGACTGGTGATGGAATTAAAGTCCGGTGCTGTAAAGAACAATATTGCATAGGAAACTGGAATGTTAGGTCCATGAATCAAGGTAAATTCAGTTCAGTTCAGTCACTCAGTCATGTCTGACTCTTTGTGACCCCATGAATCACAGCACTCCAGGCCTCCCTGTCCATCACCGACTCCCAGAGTTCACGCAAACTCAGGTCCATCGAGTCGGTGATGCCATCCAGCCATCTCATCCTCTGTCGTCCCCTTCTCCTCCTGCCCCCAATCCCTCCCAGCATCAGAGCCTTTTCCAATGAGTCAACTCTTTGCATGAGGTGGCCAAAGTATTGGAGCTTCAGCTTTAGCATCATTCCTTCCAAAGAAATCCCAGGGCTGATCTCCTTCAGAATGGACTGGTTGGATCTCCTTGCAGTCCAAGGGACTCTCAAGAGTCTTCTCCAACACCACAGTTCAAAAGCATCAATTCTTTGGCGCTCAGCTTTCTTCACTATCCAATTCTCACATCCATACATGACCACTGGAAAAACCAAGGTAAATTGAAAGTGGTCAAATAGGAGAGGGTAAGGGTCAATATCCAAATTTTTGGAATCAGTGAACTTAACTCAGATGACCATTGTATCTACTACTGTGGGCAAGAATCCCTTAGAAGAAATGGAGTAGCCATCATAGTCAACAAAAGAATCTGAAATGCAGTACTTGGGTGCAACCTCAAAAATGACAGAATGATCTCTGTTCGTTTCCAAGGCAAACCATTCAATATCACAGCAATCCACATCTATGCCCCAACCAGTAATGCTGAAGAAGCTGAAGTTAAATGGTTTTATGAATACCTACAAGATCTTCTAGAACTATCACCCAAAAAAGATGTCCTTTTCATTATAGAGGGCTGGGATGCAAAAGTAGGAAGTCAAGAGATACCTGGAATAATAGGCAAATTTGTCTTTGGAGTACAAAGTCTAACAGAGATTTGCCAAGAAAACGCACTGGTCATAGCAAACACCCTCTTTTGACAACATAAAACTGTACACATGATCATCACTAGATGGTCAGTGCCAAAATCAGATTGATTATATTCATTGCAGCCAAAGATGGAGAAGCTCTATACAGTCAGCAAAAACAAGACCAGGAGCTGACTGTGGCTTGGATCATGAACTTCTTATTGTCAAATTCAGACTTATATTGAAGAAAGTAGAGAAAACCACTAGACCATTCAGGTATGACCTAAAACAAATCCCTTACAATTATACAGTGGAAGTGAGAAATAGATTCAAGGGATTATATCTGATGACTGCCTGTAGAACTATGGACAGAGGTTTGTGACATTGTACAGGAGGCAGTAATCAAGATGATCCCCAAGGAAAAGAAAGGCAAAAAGACAAAACAGTTGTCTGAGGATGCCTTACAAATAGCTGAGAAAAGAAGAGAAGAGAAAGACAAAGGAGTAAAGGGAAGATATAGCCATTTGAATGCAGAGTTCCAAACAATAGCAAGGAGCAAGGAGAGATAAGAAAGCCTTCTTGAGCGATCAATGCAAAGAATAGAGGAAAACAATAGAATGGGAAAGACTAGAGATCTCTTCAAGAAAGGTAGAGATACCAAGGGAACATTTCATGCAAAGATGGATACACTAAAGGACAGAAATGGTATAGACCTAATAGTAGCAGAAAGTATTAGAAGAGGTGGCTAGAATACACAGAAGAACTATTTTTTTTTTTTTGTCTGTGCAGGATTTTAGTTGTGGCCCCTGGAATCTTTAGTTGCAGCAAGCAGGATCCAGTTTCCTCACCAGGGATCTAACCCAGGTCCACGCATTGGGAGCCTGGAATGTTAGCCACTGGACCAGTGGAGAAGTCACAGCCTCAGTCTTTTAATGAGCCTATACATCTGCACCGCAAATTGCTTACGTATTTCTCATTCTCTCTTTCTTTTGGGGGGCGGGATAACTAGTATGGTCTGCAGATGGGCAAGTCAGGTTTAAAAGCCAGCAGTTAAGGCCATGCTTAAATAGTTTCTCACCTGCTGGCAGCCTTATTTAAGAGTATTAAGTTCAGGTGTTTTTCATAATAGTGCCTTTTTCTCTTTCCTTGCCTGAGGAATCTTTTTCTCCAGTATTTACTGTGAAAACTTAGTCAAGTTTCTGAGGTGAAACTCAGTTGTGTGAAGGGCGCCTTGGAGTTTTTTTTTTTTAATTTTTAAAAGAAAGAAGAACTATTAAAAAAAGATCTTCATGACCCAGATAATCACGATGGTGTGATCATTCACCTAGAGCCAGACATCCTGGAATGCAAAGCCAATGGGCCTTAGGAAGCATCACCAAGAGCAAAACTGATGGAGGTGATGGAATTCCAGTTGAGCTATTTCCAACCCTAAAAGATGATGCTTTCAAAGTGCTGCACTCAATATGCCAGCAAATCTGGAAAACTCAGCAGTGGTCACAGGACTGGAAAAAGTCAGTTTTCATTCCAGTCCCAAAGAAAGGCAGTGCCAAGGAATGTTCAAACTATCACACAATTGCAGTCATCTCACATGCTAGCAAAGTAATGCTCAAAATTCTCCAATCCAGTTTTCAACAGTACTTGAACTGTGAACTTCCAGATGTTTAAGCTGGATTTAGAAAAGGCAAAGGAACCAGATATCAAATTGTCAGCATCTTTTGCATTATCAAAAAAGCAAGAGAGTTAAAAAAAATGTACTTATGCTTTATTGACTATTACAAAACCTTTGACTGTGTGGAACACAACAAACTGGGGAAAGTTCTTAGAGAGATAGGAATACCAGACCACCGTATTAAAAAGCAGAGACATTACTTTGTTGACAAAGGCCCATATCTAGTCAAAGCTATGGTTTTTCTAGTAGTCTTGTATGGATGTGAGAGTTGAACTATAAGGAAACCTGAGTGCTGAAGAATCGATGCTTTTTGAATTGTGGTGTTGTCTAAGACTCTTGAGTGTCCCTTGGACTGCAAGGAGATCAAGGCAGTCAAACTGAAAGCAAATCAGTCCTGAATAATCATTGGGAAGATTGATGCTGAAGCTGAAACTCCAATACTTTGGCCAACTTATGTTAAGAACTGACTCATTAGAAAAGATCCTGATGCTGGGAAAGATTGAAGGTAGGAGGAGAAGGGAATGGACAAAGGATGAGATGGTTGGATGGCATCACTGACTTGATGAACATGAGTTTGAGTAAGCTCAAGGAGTTGGTGATGGACAGGGAAACCTGGTGTGCTGTTCTCCATGGGGTCACTAAGAGTCCAATAAGACTGACCTGAACTGAATGTTGAGCCACATTGCACTGGAAGTGAGAGAAAAAATTTCTAAATTATTTTAAAGTTTTTTGCAGATACACAGTCATATGTGAACCAGAGGTGATAATATTGAGCCATTGATCCTTTTAGTAATGGAGAAAATGTTGCTGCTTTGGAAGCTGATGTATGAGAAAAAAAGAGAAGGGAATAACAGAATGGAAACAAGAGAAAATAATAGGCTTAGAAAAGTGAATTAAACTTTACTTGAGGAAGACAGATTTTCCAAAGGCCAACTGTATTGCTTCCACTTCAATTTAAATAAGGTGTAAAGTAAAATGCTGTAGTGGATACACATGCCAATTTTACCTGTGTTTTTCAGTGTGCATACTTATGTTTCATTTAAGCAACACAAAAGTATTTAAGCAAAGTGACTTTTTGATGCTAATCATATGCATTAATTTAAGAATTTTTTAGGTAAACATGGTTTTCTTATATTTCATTATTTGGAAAGGAAAATTCTGTCTAATGTCTCATTGAAGATTCAGTGGAATCTTTTGTGCTTCAGTAATTTTCCTATTAAATTACAACTATTAGTGCTAGTTCTTCACCCTAACGGAAACCAATAAAATCACCCAAACTAATGAAGTTGCTTCTAACAGCAAGCTCCTTGTTATGGGGGTACTTTTAATTACTGTTAAAATGAACTGGAACAGAATGTCTCCATGATGGGATGTCCCAGAGCTATAAACCAAAACCATAAACAGCTGTGCAGCTCCTAATTTTTTCATTTCACCCTTGCAACCACAGCACGTCAAGAGATTTTAAAATATTGGGAGATAAGAATAAGAATGGATTTGAAAGTAAACCAGAAAAATTTACAAGAATATTCTTCTGTTATTATAATAAGAGCATGTTGGTTATATTTTGCATTGCAGGTAGGCTTTATTTCCTCTCCTGGATATGATTTTATTTGCTCAAACATTAATGTCTCTCTGCACTAATTGCCATGTTTAGGTATTACTTCAGTCATTACTGCATTGAACAAGGATGGTAGTGCAGCTTATGCAGCGAAAACACCGTCAGTGCTAAAATAGTTTGTACAGGGGAATGGCTTTAGATCAGATTTAATTAAGGTGTGCTTCCTTTTCCAATGTAATTTTATGCCTAAATAATACAAAGCATAATTTCTACCCAAATCAAAAGGTAGATGTACCATAAACAAACAAGAAACCATGATGCTTTTATTGACACTAATTCATTCTTAACATGGATTTCAAAAGAGAAACAGGGGTCAATTTAATTGATAAATTCAAATTCTGAAGAAGTTAAACACAGAGAAGGCAAAAAGTTATGAAACCTGAGGAAGAAATTACTATAGAGGGAATTAAAAAAACATATTTGATTTGGAAAGATTATGTAGAGGCAGTCTTAAAATTAAACTTTGCTTTTCCCCAAGTGAAGGGAAAAGAAAACTGGCAGTGTAAATAATCATAATAATAATATATATATGATTTATAAATTACAAAACATATGAAACATATTTGAAAAAGCTGGACTATTAGAAAGGAGACACGACTTCTATTTCTGACTCTTGACTGAGAAAGGCAGTGCGTCTCTGTTCAACTCACCTAACCTGGCTAGGTCTGTTTAACTATAAAGCAGAGATAGTAAAATTGATTATGTATTCCACATGGCCTCCTCAATGTCTACCACCCCCTCCTGCTGTTCTATGACTTGGGGGCTCTCATACTTCACACAGGGACCATTTTTGGAATACAGAGCATTCAACATCCATGAAATAATTTTTATTCCTTTTGTAGAAAATTGGCAAGGATATATATTTTTATAAAGACTATATATCTTTTTAAATAATAAAAATGAGCAAATGATGTGGCAGATTTATATTTTATCACCCTAGTTCAGCTGGAACTATGTTTCCTATCATTCCTATCCCTGCATAGTTGCTAGCATGGGTCACTAGAGACATTTTGAAAGAGGTTTGACAGGTGGATGAGAAGCACTAGCTATAAGCCACACTGGCATTTATCTGATGGGTCATCTTGGCCTGAGCAGCAGCCAGATGAAGGCTCCTCTGACTCCTAGGATAGATGTATGGTGAGTAACATGATGCAGAGTGGCAGCTTCTCCTGAAGCTCTACTCAACTTCATATTGGAGCTTTGAGGATATGAGACATTGGTGGTCATTCCAGTCCATCTTTATGGATTCTAGGATATCCTCACAGATTGCTTTTGTTCTTGCTTATCTTGCTATTGTTCAGGCCCTAAGCCATGTCCCACTGTTTGCAACCCCATGGACTGCAGCACGTCAGACTTTCCTATCCTTCACCATATCCCTGAGTTTGTTCAAACTCATGTACATTGAGTCAAGGATGCTATCCAACCAGCTCATACTTTGCTGCCCTCTTCTCCTACTGCCTTCAATCTTTCCCAACACTGGGGTCTTTTCCAATGAGTCAGCTCTTCCTATCAAGTGGCCAAAGTATTTGAGCTTCAGCTTCAGCATTAGTCCTTCCAATGAATATTCAGGGTTGATTTCCTTTAGGATTGACTGGACTGATCTCCTTGCAGTCCAAGGGTCTCTCAAGCATTTTCTCCAACACCTCAATTCAAAAGCATCAGTTTTTGATGCTCAGCCTTTTTTGTAGTCCAACTGTACTACACATAACTATTGGAAAAGCCATAGCTTTGACTATGCACACCTTTGTCAGCCAAGTGAAGTTTCTGATTTTTAATATAAGTTTGTCATAGCTTTTCTTCCAAGCAGCAAGTGTCTTTTTAACTTCGTGGCTGCAGTCACCATCTGCAGTGATTTTGGAGCCCGATAAATGAAATGTGCCACTGTTTCTATTGTCTCCCCATCTATTTGCCATGAAGTGATGGGACCGGATGCCATGATCTTAGTTTTATGAATGTTGAGTTTTAAGTCAGCTTTCTCACTCTCTACTTCCAGCTTCATCAACAGGCTCTTTAGTGGCTCTTCACTTTCTGCCATAAGGGTGGTGTCATCTGCATATCTGAGGTTTTTGATATTTCTCCCAGCAATCTTGGTTCCAGCTTGTGCTTCATCCAGCCCCACATTTTGAAGGATGTATCCTTCATATAAGTTGAATAAGCAGGGTGACAATATTCAGCCTTGACATATACCTTTCCCAATTTGAGCCAGTCTGTTGTTTCATGTCCAGTTCTAACTGTTGCATCTTGCCCTGCATAGAGGATTCTTAGGAAGAAGGTGAGATATTATGGTATTCTCATCTCTTTCAAAATTTTCCAGTTTGTTATAATTCACACAGTCAATGGCTTTAGCATCATAAAAGAAGCAGAAGTATATGTTTTTAATGGAATTCCCTTGTTGTTTCTATGATACAATAGATGTTAACAATTTGATCTCTGATTCCTCTGCCTTTCTAAATCTAGCTTTTACATCTGGAAGTTCTCGGTTCATGAGTTGTTGAAGCCCAGCTTAAAGGATTTTGAGCATTACCTTGCTAGCATGTGAAAAGAGAACAGTTATGCAGTAGTTTGTATACTCTTTGACATTGTCCTTCTTTGGGAATGGAATGAAAACTGACCTTTTCCAGGCCTCTGGCCACTGCTGAGTTTTCCAAATTTGCTGGCATATTGAGTGCAGCACTTTAAAAGCATAATTTTTTAGAATTTGAAATAACTCAGCTGAAATTCTGTCACCGCCATCATCTACAGCTCTGTTTGTAGTAATGCCTCCTAAGGCTCACTTGACTTCACACTCCAGGACATCTGGCTGTAGGTAAGTAATCACAACATCATGGTTATTGGATCATTAAGACCTTTTTTTTGTACAATTCTTCTGTGCAGTCTTTCCATCTGTTCTTAATCTCTTTTGCTTCTGTTAGACCCATGCTGTTTCTGTTCTTTATTGTGCCCATCTCTGCATGAAGTGTTCCCGTTGTATCTCCAATTTTCTTGAAGAAATATCTAGTCTTTCCCATTCTATTATTTTCCTCTATTTCTTTGCATCGTTCTCTTGAGAAGCTTTCTTATCTCTCCTTGCTGTAATCTGGAACTTGGTGTTCAGTTGGGTATATCTTTCCCTTTCTCCTTTGTTTTTTGCTTCTCTTCTTTTCTTAACTATTTTTAATGCCTCCTCAGACAACCTCTCTGCCCTCTTCCATTTCTTTTTCTTTGGGATGGTTTGGATCACTGACTCCTGTACAATGTTACAAACTTGTGTCCATAGTTCTTTCAGGCACTCTGTCTATCAGATCTAATCCTTTGAATCTACTTGTCACTTCCACTGTATAATCATAAAGGGTTTGATTTAGGTCTACCTGAATGACCTAGTGGTTTTCCCTACTTTTTCAAATTTAAGTCTGAATTTTGCAATAAGGAGCTCAAGATCTGAGCCACAGTCAGCTCCAGATCTTGTTTTGTCTGACTGTATGGAGCTTTTGCATCTTTGGCTTCAAAGAATACAATCACTCTGATCTCAGTATTGACAATATGGTGATATCCATGTGTGGAGTTGTCTCTTGTGTTGTTGGAAAAGGGTGTTTGCTATGACCCATGCATTCTCTTGACAAAACTCTGTTAGCCCTTGCCCTGCTTTGTTTTGTACTCCAAGACCAACTTGCCTGTTACTCCAGGTTATCTCTTGACTTCATACTTTTGCATTCCAATTCCCTATGATGAAAAGGATATATATATGTATATATATATATATTATATATATATAATATATATATTATATATATAGTGTTAGTTTTAGAAGGTCTTGTATGTCTTCATGGAACCATTCAACTTCAACTTCTTTGGCATTAGTGGTTGGAACATAGACTTGAATTACTGTGAAGGTGAATGTTTTGCCTTGGAAATGGACTGAGATCATTCTGTCGCATAAGGGAGCAACAACAAGTAACAAGTTCCCTTGCTCACCTTCTGAGGGGTACCTGAGCTGGTCCCTTAAATGGGGTGAGGGTAGGGGCAGATTCAAGGGTTAGCCCACCCTTGGTGGTGGTATGTGCATTAGTCATGCGCACTATCCTGCTTTTGTTCCCCATACCTCAGAAGTAGCAACTGGGTTTTTGGCCTTCTTGTACCTTATTCATAATTTGCTCCAACTGCACATGTATACAGTTATTTCAGTCCCTTATAGTTTCTCTGTATTCTGTTACTGGAGGAGATGTTTGATCAGGTGTAAGTACAACAGTCAAGGGTCCTGAGTCCCAGTCCTAGCCTGTGTCAGAATCACAGAGACTGTTTATACAATTGTACAAGGTCAAATTCTGCTAGTAAAACACATGTGCATATACGTTTATTTGTGTGTGATGTTCTGCTGTTTCTTTGAGCAAACTCTGACTGATCCTTATCCTCAAATTTATTGTTCATACTTCTTTAGAAACAATTTGTAATTCTTTGATGTAGTTTATTTTATTTTATCTTTATTTAATTGAAATAAAATTGATTTACAATGTTGTGGTTGTTTCTGGTGTACCGCAAAGTGATTCAGTTATACATACATATATATTCTTTTTTATATTATTTCTCCATCTTTAATGTATTTTTAAAAAATGTTGATAAGATTATTTAATTGTTGCTGAAGCCTAATTGTTCTCTTCACATTTTTAATGAGGTCATGTGGAAGAAAGAATAGTCTTATTACAAAGAGACTCATAGTACAGAAATAGTACATTTGTGACCACTGTTTTATATATATATGTATACATATATATACACTTTACTAACTATTGTTGTTTAATCATGTCAGACATTTTTGCAACCCCATGGACTATAGCCCACAGGCTCCTCTGTCCCTGGGATTTCCCAGGCAAGAATACTGGAGTGGATAGCCAATTCCTTCTCCAGAGGATCTTCCCAACCCAGGTATTGAACCTGCATCTCCTGCATTGCAGGCAGACTCTTTACCGCTGAGCCACCAGGGAGCCCAATCTTACTATTAGGGCTTTTTTTTTTTTTAAAACTAAGATTTACCTGATGACACAGTGAGTTCCTTGCCCTGTAGGTGTTCATTTAACAGCTTCTGTGAAACATCAAAGGACTGTTAATAAGAGAATATTGCTAAATCTAATATGTGTGAATGTGTGTGTATGTGTGTGTGCATTCACATGTGTGATGGTGTGTATGCTTGTTCATTTGCTATTTGGAAAAGTTTCTTTGCTGAAAAATATTACTCTTTTCCTTCACCTGTTCCATAAGCTGAGAATCACCATTCTACTATGAATTCTGAAGTCCTTTATGTAATCCATACAGTGTGCTCACAGCATGCTCAGTCACTTCAGTGGTGTCTCACTCTTTGTAACCCATGGACTGTAGTTTGCCAAGCTCCTCTGTCCATGGGATTCTCCAGGCAAGAATACTGGAGTGGATTGCCATGCCCTCGTCCAAGGCATCTTCCCAAACCAGGGATTGAAAACTGCTTCTTTTACACTGCAGGTGAAATTTTTTTTACCACTGAGCCACTGGGGAAGCCCTATCCATACAGTATTTTGAGACTCAATTTATATCTTTGTTGAGCATAGTTTTGACATATGTTCGTATTTATGTGCTACTCAATGTATGTTCAGGAAAACAGTTTCTGTTTTACTACAACTATGATCTCTTGAAAGACCGAACACTTTTAAAAAATGTTGAAAGACTGTCATTGAATCTTTAAATACATATTAGTGGAGAATAACAGGTGGCATTACTGGCAACTACAGATCAGTGTATATTGACCTTGGGCTTCCCTGGTGGCTCAGACACTAAAGAATCTGCCTGCAATGAGGGAGACCCAGGTTAGATCCCTGAATGGGGAGGATCATCTGGAGAAGGAAATGGGAACCCATTCCAGTATTCTTGACTGGCAAATTCCATGGACAGAGAGGCCTGGTGGTTTACAGTCCATGGGGTCACAAAGAGTCAGACACAACTGAATGACTAACACACTGACTAGGTATTTGATAAACTGAATGAATGAGTGAACAAATGGACAGATGGCTGGATGGATGGACTGATGAATGGTTAAACGCATGAAGGAAGGAACAGCTGAACATGTGATGGAGTATAAATAAACCTTAGGATGTAGGAATTACCCCGTTATACTCAGATTAAAGATCAGTGTATGTTGACCTTGGTACTCAGAATTTTGAGAGACCACATTATGAAGATATGATTCATGTGAACCATAGAAATTAATTTTTATTTCCATATCCACAATTTTTTCCCCTTGTTAGTAGCCCAAATGTTTCTCTTTCTAAAAACTAACTTTTTACAGTTTCACCTTTAACCTTTGTTGACAGAGCCATGTTGACCTTCTTTCTTTCTGTCTTTCCATTTTAAACCATCATTTTTTGCATCCTCAGTGGTTAGTTTCCAGTTGATCTTTTTGGTTGCCCTTCAGTGTCAGTAATAATTGATAATACTTTTTTTTGTGATTTCAATGTATACGTCTTGCCTTTCTTGCTAATAAGTCTATTTTAAAATTTTATAGCTCCCAGAAAAGACAACTGAATATCAAATTTGTTTATATATTAATTTTGTGAAGAAGAGTTATTGTTAGGTTAAAAAAATTCCACTTAACCTTGCTTGGAACAAAACATAAAAAGCTAAAGAGGTTTCAGTCAGTTCAGTTCAGTCACTCAGTCGTGTCTGACTCTTTGTGACCCCATGAACCACAGCACACCAGGCCTCCCTGTCCATCACCAACTCCCAGAGTCGACCCAAACCCATGTCCATCGAGTTGGTGATGCCATCCAACCATCTCACCCTCTGTCTTCCCCTTCTCCTTCTGCCCTCAATCTTTCCCAGCATCAGGGTCTTTTCAAAAGAGGTTTACATGAAACGTATTGTGTAGAAATTGATTCAAAATGTCAAGAATATAAACTGCTTTAAATTTATCTCTTTATTTTGGTCACATGATGCTCCTCTATGTCATGTTTTTTTATTCATTACTGGGATTAATTTTATGGCCCATGTTTTCTTTTTTCTACATGATTGAATGTTTTATTATTTTGAAAATAATTGATAACATTTTGAGCAATTATGACATGGTTAAAATTCTTTATCCATACCACAAGAGTCTATAAGTTCCTAGTTATCTCTATGTATTTGAAGGTTAGCTGCTATTCTTTGAGGAAAATTATGAGTTGCTATGAATATACTCTCGGGTATATTCAAGTTCACAGCACCAAACCTATATATTCAAACATTTTGGAAAGAAACTGTCAAAACAATAATGAGACTTCTGATGAGATTTTCCTGGTTAAAATTTAGTCACTGTGTAAAATCCATGCACAGCTAGATGCAAAGCACTGGTAACACCTTTTGTATTTTCCACATCTCCTGAGTAAGGATCTCTTTGCCCAATTTGTGTGAGTATCCATGAGCAAGCAGGACCAGTGAAGTGTTAGGAATGTCATCGTTGCTTATTATAGCCTACTGGTTGAAATGATATTGGAGTGAATACGTGTGTGTAAGTGCACATGTGTGTGTTAAACTTGGTTGTGATGGAAATATGCTGCAAATTGAGGAGAAACTGGGTTACTTAGGCATTCTAAATGCTTACTTTTTTAAATTGAGAAATTGAGATTGAGATACCACTTTGCTTATTTTTGGGAAAACTCTTGTGCGTCACAGAGCCAATAAAGCCTTAAAACTTCCAAAGATTCTATAAGCCATATTGTCTTTATTTCATATTCTTTTATTATTATTGAGCCACCATTATATTTAGTTTAATTTCCATTTTTAGAGATAACAAGAACTGTACAATTTCTATCACTAGGTAGCTTCATATTAAAGAATTATTAGTGACATATATGTTTTCCCCCTAAGAATGAGAAGAATTATATAGTCACATCTACATCTATATATTTATGAATTATACCTGTGGGTGTGTAGTGAAAGTAACTCAGTCGTGTCCAACTCTTTGTGACCCCATGGACTGTATAGTCTATGGAATTCTCCAGGCTAGAATACTGGAGTGGGTAGCCTTTCCCTTCTCCAGGGTATCTTCCTAACCCAGGGATTGAACCCAGGTCTCCCACATCGCAGGTGGATTCTTTACCAACTTAGCTATCAGGGAAGCTTGCAAACATATGCATGTAAATAATGTGGTTAAAATGACAGAGTGAGAGAGTGAGAGAGAGAGAAGAAGAAGAGACAAAGAGAAAGAAACACAGAGAAGAGGGAGAAAGAGAGAGAATGAATTCCAAAACATTAATAAGTGAAAAGAAAGCTAAAGTTAATATTTTTAAAGAACAATTTCATTTATTTATTTTTGGCTGTACTGGTTCTTCATTGGGCTGTTCTGCATGTGGGCTGTCTCTTGCTGTGGAAAATGGGCTTTAGGCACATGGGCTTCAGTAGTTGCAGTGCATGGACTTAGTAACTGAGACTCATGGACTCGAGCACAGGCTCAGTAGTTGTGGCACATGGGCTTAGTTGTCCCATAGCATTGGAATCTTCTGTTAGGTCCATACCATTTCAGTCCTTTATTGTGCTCATCTTTGCATGAAATGTTCCCTTGGTATCTCTACTTTTCTTGAAGAGTTCTCTAGTATTTCCCATTCTATTGTTTTCCTCTATTTCTTTGCATTGATCACTGAGGAAGACTTTCTTATCTCTCCTTGCTATTCTTTGGAACTCTGTATTCAAATGGCTATATCTTTCTTTTTCTCCTTTGCCTTTTGTGTCTTTTCTTTTCTCAGCTATTTGTAAGGCCTCCTCAGACAACTATTTTTCATTTTTGCATTTCTTTTTCTTGGGGATGGTCTTGAGCCTGTCTCCTGTATGATGTCACAAACCTCCATCCATAGTTCTTCAGGCACTAGGTCTATAAGATCTAATGCCTTGAATCTATTTCTCACTTTCATTGTATAATCATAAGAGAATTGATTTAGGTCATACCTGAATGGTCTAGTGGTTTTCCCTACTTTCTTCAATTTAAGTCTGAATTTGGCAATAAGGAGTTCATGATCTGAGCCACAGTCATCTCCTGGTCTTGTTTTGGCTGACTGTATAGGGCTTCTGCATCTTTGGCTGCAAAGAATACAATCAATCTGATTTCAGTATCCACCATCTGGTGATGTCCATGTGTAGAGTCTTCTCTTGTTGGAAGAGGGTGTTTGCTAGTGTATTCTCTTGGCAAAACTCTATTAGCCTTTGCCTTGCTTTGTTTTGTACTCCAAAGCCAAACTTGCCTGTTACTCCAGGTATCTCTTGACTTCCTACTTTTGCATTCCAGTCCTCTATAACAAAAAGGACATCTTTTTTCGGTGTTAGTTTTAGGAAGTCTTGGAGGTCTTCATAGAACCATTCAACTTCAGCTTCTTCAGCATTAGTGGTCGGGGCATAGACTTGGATTATTCTGATATTTTATGGTTTGCCTTGGAAACGAACAGAGATCATTCTGTTGTTTTTGAGACTTCATTCAAGTACTGCATCAAAGGACTCCTTTGTTGACTATGAAGGCTACTCCATTTCTCCTAAGGGATTCTTGCCCACAGTAGTAGATTTAATAGTCATCTGAGTTAAATTCACCCATTCCAGTCCATTTTAGTTTGCTGATTCTTAAAATGTTGATATTCACTGTTGCCATTCCTCTTTGACCACTTTCAATTTGCCTTGATTCATGGACCTAGCATTCTAGGTTCCTATTCAATATTGCTCTTTATAGCATCAGACTTTACTTCCATCACCAGTCACATGCACAACAGGGTGTTGTTTTTGCTTTGGCTCTGTCTCTTAATTCTTTCTCAAGTTATTTCTCCAGTCTTCTCCAGGAGCATATTGGGCACCTACTGACCTCTGGAGTTAATCTTTTAGTGTCGTATCTTTTTGCCTTTTCATAGTGTTCATGGAGTTCTCAAGGCAAGAATATTGAAGTGGTTTGCCCTTCCCTTCTCCAGTGGACCACATTTTGTCGGAACTCTCTAGCATGACTTGTCTGTCTTGAGTGGCCCTACCTGGCGTAGCTCATAGTTTCATTGAGTTAGACAAGGCTGTGGTTCACGTGATCAGATTGGTTAGTTTTCTGTGATTGCAGTTCTGATTCTGTCTACCCCCTGATGGAGAAGGATAAGAGGCTCATGGAAGCTTCTTAATGGCAGAGACTACCTGAGGGGGAAACTGGGTCTTGTTTTGATGGACAGGGCCATGCTCATTTCATTTCAGTTCAGTTCAGTTGCTCAGTCGTATCCAACTCTTTGCGACCCCATGAATCACAGCACGCCAGGCCTCGCTGTCCATCACCAACTCCCGGAATTCACTCAGACTCATGTCCATCGAGTCAGTGATGCCATCCAGCCATCTCATCCTCTGTCGTCCCCTTCTCCTCCTGCCCCCAATCCCTCCCAGCCTCAGAGTCTTTTCCAATGAGTCAACTCTTCGCAGGAGGTGGCCAAAGTACTGGAGTTTCAGCTTTAGCATCATTCCTTCCAAAGAAATCCCAAGGCTGATCTCCTTCAGAATGGACTGGTTGGATCTCCTTGCAGTCCAAGGGACTCTCAAGAGTCTTCTCCAACACCACAGTTCAAAAGCATCAATTCTTCGGCACTCAGCTTTTTTCACAGTCCAACTCTCACATCCATACATGACCAGTGGAAAAACCATAGCCTTGACTAGACGGACTTTTGTTGGCAAAATAATGTCTCTGCTTTTGAATATGCTATATAGGTTGGTCATAACTTTTCTTTCAAGGAGTAAGCGTCTTTTAATTTCATGGCTGCAGTCACACTCTGCAGTGACTTTGGAGCCCCCCAAAATAAAGTCTGACACTGTTTCCACTGTTTCCCCATCTATTTCCCATGAAGTGATGGGACCAGATGCCATGATCTTCGTTTTCTTAATGTTGAGCTTTAAGCCAACTTTTTCACTCTCCTCTTTCACTTTCATCAAGAGGCTTTTTAGTTCCTCTTCACTTTCTGCCATAAGGGTGGTGTCATCTGCATATCCGAGGTTATTGATATTTCTCCAAGAAATCTTGATTCCAGCCTGTGCTTCTTCCAGCCCAGCGTTTCTCATGACAGTAAATCTTTAATCCGATTTTCTGTTGATGGCTGTGGCTGTATTCCCTCTCTGTTGTTTGACCTGAGGCCAAATTATCGTGGAGGTAATGAGGATAATGGTGACCTTTTTCAAAAGGTCCCATGCACACAGGGCTTTGACGAATGCCCCCAACCCTGCAGCAGGTCACCACCCACCCATGCCTCCACTGAATACTCCTGGACACTCATGGACTAGTCTGGATCAGTCTCTTTTGGAGTCACTGCTCCTTTCTCCTGGGTCCTTGTGTGTATAAGATTTTGTTTTTGCCCTCCAACAGTCTGTTTCCCCAGTCCTGTGTAAGTTCTGGTGGCTCTATGGTGGGGTTAATGGTGACCTCTTCCAAGAGGGCTTGTGCCATACCCATGTCTGCTGCAGCCCCTGGCCCTGCAGCAGTCCACTGCTGACTGTTACCTCCACACGAGACACTCAAACACAGTTCTGGCCCAGTCTCTGTGGGGTCTTTGGATCTGTCTTGCTGAGACTTCCCCTTTGTTCTTGGATGTGGGCTATCTTTTTTTGGTGGGATCCAACATTTTTCTGTCAATGGTTGTTCAGCAGTGTGTTGTAATTTTAGAATTCTCTCAGGAGAAGATGAGCACATGTCCTTCTACTCCACCATCTTGGTTTTGGCCCAAAGTTAAGCATGTAGCAAAGGCGATGCTGTGGGATATGATCACAGAGAAATTCACTGGGAAAAACTCGTCTGCTTTAAATCCATCAAGGCTGTCCAAATGCAGAGAAGCTCAGCAATTGTTCTAGGAAAATAAAACTGGATCAGGATGGAAAGATATCTTCCCATAGTTGGGACAGCACATGACAGTGGAAGTGGGCCCAGACCAAATTCAACCAAAGCTGTGACACTTATGTCCCTTGTAGGAGTCCATATGGTGCTGGGAGCCAACGTGAGGAACTCCGCCCATGGCAAAGGTCATGAAGAAGGAGGCTCGGCATACACAAAGGCGGGATCGAGCCTCAGGAGTCCCCCTGGAAATTCTCGAGCATCTACCCCCCAAACCAGTGTCTGCCTACTTTACTACTTTGTGTTCTCACCTACACCTCTGACTTTACGGGGGGCTATCCCCCACCTGTTTTGGAAAAAGAGTTAACTTAGAGCTCCAGTTAATAATAATTCCTGGGCGTGACAGGAGTGTTTTAATCTACAAACTCCTCAGAAGGTTCTCTAGCCTGCCTGACAGGCTTGTCCGGCTCACAGCCTCCCAACCATGAGAGGCACGAGATACTTTAAACCTTCTAAAAACAGGTTCTTTAGAGAAGTTAGAAAACTATTAGTATAGTATAGTGGGCTGATTAAAAATTGTATTGGTGAAGGGTTTATCATTTGTTGAGCCAATGTTTGCTGCTAAGTCTCCACATCCCCTGCCCTTATACACATTAATGAATACATAGAAGAAATAAGTATTAACCTTTGATATTAATCACATTAGACCTTAGGCTAAGTAAATTCTTTTCTTAATTAAAACCCACTACACCCCCACCCTATAGGAATGTAACTTTATCTGGTACCTTCAGAAGGTGGCCTCTGTTTTAAGAATAATCACACCTGAAGAAATAAGTGTTGACTGACTGCTGTCACAAGGAGAGGTCATAAATTGTCAACAGGCCTCCTGGCCAGAAGATGATGTAACACCTCTAAGACCTCTGTATACATCTGTATGAAGCACCTGACTTTAATAAAAGTCAGGACTGCTGACCCCACGTGACTTTTGTATAACATCTCAGTGTATAAAAACAGACCCTGGAAAAATAAAAAATGGGATCAATTCCTCAAAATACTGGTCTCCTCATGTCATTCTTTCTCTCAACCTCTGGCTGAGTTTCCATCTGGAGCACAGAGGCCCGCCAAGCTTACCAATTTTGCCTGGGCTTCTAAGATCCGACCAGGGAGGCCTCAGTGTCTCCTCTCCTTTGGGAGAATGGAAGGACGCCTGTGGCCTATGTAAGTGGTGCAAACTTCTTGGCTTGAAGTTTTATTGGTTTTCCATGTAAACCAAGCTACTCAGCCTCTTTTCTCCACTGAATTTTCCTGCTGAGCTATCCTCATTCTATTACTCTCTATATCTCTAATTAATATCTAATTAAAGCCAGTGTATTTGCCGACGCCGTCTCTCCTTCGAATTTCCCTGGATCCACGGGAGCTGGACCCCAGAAATATGGTATTAGCATTAAGAGGCATCATGACACAAGGATATTAGTAGCCACAAAGTTGTAGGTCCTGTGGATGATTCTTAGCATCCAAGATGTGTACTTCTTGTATTTAAACAATTTCTTTGGAATAATTACTAAGTGAAGGAACCTAGACTCAAGTGCTACAAACTGTACAACCTTATAAGACATTTATTTATTAAAGATACTAAGGTAACATTTCATGCAAAGATGTGCACAATAAAAAGGACAGAAATGGTATGGATCTAACAGAAACAGAAGATATTAAGAAGAGGTGGCAAGAATACACAGAAGAACTATATAAAAAAGAATTCCCTAACCTAGATAACCATGATGGTGTGATCACTCACCTAGAGCCAGACATCCTGGGATGCAAAGTCAAGTAGGCCTTAGGAAGCATCACTATGAAAAAAGCTAGTGGAGGTGATGGAATTCCAGTTAAGCTATGTCAAATCCTGAAAGATGATGCTGTGAAATTGCTGTACTCAATATGCCAGCAAATTTGGAAAACTCAGAAGTGGCCACAGGACTGGAAAAGGTCAGTTTTCATTCCAATCCCAAAGAAAGGCAATGCCAAAGAATGCTCAAACTACCACACAATTGCACTCATCTCACACATTAGCAAAATAATGCCTAAATTCTCTAAGCCAGGCTTCAACAGTATGTGAACTGTGACCTTCCAGATGTTCAAACTGGATTTAGAAAAGACAGAGGAACCAAATATCAAATAGCCAACATCCATTGGATCATTGACAAAGCAAGAGAGTTCAAGAAAAATATTTATTTCTGCTTTACTGACTACGCCGAAGCCTTTGACTGTGTGGATCACAACAAACTATGGAAAATTCTTCAAGAGATGGGAATACCAGTCCATCTGACCTGCGTCTTGAGAAATTTGTATGCAGGTCAGGAAGCAACAGTTAGAACTAGACATGGAACAACAGACTGGTTCCAAATAGGAAAAGGAGTATGTCAAGGCTGTATATTGTCATCCTGATTATTTAACCTATATGCAGAGTACATCCTGAGAAATGCTGAGCTGGAAGAAGCACAAGCTGGAATCAATATTGCAGGGAGAAATATCAATAACCTCAGATATGCAGATGATACCACCCTTATGGCAGAGAGTGAAGAACTAAAGAGCCTCTTGATGAAAGTGAAAGAGGAGAGTAAAAAAGTTGGCTTTAAACTCAACATTCAGAAAATGAAGATCATGGCATTTGGTCCCATTACTTCATGGCAAATTGATGGGGAAACAATAGAAACAGTGACAACTTTTATTTTTTGGGGCTCCAAAATCACTGCAGATGGTGACTGCAGCCATGCAATTAAAAGATGTTTGCTCCTTGGAGGAAAAGCTATGACCAACCTAGACAGCATATGAAAAAGCAGAGACATTATTTTACAACAGAGGTCCATCTAGTCAAAGCTATAGTTTTTCCAGTTGTCATGTATGGATGTGACAGTTGGATTATAAAGAAAGCTGAGCACTGAAGAATTGATGCCTTTGAACCGTGGTGTTGAAGACTCTTGAGAGCCCCTTGGACTACAAGGAGATCCAACCAGTCCATCCTAAAGGAGATCAGTCCTGAATATCCATTGGAAGAACTGATGTTAAAGCTGAAACTCCAATACTTTGGCCACCTGATGCAAAGAATGGACTCATTTGAAAACATCCTGATGCTGGGAAAGATTGAAGGCAGGAGGACAAGGGGATGGCAGAGGATGAGATGGTTGAATGACATCACTGACTCAATGGACATGAGTTTACATAAGTTCTGGGAATTGATGATGGACAGTGGAGCCTGACCTCTGCAATCCGTGGGGTCACAAAGAGTTGGACATGACTGAGCAACTAAATTGAACTGATTGGAATCTTCCTGGAGCAGGGATCAAACCCATTTACCTTACATTGGGGAGCAGATTCTTAAACACTGGACCACAATGGAAGTCCCTAACTTTTATAGAGGGACTCTTCTATGCCAGCTGTAGGTCTGAAGAGTATCAGCAAGGTTTATTTTGAAAGAGGTCACAGTCTATAATTCTAGAATAAGAAACAGGTAAATATATTGTTGAGGTAACTATGCATTTATTTGATTTGCAAGTAACTTATTGTTACCTACAATGAAAAAGGATACCAAAAAGGCACAAATGAAATCTGTGACTTCTGGAACAAACTTTGCATTGTATATATTCATTCAATTGTGTTTTAAGAAAAATCATCCCATATTATGATCTTTGTTTCTGCTCGATTTTTGTTATTTGGCACAAATATGGTGGATTGCTTTTGAATTAGAGTCTATTATTTTTTCCTTGTACTGGCTTCATTAATGGTATAGAAAAATGTAACATTTCAAAACAACACAATTTATCTCCTAAATCAGAATATGCTAAAATGATAATTCTACTAAGAAATGTAAGAGGAATGATAGTTTAAAAAAATCATTATTATTTTAAAACTGAAGTAGAGTTAATTTACAATGTTATATACTAATTTAAGGTATAGAATATAGCAATTCAGTGTTTTATAGATTATACTCCATTTAAAGTTATTATAAAATATTGGTCATATTACCTGTTCTGTTCTCCTCATTTCCTATTAGACTCCTTGTGGATGGTTCTTTATAGCCTTGGTTGTAGAAGAGCTGTTTTGTTAGTCTCCATGGTGACTTCAGTGAGAATAGATCAATGTGCTATTGAGCTTTAGACATGTTCCTGAGGGAAGGTGAGCCCAGTGTCTTCCTACTCCTCATCTTTATGTCTTCCCAAGAATGATAATTTGCAATAGAAGTTTTGTACCATAGCCAAGGTTATCCTACAGCTTGTTCTTACTGTGACATGGAGAAGGAATAATTTAACTCAGTAACCACTGGTTACCTGGTATTGTGGTAGGTACTGGAGACAAAGAGGGGTAAGATTATTTTCTCCTCTATTTAACCTAATTACTAGACTGTTCCAGTGCTCAAAACTGGGATTTTTTTCCCTCTTGTCTCAGAAATTGTATTTATCCCATGGACTCACATTTCTTTACATCTATTATTTCCATATTTTATCTTCATCCAAATGTCCCGGTAGAATCCCAAAGCTGTGTATACAATTGCCTATTTGAAATATACTTTTGATAATCTAATAGATATTTTATAACTAAGATGTTCAAAAAACCTTATGCTTACCAAAGGAGAAAGGGGAGGGGAGGGAAAACTTAGGAGTTTGGAATTAGCATAAACACTGCTATATATAAAATAGAAAACTAACAAGGACCAACTGTATCACACAAGAAGCCATACTAAATATTTTGTAATAACCTATGAGGGAAAAGAATCTGGAAAAAAAACGATGTGTGTATAAGTGAATGAAGTCTTTTTCACTCTGTGCTTTCCTCTATTTCTTTGCATTATTCATTTAAGAAGGCCTTCTATCTCTGCTTGCTATTCTCTGTGACCCCATGGAGTGTAGCCCACCAGGCTCCTCTGTCCATGGGATTCTCCAGGCAAGAATACTGGAGTGGGCAGCCATTTCCTTCTTGAGGGGATCTTCTTGACCTAGGGATTGAATCTGGGTTTCCCGCACTGCAGGGAGATTCTTTACCATCTGAACCGCCAGGGAAACCCCAGTTGGGTATATCTTTCCCTTTCTCCCTTGCCTTTCACTTCTCTTCTTTTCTCAGCTATTTGTAAAGCCACTCAGACAACCACGTTGCCTTCTTGCATCTCTATTTTGGGAGGACGGTTTTAGTCACTGCCTACTGTAAAACATTATGAACCACCATCCATAGCTCTTCAGGTACTCTGTCTAATAGATCTAATCCCTTGAATCTAATTGTCAACTCCACTGCATAATCATTAGGGATATGACTTAGGTCACACCTGAATGACCTAGGGATTTCCCCTATTTTCTTAAATTTAAGCTTGAATTTTGAAATAAGGAACTCATGAGCTGAGCCACAGTCGGTTTCAGGTGTTGTTTTCACTGACTCTACAGAGATTCACCCTCTTTGGCTGCAAAGAACAAATCTGATTGTGGAATTCACCATCTGGTGATGTCTATGTGTAGAGTCATCTCTTGGGTTGTTGGAAAAAGGTGTTTGGTATGACCAGTATGTTATCTTGACAAAATTCCATTAGTCTTTGCCCTGCTCAATTTTGTACTCCAAGGCCAAACTTGCCTGTTATTTTGGTATTTCTTGATTTCCTACTTGTGCATTTGAATCCCTTATGATGAAAAGGACATCTTTTTTTTGTGTGTGTATATTAGCTCTAGAAGGTCTTGTAGATCCTCATAGAATTAGTCAGCTCCTTTGGCATCAGTAGTTGTGGCACAGACTTGGATTACTGTGATGATAAATAATTTGCTTTGGAAATGGACTGAGATCATTCTGTTTGTGAGGTTGCACACAAATATTGTATTTCAGGCTCTTTGTTGATTATGAGGGCTATCCATTTCTTCTAAGGTATTCTTGCTCACGATAGTAGACATGATAGTCATCTGCATTAAATTCTTACATGAATGATGCAGAGAAATAGAGGAAAACAACAGAATGGGAAAGACTAGAGATTTCCTCAAGAAGACTGGAGATATCAAGGGAACATTTCATGCAAGGATGGGCACAATAAAGGACATAAACAGTAAGGACCTAAGAGAGGCAGAAGAGATTAAGAAGAAGTGGCAAGAATACAGAGGAGGATTATACAAAAAAGGTCATAATGACCAAGATAACCATGATGGTGTGGTCAATCACCTAGAGCCAGGTAACCTGGAGTGTGAACTCAAGTGGGTAGTAGGAAGCATTACTATGAACTAAGCTAATAGAGGTGATGGAATTCCAGATGAGCTATTTAACATCATAAAATATGATGCTGTTTAAGTGCTGCACTCACTATGTCAGCAAATTTGGAAAACTCAGCAGTGGCAACATGACTGGAAAAGGTCACTTTTCATTTCAACCCCAAAGAAGGGCAGTGTTAAAGAATGTTCAAACTACCACACAGTTGTGGTCACTTCATATGCTAGTAAGGTAATGCCTAAAGTTCTTCAAGATAGGATTCAAGTTCCTTCAAGATAGGCTTCAGTTGTACATGATACAACAACTGCCAGATGTATAAACTGGGTTTCAAAGAGAAAGAGGAACCAGAGATCATATTGCCCAAAATTTGTTGCATCGTGGAGAAATCAAGGGAATTTGAGAAAATCTTCGGCTTCATTGACTATGCTATAAAGCCTTTGACTGTGTCAATCATAACAAATTGTGGGAAATTCTTATAGAAATGGGTGTACCAGACCACCTTACCTATCTTCTGAGAAACCCGAATGCAGGTCAAGAAGCAACAGTTAGAATTAAACAAACATGGAACAATGGACTGGTTCAAAATTGGGAAAGGAATATGATAAGGCTGTATTGTCATCCTGCTTATTTAACTTATATATGGCGTACATATATTGTCACCCTGCTTATTTAACTTCTATGCAGAGTACATCATGAGAAACACTGGGCTGGAAGAAGCACAAGCTGGAACCAAGATTGCTGGGAGAAATATCAATAACCTCAGATATGCAGATGACACCAGCCTTATGGCAGAAAGTGAAGAGGAACTAAAAAGCCTCTTGATGAAAGTGAAGGAGGAGAGTGAAAAAGTTGGCTTAAAGCTCAACATTCAGAAAACGAAGATCATGGCATCCGGTCCCATCACTTCATGGGAAATAGATGGGGAAACAGTGGTAACAGTGTCAGACTTTATTTTTTTTGGGTTTCAAAGTCACTGCAGATCGTGATTGCAGCCATGAAATTAAAAGACGTTTACTCCTTGGAAGAAAAGTTATGACCAACCTAGATAGCATATTCAAAAGCAGAAACATTACTTTGCCAACAAAGGTCCATCTAGTCAAGGCTATGGTTTTTCCGGTGGTCATGTATGTATGGACTGTGAAGAAAGCTGAGCGCCGAAGAATTGATGCTTTTGAACTGTGGTGTTGGAGAAGACTCTTGAGAGTCCCTTGGACTGCAAGGAAATCCAACCAGTCCATTCTGAAGGAGATCAGCCCTGGGATTTCTTTGGAAGGAATGATGCTAAAGCTGAAACTCCTCATGCGGAGAGTTGACTCATTGGAAAAGACTCTGATGCTGGGAGGGATTGGGGGCAGGAGGAGAAGGGGATGACAGGATGAGATGGCTGGATCGTATCACTGACTCGATGGACATGAGTCTGAGTGAACTCTGGGAGTTGGTGATGGGCAGGGAGGCCTGGCGTGCTGCAATTCATGGGGTCGCAAAGAGTTGGACATGACTGAGAGACTGAACTGAACTGATGGAGTACATCATGTGTAATGCCAGGCTGGATAAATCACAAGCTGAAATAAAGACTGCTGGGAGTAATATCAACAATCTCAGATATGCTGATGATACCAGTCTAGTGGCAGAAAGTGAAGAGGAACTAAATGCTTCCTGATGAGGGTGAAAGAAGAGACTGAGAAAGCTGGCTTAAAACTCAGTATTTAAAAACTAAGATCATGGCAGTTGGCCCTATCACTTTATGGCAATTAGCTGGGGAAAAAGAGGAAGCACTGACAGATTTTATTTTTTTGGGTTCCAAAATCACTGTGAATGGTGACTGCAGCCATGAAATTAAAAGACACTTGCTCCTTGGAAGAAAAGCTATGAAAAACCTAGACAGCATATTAGAAAGCAGAGGCATCATTTTGCTGACAAAGGTCCTTATAGTCAAAGCTATGATTTTTCAGTAATCATGTATGGATGTGAGAGTTAGACAGTAAAGAAAATTGAGTGCTGAAGAATTGATGCCTTAAAATTGTGGTGCTGAAGAAGACTTGAGAGTCTCTTGAACTGCAATGAGATCAAACCAGTCAATCTTAAAGGAAATCAGTCCTGAATATTCATTGGAAGGACTGATGCTGAAGCTGAAGCTCCAATTCTTTGACCACCTGATGTGAACAGCTGACACATTGGAAATGACTCCGATGTTGCAAAAGATTGAAGGCAAAAAGTGAAGAGGGCAGCATAGGATGAGATGGCTCATTCACAGACTGAATGAACGTGAACTAACTCAGGGAGATAGTGGAGGACAGAGGAGCCTCGTATGTTGCAGTTCATGGGGTTGCAAAGAGTTGGACATGGCTTAGGGATTGACAACGGCAACAAATAATTAATCACTTTCAGTCCAGTTAAGTTCAGTCACTCAGTCATGTCTGACTGTTTGCGACCCCATGAATCACAGCACGCCAGGCCTCCCTGTCCATCACCAACTCTCGGAGTTCACTCAGATTCACGTCCATTGAGTCAGTGATGCCATCCAGCCATCTCATCCTCTGTCATCCCCTTCTCCTCCTGTCCCCAATCCCTCCCAGCATCAGAGTCTTTTCCAATGAGTCAACTCTTCACATGAGGTGGCCAAAGTACTGGAGTTTCAGCTTTAGCATCATTCCTTCCAAAGAAATCCCAGGGCTGATCTCCTTCAGAATGGACAGGTTGGATCTCCTTGCAGTCCAAGGGACTCTCAAGAGTCTTCTCCAACACCACAGTTCAAAAGCATCAATTCTTCGGTGCTCAGTGTTCTTCACAGTCCAATTCTCACATCCATACATGACCACTGGAAAAAACCATAGCCTTGACTAGATGGACCTTTGTTGGCAAAGTAATGTCTCTGCTTTTAAATATGCTATCTAGGTTGGTCATAACTTTCCTTCCAAGGAGTAAGCGTCTTTTAATTTCATGGCTACAATCACCATCTGCAGTGGTTTTGGAGCCCCCAAAAATAAAGTCTGACACTGTTTCCACTGTTTCCCCATCTATTTGCCATTAAGTGGTGGGACCAGGATGCTATGATCTTAGTTTTCTGAATGTTGAGCTTTAAGCCAACTTTTTCACTCTCCTCCTTCACTTTCATCAAGAGGCTTTTTAGTTTCTCTTCACCTTCTGCCATAAGGGTGATGTCGTCTGCATATCTGAGCTTATTGATATTTCTCCTAGAAATCTTGGTTCCAGCTTGTGCTTCTTCCAGCCCAGTGTTTCTCATGATGGATTCTGCATATAAGTTAAATAAGCAGGCTGACACTATACAGCCTTGACGTACTCCTTTTCCTATTTGGAACCCGTCTGTTGTTCCATTTCCAGTTCTGACTGTTGCTTCCTGACCTGTATATAGGTTACTCAAGAGGCAGATCAGGTGATCTGGTAGTCCCATGTCTTTCAGAATTTTCCACAGTTTATTGTGATCCACACAGTCAAAGGCTTTGGCATAGTCAATAAAGCAGAAATAGATGATTTTCTGGAACTCTTTTGCTTTTTCGACAATCCAACAGATGTCGGCAATTTGATCTCTGGTTCCTCTGCCTCTTCTAAAACCAGCTTAACATCTGGAAGTTCACGGTTTACGTATTGCTGAAGCCTGGCTTGGAGAATTTTGAGCATTACTTTACTAGCGTGTGAGATGAGTGCAATTGTGTGGTAGTTTGAGCATTCTTTGGCATTGCCTTTCTTTGGTATTGGAATGAAAACTGACCTTTTCCAGTCCTGTGGGCACTGCTGAGTTTTCCCAATTTGCTGGCATATTGAGTGCAGCACTTTCACAGCATCATCTTTCAGGATTTGGAATAGCTCAACTGGAATTCCATCACCTCCACTAGCTTTGTTCATAGTGATGCTTTCTAAGGCCCACTTGACTTCATACTCCATTGTGCACATTAAACTAATGCAACATTTAAATAAACTATATTTCAAAATATTTTATTTTCCCACTTATCAAAAAACCTATTTTTCCTGAATAAATGGCATTATAATTCCTCCATGAGATAAGCAAATATCTAGAATTTGTTCTTGATCTTTTCCTTTTCCTCATGCTACACACTCATCTTTCACTCTTTCAATGGAGTGTACCTCTAAACATCCTTCATATTTATCTGTATATTTTCATTTGCACCTCACTGTGTGTATCTAAGACACCACCATTCTTTGATACTTGGCCATAATTCCCTTTCCCCCCTTTTGCATCCATTCTCCTCTTATTAGCCAGAAGAGTTTATTAAATATATGTTAATCATATAACTACTCAACTTCACATTGTGTAGAAATAAAAGCCAAATTCTGTTCTCTGTTCTGAAGGATTTTCCATGATATGGTGCCTGCCTACTTCTCCCATCATCTTATAATGCTCTTTCTTGCTTCATGTGCTTCAGTCACATGGGCCCTCTCTTTTATTTAAACATGACAAATTCATTACTCCCAGATGAACTTTGAACTCACTGTTGTTTTCTCTGGAGTTTTAGTCTCCAAAGTTGTTCATGACTAATTCCTTATTATCATTCAGACTTTGACTTAAATGTGGCCTCCTCAGGGAAGCAATCTTCTGTCACACAATCTCTAAGAAGTGCGTCAAATGCACCCTGTAATTCTCTTAAAAATCACCCAGCTTTATCTTCAAATTAGTCCTCATTGCCATGTATGCTTTCTTATCTGTTTGTTTTCTTCTGTTTCCCCCTATTAAGATATAAAATTCTTGATAATGAGGATCAAGTCAGTTACATTAAATCCATCTCTTTCAGTACTATCTTGTAATTTATTAAGTGAGCCAAAAGTAGTGGAGTGTTTTAACAAAGGAATGATATGCCATGACTTGTATTTCAGAAGGATTATTTTTGCAGAAATTATTTGGTGAAGGAGTACAACAAGGCTCATTGTCACTCTTCTTATTTAACTTATATACAGAGTACATCATGTGTAATGCCAGGCTGGATAAATCACAAGCTGAAATAAAGACTGCCAGGAGTAATATCAACAGTCTCAGATATGCTGATGATACCATTCCAATTGCAGAAAGTGAAGAGGAACTAAAGAGCCTCTTGACGGAAGCAGGAATGAAGGAGATGAGTAGTAGGGAGGCTTTTGCATTTTTTCATTGGAAAAGGATCTGAAGTAGATCACAGGCAATAGGATAGGCACAAAAAAAATGTTTGACGCATATATATTTAGGAAGAAAATCAGGAGAATTTAATATCAGATTAAAAGTGAGAAAAAGCTTAACATAACTGGTAGCATACTGTCTTGTGTATCACTGTTGTTGCCAGAGAAAAAGAACAACATGTTTGAATAGGAATATGTTAAGATACATCTTGGATATGTTGATTTCAGACATGCAGCTATAATATTAGGAGCAAATCAAGATATGTAGCAAAATATACAGAAACAGAACAGAGTTCTTTATGTTTTAGAACACATAACATATTTTAAATGTAGAATATTCATTTATGGAAATTTGGGTGGTGGGATGTTTTATGCAAAGTCAATATGTTGATATTATAAATTATGACAATCATTATCACGAATTGATCAGCTAGCTCAATTTTTGAAATAGTTAGAAAAGCGCTACAAAATTAAAAAGAGCAGCATTTTAAATTGTCCTGGTGAGGCTTTAATGCTCCATTTTTGTTCCATAAAATAAGGTTCTAAATGCTAGAGTGGCTATAATGAGGTCTTACTGGTATTTTTGCTCTATTTTATTATTGCCTTCAGGCAGGCTATGAGCTTTATGAATTTTTAGCTCACCAGAGCAGATATTTAGGAAAGGAAGACTTTTTCTTTTCTTATTAGTATTTAGTGCATTTTCCGTACTTTAAAATTGATTTAAACTAACAAAACTACAGAAACTCCTTAGCAGGGCCTAAAAAAATCATTTTATACTCAAGTTCAATATTATCTTTCATACCTCACTCTTTTATAGCTCTTTCTTTGGAGGGCTATTTGAAAATTCCCCAATACAGCATATTTTTATAACTACATATTTGCTTGAGCTGATTCCCTCTAGTTGCAAGGTCTTTCCTTTTCCACCTTCAAAATTCAGTTCAAATACCATGTCCACTATGAGACCTTCCCCAATACCAACTATTTCCTTTATCCCTAAAGGTTAGATCCTATATAGTTTGTAACAAGAAACAAGGCCCTAATTTCAAGATCAGCAGTATCATGGGTAATTTGCAAACAAAATTAAAATAAAAACAAAAAGAAACAAGAAACTTACATGAAATTCTCTAATATCCTAAGAGACTTTTTCTTCATTCTAAATGTGAACCATCTTCACTGGGGAAAAAATAAAGCATAGAATATTGTTTCTTCAAAATTGATACATATCTCCAGGTCTCTTCTGTTTAACTGAAATTTATCTAACGTTCATTTACTTGCCTTCATCATTACACTGAAATGTTAGTTCAAACTACCATCAACTATTGTGTAGATTTCTATAATTGTATTTTAAATGGATTCCCTGATTTGTTGCTTACTAACCTTCAATGTGTTCTCTGGGACACGGCTTGGCAAACAGAAGCCCAGTGGCCAATGTGAGCATGCTGCCTGATTTTGTATGTCCTGAGAGTAAGATTAATTTTCTTTCACTTTCTTCGGTTGGTAAAAAATTTCAAAGAAAAAGTAGTAGTTTTTGACCCATGAAAATTGTCTGTAAATTAAATGTGATGTCCACATTTAAAGATTCCCATTGTTTGTGTCCCAGATCATATCTTAAATCAATAGAAACAATGTTATTATCATAACAAATATCCTTTTCATGAAATTAAACAGTTCTTATTTAGATAATGATGGACAGGTGGTTGAGATCACACATTTTGATTTCTGTGAATCTTTAAGAGAAGCCATAGTGTAGATTGTGGGGATGAAGTAAAAAATGGCTTCTGTACCCCAATACTGAATTCTGTGAGGTAGAATGTTAGGTAAAGTAGAAAAGCATAGATTTATTGCTTTGACAGGCAAAGGGGGCCACAATGGACTTGTTCAGTCGCTCAGTTTTGTCTGATACTTTGTGACCCCATGGACTGCAGCACACCAGGCTTCCCTGTCCTTCATTATCTCCCAGAGTTTGCTCAAACTTGTGTCTATTGAATTGGTGATGCCATCCAACCATTTAATCCTCTGTCATCCCCTCCTCCTCCTGCCCTCAATCTTTCCCAGCATTAGAGTCTTTTCTAATGAGTCAGCTCTTCCCATCAGGTGGCCAAATATTGGAGCTTCAGCTTCAGCATCAGTCCCTTCATTGAATATTCAGGGTTGAAATCCCTTTAGGACTGACTGATCCTCTTGTAGTCTAAGGGACTCTCAAGAGTCTTCTTTGACACCATAGTTCAAAAGCATCAATTCTTCAATGCTCAGCCTTCATTATGGTCCAACTCTCACATCCATACATGACTACTGGAAAAACCATAGCTTTGACTAGACAGGCTTTTGTTGGCAAAGTAATATCTCTGTTTTTTTAATGTGCTGTCTAGGTTTGTCATAGCATTTATTCCAAGGAACAAGCGTCTTTTAATTTCATGGCTGCAGTCACCATCCACAGTGATTTTGGAGCCCAAGAAAATAAAGTCTGTCACTGTTTCCGTTGTTTCCCCATCTTTTTGCCATGAAGTGATGGGACCGGATGCTTTGATCTTTGTTTTTTGACTGTTGAATTTTAAGTCAGTTTTTTCACTCTCCTCTTTCACTTTCATCAAGAGGCTCTTCAGTTCCTCTTCACTTTCTGCCATAGCGGGGTATCATCTATATATCTGAGGTTACTGATATTATTCCTGGCAATCTTGATTCTAGCTTGTGCTTCATCCAGCCCATCATTTAGCATGATGTACTCTGCTAAATGTAATACGTCATTTAGCATGACAATATACAGCCTTGACCTACTCCTTTCCCAATTTGGAACCAGTCCATTTTTCCATGTCTGGTTCTAATTGTTACTTCTCAACCTGCATACAGGTTTCTCAGGAGGAAGATAAAGTGGTCTGGTATTCCCATCTCTTTAAGAATTTCCCACAATAAACTAATACCCTTAAAACTATGTGTCCCAACCTGGAGGGGGAAGCAAGGAGTTTTATAATAATCGCTCAAAGAGAGAGTGATCAGTCTGTGGACATTCTTCTCATTCATTGGTGGTGAGGTAACTGCGAGTTCACATCATCCAGTCTTCTGGTTCC